>NW_009259111.1:4102250-4122907 GCF_000687185.1 Egretta garzetta | reverse complement strand
CGCCCGCCACGTCGCGTACGTCCTTAGCGGTGCCGGGACAGGGCTCCCTGCTCCGGTACCCGCAGCTGGCGGAAGCGCGCTCTCACCCTCCGCTCGCGTCCCGAGGCACCGGCCCCTCTGTCAGCGGCGCGAAGGCGGTGCTGAGGATCCCCTTCGAGAAGCGCCGGGTTTTGTGGTGCTGCCCTGCGCTCGGCTCTGGGTGACCCTCCTAGCCCTGCTGAAGTAAGTCGTGGTTGTTCTCGTCGTTCGTGGACTGGACTCACTGGAGGGTAAAGAGGCAAAATTCAAGATCTTCACAGGCATAAATTTCTCACATCACGAGCAGGGGTGCCCAGGGTTTGCATTTCTTACTGCATCGCGCCTTTACATCGTCCAACACACCTGCTCCATTTCTCTAACTTTTGTTCTCTTTTTCTACTGTTCACATTTTTCTTCCCTAAAGCCTGGGTTGGTAGGAGGCAGTAATTTGGGTTCGTGTTCATTCTTTTTTATTCTCATTAATTTGCAAAGAATGCCAAGGGAAGTTTCACATCTCCAAAATGAACAGTTTCTGCCCTGCAAGGAGCTTGAAGAACAGTGGGGAGATGGTTGCGTGGGAAGTAACAGAGGTACGTAGACACGGTCTGTATTTTGTTTTATTTGCTGCCAGCATCCTAGGAGGAGTGGGCTTATGAGAGAGCCCGGAAAGCTGAGCTGAATCATGGGAGGTCGTGTTGTGATGAGTGGATGAGGCAGAGAAACATATGATTGAAGGTTATATGGTTGAGGAATGCTGCTCGAGCACAGCAGCGGTAGGGACAACACGATGCTCAACAGAAGAGGGTAGGCTGGGGGAATGCAATTAGGTTGAGCCTTGAAGGAGGACGGAGATTTGGATGTGCTGAACAGCAGGTGAAGAACCAAGTGGAGGGCTGCCAAGGAGCGAGTGGTGTGGTCAGGTTTGTAAGAGGAAGTGTTTGGCCATCCCCGGCTCCCTTGGGTTACAAAGGAGCATTGCATATGCTTGGGATGCAGAGAAGAGAACTTTGCAATAGTTGTGGTAGGATATACCAAAGAAACTAAACAGCAGATTTGTCTGCAAAAATTATAACAGATTGGTCTTGAAGCTGGTGGGGTAGGAGGAAGGCCCGGGGGCTGGCTGCTGTTTGTGCATGACTTGTGGGAAAAGGGAGGGAAGATAGTGGAAACGGGGAGAACATTACTGCTGTCAGCAGTGAAAGAGAAAAAGGAAAGTGAGGCTAAACCAAGGCAACCCAGCACTTCAGCTGGCTTAAAACGATGACAAAATCTCCAGGAAGAAATGCCAGACAGCCACTTGAGCATTGGGATTGAAGAGCGGGAGAAAGGTTGATGGCAGAGGAAGAAATCTGAGAATCGCAAGCACAGAAATGCTATCTAAAATCCTTAAGAATTGCCAGACAGGGCACAAAGGGAGAAAAATGCAGGTCTGTGAAGCCAAGCCTGACATCAAGAAAGGAAAAGAGGATGAGGACTCATTAACAGAAATGATACAGGTGACAATTATTTTGTAATCATAGTAAGTCACTACTTTTGATAATAATAGATCTGGGGATCAATGGGAAAACACCGTAGGGTAGTTTCTGGGAGTTACGGAGTCTGAGGAAGGTAGGTGACCCAGGAACAAGGTTTAAGGACCTTTGAATCCTAGGCCAGTGGGTTCTTTGGTCACATCCACAACTGTAGACGCTCTTTCCCAGCTCATTAGCTCCTGCCTGCTGTGCTACCTTACCCCACATCAGTGATTCCTCTTTAGGAATTTCAGTGTTGAGATCTAAGGTGACTGTGGGGACGAAAGGGATATCTTTCAGCTTCTGTCACTTCAATTTCCCTTCTTGTCCAGGCATCTGCAGGAGGGTGGTACAGGACCTTAGAAGTCATCTGAAAGTATATGTTAAAAAATGGAAGACTTGTTTAAAGATAGTTATTCTGGACTCAGGTGGGGAGGCCATGATTAAATGACCTGCGAGGTGTCTTTGAAGGTACTAAAGCTGTAATTGATAAAGGAGCATTGGTGGACATGGAAGAGTTGGATATTTCAAAAGACGTGTGAGAGGGCTTCAAATCAGAGACTGATGGGCAGGGGGGAGCCGTGAGATCTGGAGCAAGATAGCTGCTGAAATGGGAAGCTGTCTGAGAAATATAAATTGGAAAATGAAGTTTATACATTATTTTGGTGTGGAAAATGAAAGATAATATCACGTTTGAAGCTTGTATTGAAGTTTGAGAGGGAATGTATTCAAATATCATATCTTTATTAAACAAGGATTGTGGCATGAAATAACTGCATATTAAGACACAAAGACTTAATTTTGTACTGTAGACTATAGCATGTTTTGCATTTGTTCAATTAGTGATAGTTGATACCACCAGATAGGTAGTTGCTGATTTACACAAAATGAACATTTTAAGTCAGTCCAGCGGGTGCTGTGTATTAGCAAAGTTTTTCTTTAAGCCTGTCAGATAGTGATATAAAATTCTGGTTTAATTTTAAAAAATAATTTTCCATAATTGGACATGTTTGGACTATGATAGACAAACCAAACCAAATAATGGTCAAATATCAAATTTGCAGACAAAAAATTTCCACGGAAGTTTGGTTAATCCCAAACTGTATAGTGGGTCTTCTGCCCCTCTAGTCCCCCTGAAAAATAACAATATTATAACTGTTTTTTATTCTGGTTTATATTTGACATATTTAAAGATTCTTTTTTGCTGCAGAGTAGCTGCTTATGCAGACTTGATATCTCAAACTAAAAGCATCCATCTTCAGGTGCTGGGATGCTGAAGGATCTTCCCCCACTCTGCAGAGACTTCCAAGGCTATAATGAGATTGTATAATCCTTTGTGTATATGAGATGAACACATAAATGAATTTGCCACAGTTAGACATACCCACAGTCAGTCTTTCTGGTTTCAAAATAGCTGTGTGTCTCCTCTATGCCTTTAGACTTGCCTCAGAGACAACACAGTAATTTGCAGAAGTGGGATCATGCATTTGGTCACTCATATAATGCCATTGACTTCCGTGGAGTTAAAGAATGAAAGAAATGAATGAATGAGTGAAAGTTTAGGTCCCTTGCCAATGAACTGAGAGCAGTCCTTTCTATGCTTCCCTGCTGGGTGTCTTCTCTACGCTGGAAAGAGAAGTTAGGTAGGGAGGACTTAATGTGAAGGTGGATGTGTACATACAGGGATTATCTAGTTTTTTCTGTGATATCCCTTGTCATTTCAAGCTAAATTAGTAATTAACCTTACTAAGTTTTACTTGCTAAAAAGAACTAAACCAACTTTAATAGTGTTGGAAGACCTCTGTGGGAGGCATGCAGTTGGTAGGTTGTTCAAATAGTTCACAGTCTGTTTGAAAAAGGATTCTGATACAGCAGCAGGTAATATTATAAGAAATTCTTAAAATGCATTAAAAGACATTAGCCTTGGAATTACATTAGCCTTGGAGATTTTGATGGTTAGCTACCTTGAGCTGGGGCTGACCAAAATCTGGCACAAGTAGGGAAAATAAGATGTAGAGTTTAGAAAGGCCTTTCTAAAGGCCACCCTTGTGGGAGCCTTCTGAGAGGTCAGAGCTGTACAGCCACTACCCAGGAGAGTATATGCGTGCTTTGAGCAGTCCTGTTAAAGTCATTGGGTCTACTTATAACCTTAGCTGTTCTTCTAAATCAACATTTTTAATGGTGGCAGTGGAAGAATAGCTTTAAGCCATAGGTTTATTTTAGTGTTTAAACTACTGTGTAACAGAAAAAGAGAGTGAGTCCCCTTACTAATTTTATCACTTCTGTTAGGTCACCCCACTGTCCCCTGTGTTCTGATGACACAGGAAGGGTAAGTCCTTCTTTCACCTCTGTATCTGGTGTCCTGGAACCACCTTTGTTGCCCTATGCTTCAGCATCCCCAGGGTAATAATATACGATGAAAGGTAGGTTGTCTTTCAGACAGAAGTGTAAATTCTGTCTACAAGGAAAAAAATAGCTTGTGGTTTCACATGCTATTCATTTATCAGTCCCTCTGCTCTCTACTTTAGCTGAAAATTGAAAACTGCAGTGATTTCTAAGCTAACTCCAAAGGAGCTTTCTTTTCAATGTGGGGGATGACTGAGCATATATGCCCTAATATTCCTAAACTTAATAACTCATAACTTTGAAGTGAAATATTAACTTTTTTTTAATTTTTATTTTTGTATGAAGACATTTTACCACTTATGGAAGACACTGGATTGGCAGATCAAAATCACAGAGTGTTGTATAGGCACAGAAAGCACACAGGGAAGATTTGCTGTGTGCTTTGGTGTTTTGCTAGTATAACAAGAGTATCTGCACACTTCTTTAGCCTCTCCATTCACCAAGGTTCCTAGCAAGGATACCAACAATGGTGACAGCTAATGAAGCACTTGCTCCTGATATTTCAGCCTACCTAGTCTGAGTTCATCAGACAGTTTATATTCAAAGAAAAGGGTTATTATAAAAAAACTTGTTGACCGATTCTAACAAATGCAACAACATAAAGAGGGAAAAGAGGTGTTCAGAAAACCTCTGACTTTGTGTGCAACTATGAATACAACTGGAGAGCATATTCAAAATGTTTTAAAGCTGGAGGAAGCTGAGAGGGAGAGATTTATTTGTAAGAGTTATAATCTCAAAACAAAAGGCAACCAAGGGCTGGAACACCAGTTTTGCGATGCTTGAATGCTATAATTCAGTCTGTGCTCTCTTGTATTAAATTCATGACAACTCAACAGTATTTCAATGCAGTTCTTTATCAGTTTTAGATTACATCATGCTGTGAATTGCTCTGTTAATATTGATCCTTGTAAATCATTTGGTTTGAGGTCTTCAAATGGAAAGCAGTGATGCATTTCAGCATGCAATGTGCTCACTTTGTCCTTGAAACTCATTTAAAAACAAAGCAAGCTGTAATTGCATAGATGATACTACTTTTCTCAAAGGTTGAATTTCCCCTTTGAACTGTCAATAGTTGGATGAAAGCCTTCCATGGAAAGAATGAGAATGGAGGAGAAAATAGTTGGTTGGTGCTTGGTGTTGACTGAGGGAATCAGGGAGATGCTGCATGTCTGAAGAGCAGCCCAAAGCCTCATTCAAAGAAGTGATGCTGCTTTTAATGAGTAGCTAGAGCAGAAGAAGTCATGACTGAATGCTAGTTCCTGTACTTTTATCTAGCTAGATTATTTTTCTTAATTACCTAAGTTTTTCTTGAATATGTACTTCGTTTTCACCCATGTTCTTCAACTGTTGCATGCTTTTGCCATGAGCTGAGAAACACTTGCTACGCTCTGCTTGCTGGGTTGCATTTTGTTCTCCATCCATTCGTACTGGGCTATGTTTGATTGTGAGTGAAAGTTTTTTATGGTTTGTGCTGGGTTGCATTTTGTTCTCCATCCATTCGTAATGGGCTATGTTTGATTGTGAGTGAAAGTTTTTTGTGGTTTTTTTTTTTTTTTTCAAATCCGTCTAGGATGCCTCAGAAAGAGTGCTGGTGTAGAAATGTCAGTGTTGCACAGATGTATATCAAACTGTGAGATAAATGGAAGTTGCTCTGGAAAAAAAATGGAAGTAATATTGTGATATTAGAGATTGTCATTGGTCTTTACTCACTCCATTAACTAAGAGAAACTCCCACCTGAATCTGGTATTGCTGAAAATTTATGGGAGATGGAACTGACTAAATATGACAACTGGGATGGTGCACACGGGCAAGGTGAGGTGGTGGAATCAGTGTTCTGCTGCTTGCTAAAGGACTAGGAAGGTTTCCAAACTGTCTTTCCTGTAGGGAGAATATTGCTCCTTCCTGGCCAGAGGGGCCATAAGCACTGCAAGCAACTGTTCAATCGTCTGTCTGACACCCAGCACCTGCTTGAAGCCAGCACATAGCTGGACTGGGCAATGAAGGCACCATGCTTCACTGGGAGCACATATATGGATCTGAAACAGTGAGAGTTTCTAGACATACTTTAGTCAAGGCTGTAGTAAAAGTGTCAGGACTTGTCTTTGATAGGGCATTCCACAAAACAGAAAGAATTGTTCCTCAAGAAATCATGGGGCCAAATCACAGCAAAATCTGCTTTAAGTAACTGAAATTAAGCATACAGCTTGGCTAATGCAGCACTTCGTTACAATGCATAGTTATAGGAAGGGTATAGATTTCTCTCTTGTCTTCTTAGTGCTGATCTAGGTGTGATCCAGCAAAACAAGCAGCTGGTGACAGGGGAAATTCAACTTATACAATCGGAAGATTCATGTCAACGCACAACAAAAACATGCTTATGGAAGCTGCTAAATATGCGTTACTATCAGCTGAGTGCACTCATCCTGAAGGCTCTAAATCTACATTTCTAAAAGAGTAAACGAGTGCACATAGATCTGAACTGTTTAACTCCTACCATGTGCTATCACTAGAGTTTCAGAAATGGCTAGTGGGTTTGGCTTTATTTTATTAGATGGTTTGTTTTGGGGAGTCCTAAAACGTCCTTGACTTTCTGAGACTGGCCTAGTCAGCTTTTTCTGAAAACAAAACTCTACTAATGCTGCCTCTACATTTTTTAAAGCTCAGCCAATTTGCAGGTGCGTGAACATAGCAACAGACACAAACACATAGATACAGACATATGTATTTCACATATACTATATACAGAATACAGAACAGGAGGTGCTAGTCTTTTCTTGAACAAGGCATGCAGTTCTCAGTGCCTCAAGTATATCTTTTTCATTTAATGACAAAAAATATTAGGGTCTGTTTCTGACTGAGGCATATAGAACATGCTCCATTTCAGACAATATATATATGCTCTCCTATCACCTGACTATTTCTCTAATACATCAAAATAATTAGAACATTTCTTTCTTCTTCTTTTTTTTTTTTTTAAACTGAAGTGAGAAATTTATTTTTATTGAATGATTCACTTTCCACAACTGTTATTACTTCTTCAGCCTACTCTGAGTTTGCAATAGTGACTGAAATGTTCTCAGACAAGCAGATGGGAAAATGGCCTGTAAATCTTCATTGTTATAAACGGTTTGTAAAACTTGGGGTGTTGAAAGGTAAGAGTAGTTCAAATAAATCTCAACAATGCTGACTCAAATGCTTAAAGCATTGCTTAAATCCCTTGATTAACCCAGCTTCTCAATATTTGACATGAATCAGTAACTCTGAGATGTCTTTGCTTTGTAAGTATTTATGCAGCCAGTCCCATGAAATATGACATTTAATCCTGTTGAAGTAATTCTTTGTATGCTGCATATGAAGATATATAAAGTATAATAGCTCCAGTGATGCTAGTTCAATAATTGGCACTAAGGATGAATTCTGCTGTGTTTCTTTTGTAGATAACCACGATTTATACATTGTTAAGTGTGAGTGAATAGAAAACAAAATCCACCTTCTCTTGCAAACCTTGGGCCAGCTGCTGGGAATGCAAATTTCCTGATCCTGGCTTGTGCCTGAGCCTGTGGCTCAGCATTAACAGCAGCCTTTCGTTCCAGTTAAATGAGGTGCTGAGAGCTAGATCAGGGCAAATAGTGGAAAGATGGCACCTCTATTAGCTTGTTCTCAGCCTTCCCTTTCTGGGAGGTACTATAATGGTCTGTGCACTCCAGGGAACAGGAAGATGTTTCTACCCAGTTTCCAGGACCTGGGAAAACCATCTGTAGGAATCTCAGTGCAAAAGGGTTGTACCAGCCCTCCAGATCATGGCTGGGATTCCTGCTAACACGCAAGACTTGCAGCAGGTTTGTATTTAAATGCTTTACCTTACGAAGCACAGTGATATGTTTGTTTCTAGGACACCGCACTTTTAGTCATTGCTTACTGATTCAGTCTGATTCATCTGTGGATTCTGCCAGGTTTTGCAGTTGTATTCCTTGCCTCTAGGTATTCCAGAAGTAGAAGGGGTTGGGGAATAATGAGGAAGCAGAGAAGGATCACAGTGGCACAAGATGTTCAGGGTTGGCCAACAAGAAATTAGAATTGGATCTTCCTTCAGATATGCTTCATTCTCATGCAAAATTGGACCTTTCTGTGCTTCTAGGATGGATTCCTATGCTATAAGAGAGCCTACAATAGCATGTTTATTGGCTTTCCCATGAAGGGATGAGAGAAAAGGGGTGCCCAGTTGTCAAATCCATAATAAAGGCCTTCTTTCTATGGAATTTTCCAGATTGTAATCAACAATAAAATACATTTCTACGGGTTCTTTTAAAATTATTCTCTAGCTTATAGGTATCCTGCCTGTTAAAAAGTGGAGAAAAAAGACTGAACTCTGTGTTATGTATTTAGAAGTATTTTAGCTTCTTATTTGCTTTATCTTGCCAAACCCCTTAAGAACCCTTCAGTACATGAAAAGGTCTTCATGCTTCATGTGCTTCTGTAGCCCAGTTTGACCACTGCATAATCCAAGCAGAGAAATGTATGCTCAAAAGAACAGTGCACCACAGAAAAGGTGATGGGGAAAGTCAGTGAAATTAGTGACAGTTTTCCTGTGTGCTTATACAGCCCTTAGGAGGTATTTTTGACTGTGGCTTTGCCTATATATTTGCAAATACATATAATTCTGGTTGGGGCAAAACCTAGATGGTTGCATTTGGATTGCTAATGGATTATTCTTCAGTTTTGTTTCCATGTTATGTTGCATTGCTTGTCTTACTATTTCTCCCCTCCCAAGCTGAGACTGAGTAGAATCTGCAGAATATTGGTTATATTTAGGGATGTACTTTGAGGTACTTTGGAAGAAAAAAAATGGTGTTTATGCACAAAGGTTGGCATTTTCAGCCACGCCTGTTTGAAGGCCCACGAGATTTGAAGAGGTCCAGTTGGAAATCAGGCTGAAGATGATATCTCAAAATATGAATTAAAAGTTTCAGAGCTGAAAATATAAAACTAATTATCTTAGTTAAGAAAAAGTAAAATCTTTTAATTCACTCTGGCCAATTAATGTTAGTCTTTAGATAGCTAACAAGTACATAAACAGCAATGGGACAAATTAATAGAGGAGCCTTATGTGCATAGACATCTGCTCAGCCAACCAAAGTTCCTAAAGGTTCAGCTGCAAGTCTGGAAACATAACCACTGGTGTCTAAAATAGAAGACATGAAAATAGATTTTTTTTTTTCTCTTTCTACATTGTGTGGTTTACCACAAAAACAAACAAAAAAAGGCCATGGGTAATGTTCGTGGTCATGGAGTACTTGAAGGGCATATGACTTCACTCACCACAAAGCGAAGACATGTTGCTTCAAAGATATGTTGCTTCAGCTACAAAACATACATGCAGGAATCACTACATACCTGGCAGCTGTGAGGATTGAGTGATTGGATCAATCTTTTCTGTATCTCTTTTTAATAATAGTTATTTGTACTTAAAAGAGGGAATAATGTTTTGTCATCCACATCTGAGGAATAGCTTTCTTTTTGCCTTTGATGCACAGCAGAACTCAGAATTCTTATTGCAGAAAGAGGCCGGAAAGCAGACGAGGTGAAATGACAGATTCAGGTAAGACAGCAGCCAGCTCACACCAAGCAAGTGACAATCTTCCTGCTCTTCCCTAGGGACCCAGCAGAACCGTTCAAGAAGGAGCAGATGGAAGCAGCTGCCAACAGATGAGTACTGGAAGGGATTTAAGCCACTGTCATTGCTGGAACTTGGGAATTAGTGATGGCTTGAGCTTACCCAACGACAGGTGTCTGAGGTTTTGAACCAGACAGTTATCAGGCAAGTTCTTACCTATGAGAACCAGAAAAAAAACTATTGTGGAACAAAAGACATGTATGGGACATTCTCTGGACAAGCCACCAGAGCTTATTTCTCAGAGAAGTCCTATGGTGAGAGGAATCTTCAAGCTGTGGTTGCTCATAGAACACTGCTAATACATTTTTCGTGAATGCGTCTATCCCATAATTCATTCACTCAAAATGGTGGTTTCTCTTGACCTTGAGCTAAGATTTAACAGGTGGGGAAAAGATAAATTTAGGAAATCCAGTGATGCAATGCTGATACTTTTATGTCTTCTTGCATATTTTCTAGCATACCATGAAGAATAACAAATGGCAAAAGCTGAAGTGTCCGTGGCAAACAAACAAACAAAATAGCACCCTGTGATATTTTTACCTTTGTTACCCTCACCACACACACTGTTTACTCCCACGGAGCTTGAAATACTAACCCAACATGTTTACTTATTTCTTCCAGAGTTGCCCTGGCCATTGGATTTAACATCTCTCTTGGAAGTACTTCAAACCAAATGGCTGACTCCATCTCTAGCTTTGTTAATTAGGCACATTCTGTTGTTGCTTTTTTTCATATCGTTTCATGTAATTGGTATTTGTGAAGCTTTTGAAAGGCGTGTTTGGGACTACATTTTGTGCAGCTGGCTTTAAACTGCAAGCTGCTTCAAGTGTCTAGTTCTGTAGAGGACAGCCTTCAAGAGCGTAGAACACGTGCTCAGTGCATACCCTACTTCCTTTCCAAAAGGAGCGAAGTGACCAGTATGACACATGTTCCTCCCTGCATACATTTGTATTTCTATGGTATTATACATCAGTAACGGGAGCATTACATGCCCCGTTTGAAGAATAGGACTCCCCCTACAAGCTGTTGTATAAATGCTTTGCTCTAAGATGGTCTTCATCCTAGCTACCTTTAGGCAATTTATAGGGATACCTTGCCATCTAGGCACAAAAGCCTGTGGTTTGTCACATAGAAGTGCATCTTTGCAAGCCATAAATTGCTGTGATAATTCCAACAGATAAGGGTGCCAATGCTGTGTCCACTGCCAATAAGATTGATTAATTTATACTAGGTGGGAATCCAGCTCATTAATTTCAGTTGTCTCGGTGTGAAATGATACCTGAACTGAGGAAGAGCTAGATGTAAAAGTTTAGGGGAAAAAAATGTATGAATGCGCTAGAGAAACGAAGTCCAAGTCCTCTTTTTCATAGAAATGCTGCCCTCCAGTGGTCTGGGGAAAAAAAGCATACATTTTGTTTGTTGATTGCAATAATGTAGTTTCCACTCACACTGCAGCAAGTAGCAACCAAATGTACCTCTTAGTATGGCAGGCACATGGATTGTCTAGGCTTCAGCCTTAGGAAACCCACAGGTAGCGTAAGACCAAGTAAAGACATTCGTAACTAAAAGGTATTGCTTTATCGGTACAGGCCCACTGACTCTCTTCTGTAAACAACCGATTAATAATAAAAACTCTTCCTCACAAATGGCAGGATCGTAATAGTCTGTCCCCCAGTGACAGTCAAAACCCCTGACTTCAAACAGGGTTTGAAGCATGTAAGAAAATGGTCAAGAGTTGGATGAACAGGTCTCACTGTATGTTTGTTCCCAAATGTGATGCATTGTCACTGAAAAAAAGCAGCCTGGCCTGACAGTCAGTCAGACAGAGTTTGGCACACAGCGGTTGTCAGTGAACCGTGAGGATCCTTCTGTCCTCACAGAGCATGAATCCCAAGCCACAGATAAAATACAAGTGCTCCAGGTTTTGTCTTTCAGTCATGGCAGCCCAGTGCATTTGTTTTAGGATTCAGAAGTAAAGCATCAGTGTGAAAGGAAGGAATTTTGTACATATAAGGTAGATGATCTTTAGGCATGTTGCCTCTACACCTGCTTACCTTTCCCTTATGTGGCTTCAAATGGTCTTTCCAAATGTGCAAGACTGTTTCTCAGCTTGTCCTGTTCTACACCTGTGAGTTAAGTGGAGGTTACTGTGCATGCCAAGATGATTTGCACCCCACTGAGGGACTTGGATACCAAAGAATTGCATCGTGGTCCCACTGCCATCTCCTGTTCCTGTGCATCTGCCCCACCTGCCTTCTGGTAAGCAACCTACCTCCCCCCAGCTCATTGCTTGCAGCACAGGCCTTCAAAGACCTTCCTTTTTAGCTCTCCTTTTGTCTGTGTTTTTTACTTAAACAAAGAAAAACAGAGTGGTACCCCCAAATTTGTGCAGTATTAACCCCTCCCCCCCAAACATACTATTCCTACAATTTTCCTCTCTGTTTCTGTAGAAGGCTTTTGGGTTTTTTCAACATATTTTTCCTGCTGTTCCTAGCATATGGGGCTCTAGGTGCTGACTGAAGGCTGTGAATATTTTTTGCCGTTTCCCCACCAACAAATTTTCCATTATGGAAAGATGATTCTATGAATCTATGAGAAAACAGAACACCGAATTCACCAAGAGACTATTTCAGAAAGACATGCAATTTATATCTTATCCAGCAGATGTTGCTGTTGGACCAAAAACCGGCTTAAGATCGGCTCAGGTGAGGTAGGGCGTTTCAGAGGGTTTCAGCAGTTCCAGGATTTTATCCAGCATCTCCAGATCTGGTCCCTTGAGATTGGGAGACCCCCTTTTACAGCCATGGACTTGCAACAGTAGGTGCCTGTGCCGAGACACAGACCTCTGAGTGAATCTGACTCCAACCAAAAAGCCAACAACACCCCAACAACAATCACAACCTCCCTCCTCAATCTTCTCATTAAGTGGGTTATTGCCTGTCAGTTTTTAATCCATTTTTTATAAACAGTGGAAAGATTGACTTCATATACCATATTTTCCTCCCTGTTGATGAATGTGGGGTTATTCATTGAGTCTTACATAAAATAGCACACTTGTTGATGTTGCTAAGATGCGTGTAGCAGTTAAATGTATTGATGTTTCAGAAAGAGAATGTGAGTTTAATGCCATGCTGATTGTATTATTGGGGAAAAAACCTGCGGTTTTCTACCACCTTGCTGTTACAGGATAGGTCAGTTTTCATTATTAAGCTTACAATGTTAAGGTCTTCATTCAGAAGTGTCTGAAAGGTAGATTTCTGGGTCCATAGGGAAATTTCTGGGTTCCTTCCACTGGCCCAGGTGGCTTTATGCCAGACATGTTCCTAATTCCTGGTGGGACCGTGGTGGGAAAGGACTATCGGGACACTCTTCTGTATTACACATGGGACCATTTGCTCCCTCAGTAGCCCTGAAATCTTAAATGCGGAAAGGAGCGCCGTTGGTCTCCACTTAATGACATTCCCAGTTCTGCAACAAACCTTGTGAGAAGGGAGCGTGCTGTATAGATCAAGGAGAGAAAGTCGTGAGTGTTCAACAGATTTACTGGAAAACAAGTGATTTGAAAGGCTGAGGGAGGGCGAGCTGAGAAGCATTAGTAAATAACACTTAATGAGGTACTCAGGTATGCCTCACTCCCACTGAAGTTGGACGTTTTGCCACTGATTTCAGGGAAAAATTAATAACTTTTAAACTTCTTCTTATTAACATCCAGGTGGTATGAGGTACAAATGTTTGCTTGTCTATTCACTTTTGGATATATCTTTTCTGAAGATGATAATACCATTTTTATGAGTAAAATGAGCAGGTTTTGCCCTTTGCACAATCTGACCCTTTCAAATATCTCTGCAAAATACAAGCTGTAAAATGAAAACTGTTTTTCCTTCCACTTCAGTGGGGTTTTATAAGGTCTTTATCTTGAGTTTAAAATGACAAGTCATTTTAAAAGAGCAGCATCTGGTGCAGAGCAATTGCCAACTTAATATTTTTTTTAATATTTTTGGATACAGATGATAAAATATTTTAAAAGGAAAAAATATACCAGGAACAGCTCATATATTTCTTTTACCTAAAATTGAATTTTCAGTATGTGAAAAGTTTCTGTAGCAGCTTCAGTGATAATGTGAGAAATGGTGTATAACATTGTTATTTTTAAAAAACAGCACCTTTATTGCACTTTTTTGTTGTGAAATATTGAAAGTAGAAAAAGGATCCTCTTCGTTCTCATATTTGCAAATAGCCTGATGAAATTTAAAATCAAAGCACTTAGCATATATGTGAGGTATAAATTTATTCCTCTTCTCCTTTTCTGTAGCAATAGTTTGAATAAGATAACCAGTAATACTGGTTTTGTCATGCAGCCCCAGTAGGGCTTTCTTAAGTTACCAAATCAAATCAGACATTCCTGAGATCCACATTTATCTTTATGTTCAAAGACAGCTACTTCCCTTGAATTATTTGTAGCTGTATGACTTTCCCTTTGGAGGTAGAGTTCCATAGGAAACAACAGACAGTTCTAGTATCTTTAGTGAGAAGCTCCAAACCCACCTTCAGGCAGGCTCCGTACTGTCCTGCCGAGGCAGCTCGAGGAAAGGAATGGTCTGGCTTGCAGTCACCCCCAGTTTCTCCCAGGCTCTGCATATCAGTGCAACCTGCAGGGTTCAGATTTTTTTTTTAAATCAGACAGTGTTTCTTCAGGTGCCCTGTCCTGCAGAACACTGAACCGGGACCCGTGTGGTACGAACCGATGATTTCAGGCTATTGGTGTGTGTCTGTAGCCCACGCTGGAGTGTTGCTGTAGGCCAAGCTAGACTGCAGTTTGTCTTGTAGGATCAGCCCTAAATGCCTAAATTCACCTTCAGGAGCCCAAACCTTTATGAAGCAAAGTTTGTAAATGTTGGATCAGTCCTGTGTCTGTTCCTCAGCTCTGCGTAGGTTCCCTGCCACTGTCGGAACTAAACTAAGGCTCTGAATCCAAGTATTTCCAGCTTCGAAATACTTGCACATAGAGTAGGATCTACTTCTGTCAGTAACATGCTGTCCTCTTGATGCACAGGGGAGTAGAGTGACTTCAGGCATTTGTTTTAAATATATTACCTTAGAAATAGACAGGAAGAAATTGCACAGAGAACACATTTTCCTCATTTAAGTTCAAAAATAAATATAGCTGTAACCTAAACATGTATTTATCAGTACTGGCACCCTTTGGCCTTAGTCCAGTGGACTTTTCTTACTGACATCAGTAGGAAAAAGATGGGCTCTGCATAGGAAATCTGTGAATATTTTTTTCTTCTTCATCCATCCATCTATTTTGGGATGTGCTAAATGCTTGTTCTCTGTTGTAACATTAACATCAGTATGTGGAAACTTGGGTTGCTAAAATAAATCAGTGAAATGCAATATACATGACTTCACATGGAACTGCATGTACATTGTTGAGCACAAGCGCCCCGCGTCCGCTCTGCCACGCCAGCTTTACAGCCAGGTACACCCTATTGTGTCCCACAGAAGTGGGGTGCCGTAGTGAGGCAGGCAGGAACTTTGGACTGTCGATATGTATAGAGTCTCTGTGGTTTCTGAGCTGGCAAAATATTTCTTGGTTGCTATTTAAATGACAGTAAAATTGATGCTTTTACCAGCCTCAGAGTATGGGGATGGCAAGGTGTACAGTATTTCACAAAAGCATCTTCTGATCTTTTGCATTATGGGCCTGATCGAGTGTTTGCTGGAGGCAATGGAAATTTTAAGGTCGATGTGCGAGGCATTGATTTGTGAGGCTCTAACTGTCTCTCTTTAGTTTTGTAAGTTCGTGATACTGGCTTCAAACTAACCTGGGGCATTTTTCTGACCTTAGTAGAGACCCTCCTGATTCATGCTAGTATGAATTAGCACATTCTTAAGTTAATTTAATTTTTATTTTTAATGAAAAAATGAAAGGGGTAATCTCAACCTTTATGTGTTAGACTGGTTTTCTGCCCACAGTGAATCAATGGGAGACCTTTACAAAGCTGGACTTTGATGAAGGTGTTGAGGGGCCAGTCCTGCCTCAGAGTCCTCTCCGATCCATCGGAGCCTGGCCTCCTCTGCAGAGTGTCTTCATGCCTCGACGCCGATTTATCATCCACCGTGGTCACAAGTGCACGGATGAGGAAGGGATCCCTTGTGGCTTCTACCTTCCCTGCCCCTCTAGCTTTAGATAAGACAGCAAGCTTGGAGCATGCCTTTGCCCCAGGAGGAAGGAGAAGCAAGTGCGTTGCTCTGTTCCACACAAGGCTGCTCACTCCTCTCCATGGAGCAACGATTTTCAAGGCCCCCACGACTAAAGGAGTGGGAGACATTCCCATGGAATTAGCTGTTCCCTCTTTCTTCTTCCTGCTTAAGAGGTAAGAGCTGCACAAATTCCCTCTTTAATAGTCACCTAAGAAAGAATACAATGACTGATCTATCATCAAAGTATTTTAGAGCTGATGATGGTATCTGGGTTGGGTTTGGGGGTGTTGGGTATTTTTTGTTTGGTTGTTTTTTTTTTTTTACTTTGATTTTTAAATAAAAAGCCATCAATCACAGGGATATGACAAGAAATGGGTTGTTTCGGACTGTAGGTGCTGGTTATTCTTGTTCAAATGTGCAGAAATGCCCTGATGGTTACTTTACCAATGACAACCTGCTCAGGGCTTAACATTTTTCAGTTTCATGGCAAGCTTGCAAGGTTACACATATATACTGAATGAAACATAGCCCACGTGTTATTTTTAGAGAGGCTCTAAACAAGAAGTAAATCCCTAGAGTAATGCTGCCAGAGATGCATAAAGTTCAAATCCAAATTAAAGGTGCCTATCTTTGGCCTAAATTCTGACCTGAACTTGAAAAAAAATGTGACTTACACCTTGAACTTTATGACAAAAAAATCCTTTGCAATTATTTTCTAATACCCGAGAATATATGAACTTGGTATAAACACTCAAAAATTAGAACTTGAACAAAAAAATATTTGTCCAAGCATGTAGTACCTGGTCTTTTGAGATACTGTTGTATGACTTCAAGTTTTGGTAGCTGCACTGGAATTTGGAGAGCCTAATTTGTTGTTGATTCCTAGTTCTAACATATCTTTCTAAGATCAGGTCCTATAATGTAATTGTAGACTTGGGGGGGGGAGGGGGAAGAGAAACATGCTTATTTACCTGACAGATCTCTTTGATAATGACCTCTGATGTGCAAGATGGTTTAGAAATCACCAGGGTACAATATGAGGAAAGTAGACCCCTTTTCAGCAATATATTTATGCAAAGTAGTTGAAGGTAGTGCAACTGAAGCACGTTCTTGATTTCTTTGCTGAATCAGAGCCTGTATCTTCTTCCTGCCAAGGCAGTGATCTTAATACCACTCCTAAATGCATGAGTAATTCTAGAAGCCCTAATGAAAGTCAAGATAACACCATAGATTTTATAAATAAGGGTCTTTATTTAGAATACTGTTGAAAACATTCTTGGCAACCACATCGTATAAATATATAAAGTTAAGTTTGACACAACAAACCAAGCAATATTAAATATTTTTACATTTTTCCCCTTTTTGTTTTTAATTTTTGCTTTTGTTTCTTTTTTTTTTTTCTTTCTTTTCCTCTTTGCCCCTCTTTTTTTGCAAAGCAACTCTTATTTACAATTATACAAAAAGTTTTATAAAAAATGGTCCACAACCTTATTTTGGCCAGAACAGGAGTAATAGGAAGGATCTGTCATGCCACTACTGTTGTAGATTTCTATTCTCCTCTGCATTCAAGAGTCAGGTTCCTATTCCCCAAAGCCTGGATTAAACATTGGCCATTTCATGGTATACAATTTTATCTCTAGACATATTAAATAACTTTAGTTTAACAACCAATAAATAACTAGGTGTATTTTGAAGTAATACAGGTTTGAAAAGTTATGTATTTGAAGGAATTCTGAGTGATATTTTAAAACTGGAACAAGTCTTGAGAAGTCTTTTCAGTCTTAGAAGGCAGGTCTCGGAGCTTGGCTGAACAGCGCAATTTGTTTTCAGTGCAGTCCAGCTGGACCTGGTTTTATAGCACTTGGTAGATAGGGTTGCTGCTGCTGTTATCCTGGGGAAGTGGGGTGCAGTTGGTGGGGGAAGGAATTTGGGCTCCGCTATCATTCAGACTCGCTCCTTCTGGGGGGGAACAGGGACTTCCTTCAGCAACAGTTTCCACTGGAGGCAGTATAGGACATGTGGAGTTATCTGTGGAAATCCTCTCTACAATGCTTGAGAGGCAATCGAGGCTGGAAACAACAGAACTCTTCCCATGCTTTGGATCTAAAAAACAGACAAAAAGGTGATGAGTCTATCCAATGGGTACTTAACATCAGCAGGATGTAGTTCTTTCACAAAACCCCAGTGAGTGGCTGACAGAATGCATCTGTGAGCATGTAAAGATTCAGAGGAACTGAATATTGGTGAAGGCCGCCAATTATCAGAGAACAGAGATTGTAATTCGCAAAATGGAAGAGAGACCCAACCACAGGTTGTTACTTTTGGGGCAGGGTGGATCCCGGGCTTCACTTCCGTCCACATAAAGGGAAGGGAAGATTTTAAATCAATTGACAATTTCTCGAGTTTGGATCAATGATAGACAGAGTTAGAAGAGTCTTCATGCAAAACACGGTTAAACACTAAAAATTAGTTGAAGAGAGGAATATATTTTTATCTAGATGTTGTATTTGCAAAACAGGAAATGCAGCTATAACATATCCCTGTATTTGTAAATACATCTAGAGTAAATCCAATGCTTCTCTTAGCATCAACATCTCGCCGGCTGAAGAGGCAGGTTCCTTTCAGCCCAGCTGGGGTCAGCTAAAGAACGGAGCATGGAGCAGGCACGGGGAAGTTTGCTATATTGATTGTGTCCATGTTTCACACAGCTGTTACGGCACATACTCACCATTTGGTGATTCTGTGTAGTAGCTGCTGTCATAGCTGTTTCTTCTGCGAGAGCTGCAAGGAGGCCCACTGTACTCCATCTGGAAATGAGAGCAATCCCAGTGAGGTCACTGGTTGGGGACAGCATTTACTGAAATCCCAGTAACCATTCAATTTTGTATTTCAGTCCCTGGTCTGTGCCACCATTTCAGTCCTGGCTGAAATGCCATCAAGTTGTAGTTTCTTTGAATGAGGCAGAACTTAACTCTACTAGAAGGGGATTCACCCCAGAATATTCTATGTGGCACGGCTGTTCCAAAGGAAAATTACCATTGTTGTTGCATCGAATGCTGTAGCTTTACAAATGAGGTGAGGTTTCCCAGCACTCCGATCAATACTGCCCTACATGTATCTTCAATTTACAACAGGGAGACCAAAAGGGGAATGAGTCTTTTTATGATTTAATTTTTGAAGGTTTTTCCAAACACGAGTTCCTCTTAAAAAGCCCCTAGTCTACCTTTGTCCCTTTTTATTTCCTTTAGCTTCTCTTCCCATTTCCATTTTGTACAGAAAAATCCCCAAAACATTGACCAGTATATTTGTTTCCAATACTTTAATCCACAATGAAATAACTTTCTGACAAAAGAAAAAGGCTGTGTTTTGAGGAGGGATCATTTATGTAAGCTTTCCTATCTGCCAACTATCTCAGAATCACAGATATTCAGCTCAGTAACGATTATCCCCACCAGAGCACAGAAAAAAAATCTCAGGTATTAAAGTGCTGACAAGATCCTATCCCAGACAGCTGTCCTGCACTCCAGTCACCACATCCCACCACCCCAGAGTCCGAGCCCATGGTCCCAGTGAAAAGATGTGGCGATGAGACACCCTCTCTGGCACCCAACCTTCTTCTCCTGTCCCTTTAACATACAAGCAGGACTGAAAGCCTGGGGTCTCCTTCCTATTGCTAGTAAGTGTCTCTGGAGGGCGTGAAGTGAGAGGAGAAATGGAGAACCTTTTACTTAAGGGTCAAGCAAAACAGCTCCTGTTGCTTAAACCCTTCTCCTGTTATCATGACAAACAGCAGAAACTCTTACCAGTTCCCCTGTAACTACCATGACTAAGGGGGACCTTCCCCTCTGCTGTCCTTAGAGGATTCAAAGGTAATGAATAATACAGCAGAAGATGGAAACAGTTGGCCCAGGAGCTACAGAAGCACAGGCAGGGCTCAGACCTCACCATATCCCCAAGGTACCCATCCCAGGCAGCTTCCCAAAGTGCTCCCCCAGCAGCTCTCCCCGGAGATGCAGGGGAACCTGCCTAACTTCTCATCCCAGGGAAAAAAGTGTGTAAGAGATTTTTCTTCTTTCCCAGAGATCCTGGCATGCGGGGACCCCACCTCCCTTTGCTGCTGGAGCTCAAGGCATGAGAAAGGACTTTGTCTTCTGCCTGGGGAGGTATGGAAGGCAGCTGCTATAAGAAAGGCAGGAGGAGGTGACTCGCCCTGCACAGGTTTGGACCAACAGCGTCTGGGGCACCTCGGTGGCAGGGTGTCCTCCCTGGGGCACTCACCATGCCATCGGAGCAGTTGGAGCGAGGGCTGGAGGCATCCGATTCCCCGCTGTAGTGCTCCAGCACCGGGTAGTAAGTGTCCTCCTGCTCCCGCAGCAGCGCCTGCAGGCTCTCAATGTAGCGGATGGCGTTGCGCAGGATCTCCACCTTGGGCAGGCGCTGGTTGGGGTTGGTGGAGGTGCAGCGCTTAGGAGGCAGTGGCCGGCCTGGTGGTGCCCGCTGGGTGCCCGGACGTGCTCCTCCTCATGTGGGTGCCCATGGTGGTGCCCATGGTGGTGCAGGTGCTCCTCAGGCTTCAGCAGGCCCCCCACGTGCACCAGCCGGGGGTCCAGGTCCTCGAAGAAGTGCATGTCCGACGTGTTGAAGCACGGGTCATCGTAGAAGTCATCGGCGGCCGTGAAGGAGCAGAGGGAGCCCTCCGTCATCTCCATGGGGCCCAGTAAGTCCATGAGGGCGGCAGAGGAGACGGCAGCTGGGCCAGAGGGGATCAGAAGAGAGGGGGCTTCGATCGGGCTGCACAGCGGCAGGTACCGGCCAGGCGGGTGCGCGGAGCGGAGGCCCT
>NW_009259111.1:4097275-4101287 GCF_000687185.1 Egretta garzetta | reverse complement strand
CTGGGCGGGGGATTCCCTCCGTCACCTCCGCGCCGTGAGCGGGGCTGCGGGCTGGGGGAGGGCATGAGGAGCGCGACTCCCGCAGGAGGGCGAGGGGCCGCCGGGGCTGCGGGGCAGGGAGGGAGCGGGCCCATACAGGAGAGCCCGTGCTCTGGAGCAAACGCTCCCTGCTCTCACCTGTGGAAAAAATTTGCCCAGCAGAAAAAAATGGATGTCTGCGGCCCGTTAAAGTGTTTTAGCCTTTTTCTCAGGAATCAGGTGTCCCTGCCCACGTTTGACCCAGGTATGGTTTAGACATCTGTACCAAGGATGGAAAATGTTCAGTAAAACCCAGGCGCACTTATTGAAACTATTTGACCTCAGAGGGAAAAGAAGTTGTGTGGGACGGTGAGGTCTGGAGTGGCTGTGAGACCCCCAGCTAGTGCTTGAGCAAGCTGCAGCCATATTTATCACAGCAAGTATTTGATTCCTCCAATAAAGCAATGCGGTAATGGTTTAGTAATGACGCACCAGAGGAGAGCTGAGGCCTGAGTTACGTTCAGCTATCACTTTAGCAAATGACTCTTTTCACATGAGCTATGATGTATAAATTTGCATTTCACGTTCCTCTTTCAACTCTAGCCTCTGCTTACCTTTATTCTGCAGCCTTTGAAGAGACTGACTTCACCTTGTGAAGCAGCATTTTGGTGCACATGTAGTAGCACCACAATTTGATTGCTTGTGCAATACGAATTTGTTGTTTCGGGTAACTAGCAGTGACAGAGTTTGGACGTTGGGGAAATGGGATGGTTTTTGGTAACATCTCTCAAGGGTGCTAGGGTTTTTACTCTCCTTTTGGAATATCATTTGAGATGAGAAATTCGGTTCTTTTTCCGACATGGAAGCACTTCAGCAATTCAACTGTGTGATTTCATTGACTTCATGATTAAAATAGTTATGGGTATTTTTAAGGTACCATGAGCTAAAATTTATCTCCATTCTGCAGTTACAAATGTTGGTGACATTTCAACTCATTCAAAATCAATGCCAAAGATTTGTCTTAGTGGGGCAGAGGGCTAACTGAGAGAATCTGAAAAGGTAAAAAACATCCATTAATGATCTAGTCCACAGTCCCTGCGCCTATGACTTTTCAGAGGGGCTATCACAGTGGTGGCTCTTTTGTTACATGGTTTGGGTTTTGCAAAAATTCCTAATCTTCAGCGCCCATTTTCTACTTAAATGTCTTTGAGTACAGACAAAGATAAGAACTGTTAGTCACATTCTGTCATTATCCCCAAAAGATAAAATTTTTATTTAAAGAAAAAAGTATTTGTTTTGGACTCGGTACAAGTTTGTTCTTTCACTGTATCCAGTGCTGAAAAGCGATATGTCCCAAGGAGATCAGCTATTGACCACCCTTACGCATTTAGAAGTGTATCTCCCAGCTGTTTCTGAGAAGCAGAGTAGCAAACTTGTGGAAACACTTCACTGTTATTACAGAGGTTCTTTGATCCAGAAGGAATGAACAGATCTATTTTTAAAAAAATCTTTATTGAACAGTTTAAAAAGTAAAAATAATCTGTATTCAAAATAGTCCTAGGTATACAATAATGCATAATAAGCATAAATGAGAAATAGTTGTATGCTGTAACACCTGAACATGTAAATTGGGATATCAAGGCTTGGTGCTGGCTGCATGACCCACTTGAGACACTTAAACTCTCCAGAGCATTGATTTCATTTGCAGAAAAGGCAATTTTACCTAATATTTAGCCAGTGTTATAGCATATTCTGCCACTGTGTGTTTCTGGGTATATTGGAAAAGGCACCCTGGGACTTGCACGCATAGTGGTTACCTTGGGCAAAGTGGTGACAAAATGGTGGGACTTGGACAAGCAATACAAGGAGACTGCCAGTAATTGCCCATGAGTGTGCTTAAGTGCATGAATTGACCTAAGTGAAAAATTCAGGAGAAGGCCATAACCAGGTAGTGAACTCTGCTCGGACTAATCTTCCAGTGAAGGTGTCCTTGAGGCCTCCTTCCCTGCTGCTGCCACCAGAACTAACATTCACTTTCCAGTGTTATTCCCAAAGATGGGTTTGTCCAGAAAGATGTTGCCTTGTATGGTGGGGCCCGAAAAAAATTCCTTGCAAAGAACAAATCCTGAGGTGGTCTTCTCAGTTTTGTGTGGCCATAGTGGAAAGGATGAAGGACAGCATGATCTCCACCTAGAGACCTTAAGTGAATTCGTCACTCTTGAGAGTAGGCAGCAGCAAGGGCCCTTTCTGTGCAACCATAGGTAGTGCTTATGGCAAGCATTTAGAAGTATGCTATTGTTAATACCTGTTTAGAAGCTCTGTGGCTGTAACTCATAATTTCAGTACCGGTTAGGTCTCCCCAGAGCTTTCAGTTTGGATGCTGTATTTAGGGTATTGGTGCTGCTATAGCCATTCTGATCTGTCCCAGATTATGTGTTTGGATGGTTTGGGCATTGCTTTAGAAGTACAGGTACAGGAGCGTGTGTATGAACAAGCATTCAGCAGATAAAGAGAATTTGTAAAGTTTCTCTTAAGTGTTGTTGCCCCTTATACTTGTTCCACATTCATCTTTCCTCTCCTTTTTTTTTCAGAGTGTGATTGAAAAGGAAGCTGGGAAGGCAGAGGCAGATTGTACTTCCTATGCTGAGAAGCATAGACAGACTCATCCTATATACGGTAGACAGGTATTGTTAACAAACTTTGAGATCATATTCATAAGCATATGTGCCCTCTCAGCAGAAGCAGCATGTGGGCAAGAAGAGCTTATTATCTACAGTAACTGATTGATTTCTCTTTTGTTTTTCAGAGGATGGAGAGTGGGAAAATAGCTGATTGTGAGTTTATCTAAAATTAACAGAGTTTGTCTCTTCAGGTGGAGGGCCCAGAATGTGTTTTGGAAAAGGAAGAGAAAAAGACCTAAAATCTGAGAATGTGTGGATACGTTTGGCTACAAAGATGGGCATGAGGATTGTCTCTGAGAAACAGACATGGCAGCATTTCAGGGAAAAAGAAGAGGCAAGTAAGTCTTGCTTTGAAAAATTTAAATGTTGGGCTCTTTGTTATGTTGGAATTCAGGCAAGGTAAAAGACAGTCTTACGTGCTGGAAACTGTGGAGGAGGCTGCACCTACATTTCAGGTCACCAACTCTTAAAGGAGAAGACTTGTAGAAGTAGGTCAAACATTACCAGTAGTATTTGGTTTTACATGGCACTAGTTAGTAGCTTTGCTCTGTTCATACTTGGTGAGCTGTATTTTAGCAGTGAGAGGGATGGATTCCATTGCTCTTATTCATGTTGAGTTGCAGTCAGTGGAACTAATTCTTGAATAAAGTATGCTCAGCATGAGGACGAGTGATGGAATCTAGCCCAGATGGAAATATCTTTTAAACTGCTGCTCTATTAGAGAACAGCCATCTCAACATAGGCAAATCTAGCATGTTGCTGAAAGTGCTTCAAGACATTCTTGTGGCACACTGCAGTATTTTTACAGATGAATACAGGGGATATTTGAAAACAGTCCCCCCCCAAAGTTGAATCATACTAACAGAAAGATTGGGAAAGCATCTGCATTGTAATTGTCTGACCTATGTATGTTACAACACCAGCAGGAAGTAGGTGGGGTTTGGTTTTTTTCAGAAATGGCTACTTAACTGCAGCTGTGCATAAAAGTCAGTGAAAATGTTTCATTGCGCAGTGTTCTTAATGCAGTTTTCTGACACTTATTTTCATTCTGTGGTCTACTCTTCCATCACGTGCAGCTTGCTTAGTAGCAGAAAATTACTAGTGCAGGTTTGTATATATATGAAGAATCTCTTGGAGAGGAATACTGATGCAAAGTGCCTTTTTTAACATTGAACTGAATTCATTTTCAAGCATAGTGAGAGATACATAAAAATTCAAGACAATATTTCAATGGAGCAAACCCCAACTGCATAAAATATTTGTATATAGTGACAAAAAAACCCTAGCTGCAGGCAGCTGATCTAGCCAGTGTA
>NW_009259111.1:4091287-4097262 GCF_000687185.1 Egretta garzetta | reverse complement strand
TAGGAGATGAATGGAAGGAACTTGGCCACCTCTGAACTTTAACCAGGCTGGTTAAGTAAAGGCCAACATACGTTGGTGCTAATAGCCCCCCAAATTGAACACCACCCTAATTGAAATGCAAAACTAATGAGTAGCCACTCTTTATGATGCAATTCTAGTTAAATGCATTTTCACTAGATTTTATTCCTCTACTGAAGAGCAAGACAGGGAATACAAGAAATAGCAGTAGTACCGTATTATGATTTAACTTGGCAGGCAGCTAAACCCCACACAGCCGTTCTCTCACTCCCCTGCAGCAGGATGGGGGAAGAGAATAATTAAAAAAAAGTAAAACTCGTGAGTTGAGATAAAGACAATTTAATAGGACAGAAAAGAAAGGAAAAATAATAATGATAAAAATATGCAAAATAAATGATGCACAATGCAATTGCTCACCACCCAGCCAGCTTTTCCCTTAGTTTATATACTTAGCATGACATCACGTAGTATAGAATATTACTTGGGTCAATTGGCATCAGCTGTCCCAGCCATGGGACCTCTTGTGCACCCCCAGCCTGGGTGGGGTGAGAAGCAGAAAAGGCCTTGACTCTGTGCAAGTGCTGCTCAGCAGTAACAAAAACATCTGTGTTATCCACGTTATTCTCATCCTAAATCCAAAACACAGCACTATACCAGCTACTAGAAAGAAAATTAACTCTATCCCAGCCAAAACCAGGACACAAAGTATACCATAATTTAGCTACCTGAAATAGAGGTCTGTATGGTAATTAAGGCAACCATCCTAGGTTAGGTCTGGACAGCTAGCGTCTTCAGTGGCACTTGGAAAATGCACACTAGAACCTGTCAGTATCACATCTAATGAGAATGCCCAATTTATCTCTCATCTGCTTTCTGAGGATGAGAAAAGCCAACTAGACAAATAACTGTGGAGAAAACCAGCACAGTGTCTTATTCCCACTGTTGAGGAAAGGTCTGCATCCTTCATCTTGGAGAAGTATACCACTAGAAATAGCTGGGTGATAAGTAAATGAATTAGGTTACTTATTTAAACTGCTACTATGATAGAAATAAGACAAGAAAACTTTGTTTTAAAACAAGACTTCTTAAAAAGTTCACGTTGATATACTTGTTAGTAATGTAAAATATCAGTAATATAAAATATCTAATATAAAACTAAATCTTTGAATTTTTCTGCCACGTAGAAGTTTCCTTGTACTAAAGTTGTGGGTTTTTTAATAGAAGTTACATATATGTGTTAAAAAATAATTTGCACTAACTAATGCTATTAATCATTTAAGACAGAAAAGAGGCTTAAGAGCTTTTGGCTTCTAGGAATTGCACAGGTAAAAGCGTGACTAATGCCAACAACCTAGGTAACTAGCAACCTGGCTATCATTTAAACAAAATAATGGTAGGCGCTAGATTTTGAGCTGTGGCTCAACGGAGGACAAGGGGACAAGGTATAAAGCAGGAGGAGTGATAACAGCATCATGTCTCCTGAGTTCTGGTCTCGAGGTCACCCTCTGTACAGGTCTGCCTTAGGAGCTGCCCCATAGCTGCAACAGCCACAGCATTAAAGTCCCTCTCTGCCCTGCTTCACTTTTGCCCCTGTCCCATCATTACACTGTGGCAGTGTGGTAGTGCAGTGTATAGTTGCATATATTGGCCCTATCCCATTTCTGTATTGGGAAGATTCTCTCTGGGGTCGCTTCAGACCCTCTGCAGCTCCTGTACACTGCTGGAGCGGCGGGCAGGGGCTGCAGTGCTGACTAGACTCTGGTTCTATGCCCATTTTGAATTCTTTCTGCAACCGGTCCATAAAGTAATCCCCAAGACTATTTCTGCCATCTTGGGAACAGTCAAGCCTGCGAGCATTGGTCAGCAGATCTCCCATCATCTTGATCTTCTGGATTTTGGGCCTGATAAATTGTTTCTTGATAGTGCTTGCGCTATGAGGGTCTGCATTTTCAATACTCAGGGCATAAAGCTCTTCAAAATATCGTATCATAGTTTTCCACTGTACCATTGTTACTTCCAGGGCTTTCATCAGACCGACTGCATACTCACAGTTTGGTTTCTAAAAACAAAGACAGAATTTATTCAGAAGACATTTATTCAGAAACCAGCTCATCTTACTGAGTTCATTGATAGTTTCCTGCAACTTACCTGGCACTCTAAACAAGGTGTGCTAGGATTTTGCAATAACTCCTAGTTTGGAGCATCTGTTGTTTTTTGCAGAGTTAGATGGCTGTAAATCTACAGAAGTGGAAGAACCCAAGCACTTTTTTTTTTCCTCAAAGAACAGAGATTTAGATAGCAGCATCTATGCCTGAGGAGCATTCTTACACCAGAAAGCACTATCACAGAATCATAGAATGGTTTGGGTTGGAAGCGACCTTAAAGATCACCTACTTCCAACCCCCCCACACCATGGGCAGGGACACCTTCCACTAGACCAGGCTGCTCAAAGCCCCATCGAACCTGGCCTTGAACACTTCCAGGGATGGGGCATCCACAGCTTCTCTAGGCAACCTGTTCCAGTGCCTCACCACCCTCACAGCAAAGAATTTCATCCTAATATCTAATCCAAATCTACCCTCCTTCAGTTTAAAACCATTACCCCTCATCCTATCACTAGAATCCCTGCAAAAGAGCCCCCCTTTAAATACTGGAAGGCTGCTATAAGATCTTCCCTGATTCAGACTGAATATTTAGAAATTTTTTTTCAAGACGCTCTTTTTATTTTTACTTTCTACAGCTTAACAACTGCTATGACAAGCCAAAGAGCATTCTTTATCAACTATTTAGAAAATACTAATTTGGTAGAGGAGAATCAGCCCCTTGGTCTTTAACAAATAAGGTGGGGTTTTTCTCCTGATAACTTCGAGTTATTCCTTTCTACCTGTGCAAGCCTGAGTCAGATCTCTAGTTGAAATTCTGTCTTGAGCAGATCAACTACTGCCCCAAGCTGGAGGTTTCTCCTACCTCCTCCCTTACCACCCCTCTTAGGTGCTCATGGCTTCTAGGCTTCTATTTAGTTTCACTTGTGAAGGAGACGAGTGGGCTGTTTCAGCACAATTTAAGGAGACTCATAATCCACTACAGCACACTGGAAATAGCAGTCTCCAGCTGAGTGAAAATAAAAGGGGGCCATATTCTTTTGGGCTAGACAGCAGCCACGTAAGAGTTAGGACTGTATGTCTGACAGTTTCTAGGCATCACAATCAAGAACAAAACCATGCATACTAATATGACAGGAAAATTATATTTGGAAATCTAATAGTGGATGAATGCAGAGATCTGAAGTACAAACAATGTAATGCAAGAACTTAGAGTAATTACTGCAGATTGAAACTGCTTGAAAGCTGGTTGTCTACTACCCACCTGGATGGTTTTAGAACAGTAATGGCCTCCTCTTTCTTGCTGATACTTCATCAAAGCCTCTGCGGCTTTTCTCTCTTCCAGAGCTTGATGCAAGAAGAACTTTGAAACATTTGGTAGAGCAACATGTGACTGATCAAAATATTCACCCTAAGCACACAAAAAACAAGTGTTAAGATTTGCTGGACTTGAGGCTCACTTGCAGCACAACATGGCTTTATCAGAACTTGGGAGACCCTTCCAATGGAAGCTGTTCTACCAGCACAATCACTTTGGAGACCTTAATCCAAATTTCTGCAATAAATGAAGTAAGTAGTTACAGTCTTGAATGAAAAATCTCTATACTTGTAGAACCCCTTCAGTCCTTCAATACTGGACAGTAACTGTAGTACTGATGTTTTCTCTCAGTAGCAGTCAGACATCCTCAGAATATTTTACTTCTGAGTGGTTGAGGGGGTTATGAGTGTTGTGGGGTTTTTGTTTTTTGTTTTTTTTAAACATAGTCCCAGCACAGGGGACATAATATTTATCCCTTCAGGTCAGCATTTAAGTAAAAAATTATCTTTCAAAGGTGTGAGGAAGATGAGGCAAACACCAGAAAGAGAACAAGCACAACTTAGTATCTATTTATCAACTTCATAATGGGTAACATTATTCCAAAATAAAGAATACTGCTACTGAGCTATACTGTATACACCTTTAATATTGTATGTAGCTCATGCCTAGGAATACTTCAGAAGTATTACAGCCCTAAACCCACTACAAGCCTTGTTCCGTTCTGTATGGGAAATTAACAACTTTAACCACTGATCTATGCTAATAGATCTATCAGCTCTTAAGTTAGAAGAATCAGATCCATGATATTGCTGTCCGGTCAAGAGACTGTATTAGAGACAGGTAGTGAAGGAGAGCCACCGGGTTATACTGGTTTCAACATTGGCTCTGCACAGCTCCAATGTTGAGGAGAATGAGAGGCAGCAGCTGGGAACATGCCAAGAACCAAATTGAGGGAGCTACAGTGTCTTGATCTGCTGGTTCCCTAAACATGCCTATGCAATACAGCACAGCTTTTGTCTCTCGGACATAGTCTGGATTGGAGTACTGCGTATCAAGCTGTTGGCTTGTAGCCTGCCTAGGAGGGGTAAGGAACGAGCATGTACACTTCATTAGTTTTTCTGCTTCTTATTGTCTTCCCTGCTTTCATCTATTACCCTGCTTAAATATGAAATACTTGTGTTTCGTCTGTGTTGCTGTTCAGATAAAATGCAGAGAAGTTATATACACAATAC
Organism: Egretta garzetta; assembly: GCF_000687185.1. Lineage (NCBI taxonomy): Eukaryota > Metazoa > Chordata > Aves > Pelecaniformes > Ardeidae > Egretta > Egretta garzetta. The sequence continues at coordinate 4,092,592 of NW_009259111.1, read as the reverse complement.
AAGTTCATGGTTTTCCCTTGTATTTTTCTGGCCATCTGAGATACCCCAAACCTGTGACACACATACACGTGTGACCATAAATCATTCAAAAGGAAGTAAATACTGGAATGTTTTGTTAAGAACATTCATTGCAATATTTGCATAATCCTTTTCCTGAAGTCATTCATTCATGTTTCTGTTGACAGAAGAGTCAAGATTCAGTGTTTTATAACCAGTTCCTCACTGCAAGCACGCTGTGTGACTTCAAGGAGAGCACAAGTTAACCACGCCTGCTTAACTGTTAAGGTAAATCTTTTATGTCAATCATTAAATAGTTCAGATGTTCACATTTCTAGGTTTGATTTATCCACAGTCAATTTCTAATGGAGCTTTCTCCATCCCACCCAGCTACCAATCACTAGTATTATTTTAATCCACATGCTTAACAAGTAGAAGTGTTACTGCATACTTAAATTTTTATTGGACAAATACTTGACACTAAGCTTGATCAAAGGATCTTGGGGATATACAGAATGTAATTTGTATTGCTTGGCATCAGAAGGGATGGCATTGATCATTTTGAGGTTTTATTTTAATGGCTTTGTTAAAATACGTTGCCTTCATGTTTGATATGTAGCCAGACACAATTTTGGCATGCATGTTACACGGTATCAGAGATAACTTTTTAAATTCATGTCCAACATTCCTGCCCATGGAGCAAAAAGCCCTAAGCCAACAGCAATGCTCACAAACTCTTATTTCACCAGTTAACCACACATGACTACTTGTATAAAGTTTGGGGTAAAAAACCACCAGACTTATACTCCAAAGCTGTTAGCATTCCCTGTTCCTGTCCCTCTTTCCACAGGCATAACTCTCTATGTGAGCTACCCAAAACACAAGTGAGTGCCTGATTCATCACCTGCTTGTTCCAGACCTTCGTTGCTGTTTTTCTAGCCATGCCAGCGGCCACCCCGGGGTACGGGCGCAGGCAGCAGCGCAAACCCGCAGCTGGCTGGCGGCTCCGACAGGAGCGCTGCTGCGCTGCAGGGGGCGGCTGCGAAGAAAGCCCCCAAATCCCCCTGGGTCAAGTAATGGGGCGAGCACTGCTCTTCTGTCCCTGTCCGATTTTGAAACCCTCCTAGACCCTCGACAGCCCCGGCTCCCGGGCCGCCTCCTTACCCCGCTGCCCAGCGGCTGCCCGGTCAGGGCGAGGGGGACCCTCGGCTGCGCCCTCGGCCGCCTCCCGCGGCCTGCCCGCCCCATCCCGGCCCGCCGCCTTACCAGCGCCTGTAGGCAGTAGGCGAGCCCCAGCAGGGCGCCGGT
>NW_009259111.1:4081888-4090997 GCF_000687185.1 Egretta garzetta | reverse complement strand
TGCCGGGCCGGCCCACGGCAGCCCACAAAGCGGTGCCGTGCCTCGCCCCTCAGCCCCAGCGCACGTCCCCTCTGCCAGGCGTCGGTTGCCCGGGCGGGAAGGGCCGACGGGCACTCGTCATTCCTACAGCTTATTTGAGGGAGGGTAGCCAGGGACACCCACGCTTAAATACCTCTGTTTAATAGCGAGCGGTGTGCGAAAGTGCGGCGTGGCAGACTCGAGGCCGGAGCAGAGGATAGTAGCTTGCAGTCAGATACAGTCGTGGGGCGGGAGGGATCTGTGAAAAAATCCTGGGAACTTAAGAGCGTATGACTGTATTGGCTACAGAGTAAATCCTTTATCTTTTTTTGATTCAGTGGTAAAAATGTTTGTGTCAAACTGGTCCTATCTAGGCATATTAAACCACCTTCAGTATTTTTGTAACTTAGTAATCCTCTGTTTAGACAGTAATTTCAAAACACAGGTTTCTGACTTTTTCAACTGCTTTACTGTATGGATGGAGCTCTGTGTGTTACTGCTTGAGTGTTTATTTACCTTTAATAGATTCAAGATAGTGGAGTGGAAATATGAGTAATCGCAACACCCTTCAAATTTGATAATTTTCTGTTCAGTGACTTTCTGTTTAGTAAGCATAATGTTACGTGCTGTGCTGTGGAATATTTTTCTGGCAGATCACCCCACTCCCCCACAAGCCCAGGATGCTAATGGCAGAATCATTATTCTGCTGCGTGTTTTAATTGTTATTGGATCTGACTACCTAGAACAGAGCACACATCGTCTGAGAGTAGTCACATAAAAATGTGAGAAAATTGCTCATGAGAAATTTATGTACTTATAGTTTGGTGCCTCCATCTCTTACGCTGTTCAGCCCACTTTGTTTACTGTAATTGTTCATTTTTTCATTTGTCTGATTCTTCATGCTGTATTGAAGTTAAATTAGAAGTTTCAGCAAATAAAATGTAGAACAGTGTGCTAAGTTCCTGTTTAAAAAAGACATTTAAGCATATGCTTATTTTAAGCATTTGAGTAAAACTGCATGTGAGTAAGGTATGTCTGTAATGTTTGCAAGGCTACAGTAAGTACCTACATTCGTAAGTTACAATATATATTCATTGACAAGGCAGTTCAACCATATATATGACCACCTTCTGAACTTCTCAATAAGGGTCCACTTTTTCACTGGGGCTCTAGGACCTTTTGTTGGGAAGATGTACTTCTGACAGTTACCATTTAGCTTCCTCCATTCCAACTGTCTTCATTTTAGCCAGTAAAATAGTTGCCAGGGTTTTACTGTTCCAGAATAGGCCTTTGAGTGCCTCAGAAGAAGAGCAAGTGTGGTGTCTGTGTGTGTGTATGCACTGACATCCTAATCTAAATAGAATACTTGATGACCTCCTTTCTGTGGACAGTCCAAATAAGCTGAAGTATGAAATGGCAGTAGAAAGAAAGTTAGTTAGGATCTCTGTGGAAAAGTTTATAGTTGTATTTTGTTAGGTGGGTGTTCATGACAATAATTTCTGAGCGTATAAGCTTATAGATGCTTGTATCTGTATTTGTGGCCTTCTGGTCCCTTGGAAGTCAGTATTAAGTTATCCCATTTCAGTGATGGAGAACTAAGATACAAGGACATTTTTTAAGGTCACTTATGATGTATGGGGCTGATCTGAAAACTGGCTCTAAGTTTCCTTAATCTCCATATGTTCTTTAACTCTTTTTATGAGAACACCATTCTATTTAGTTTGTTTCGTGCTTCATAGAACTAAAGGAAATACATGTAATTTGTACTATAATCAAATGGATTGTGGCAAAATTCCATTACAAAGTAATGCAGGGATTCTTGCTACACAGGATGAGGTGGTGTCACATACCAGTTGTATCTGACTGAAGAAAGTTTCATCTGTTCCAAAAACTTGTGATCTCAAGCCTTGGTTTTCAAGAAATGCTGTGTCCTGAGGAAGAAGCGCTTTGTTCAGTTTCTTGGTTGCAGCATTTCAACATGGCATGGAGTAAGTGCAGCTGCCTACTCTCAGGTAGGGTTGCTTTTAAGATAGGTTGCTTTTTTTCCTACCTGTTCTAAACTGAAGAGGAAAGTCTTGCATCTCTCTCCCAAACTGTGTATTTCAGAAAAGTTATTACCTGCTTGGGGTAACAATATGACTTTGATACAACAAGTGAATCTGGGTTAGATCCTTATCCTCATTAAAACCTGAAGTACAAAGGTACTTGACAGATTTCGTCAATGAACTGGTGCCGGGGTGAAGAGGGCTGGGCACTGAGTGATCTTGACCAAGGGAAAGCAAGAGCAGGTAGTTATGTGCAAGTCATTGCAAGAAGGGTTGTTGACATATGTAAACGGGATTGGTGAGAGGATCGACCCTGTTTATTCTCATAATCTAGGATTATTTAAATGTGTAATGTTAGACACACATGCCTTGATGAAAGATGTCTTTACTCATTTTTATGATTTGGCATGATTTTGGTACAACATGTTTTAAAGAGTGTTGAAAGTGTATGGCATAGTGGGAAGCAGAACAACCACAGTCTACACAGTCTACAGTCTACAGAACTGCAATTAAAATTCCGGAAAAATAAGTTCTCTTACACCCCCCACACCTCCTTTCACTCACTCCCCCCTGCTTCTTTTTATTCTTCGGCAGCGTGCAGCAGAGAGGACTATTGCTGTCACTGGCCTTAAACAATCATCTGAAAATATCCCTTCTGCTGAGACTACTTTGCAAACATTTAGTTGTATCTGGTCATTTTCTACCTTGATTCTCTCTTATTTAAAGCTCTCTCTTCAAGCTGCACTGTGAAATCTGGAGTTGATTTTGTTTGTTCTTTAACCACAGGTAGCAAGAGTTGTGGCTCTTTCTTCTATCCAGCTACCGTCTGTTAGCTTCTTTCTAGCTGTGACAGATTTTTCATGTACTTTGCAAATACTGTACCTAATGCTGCCAGACTTTTTTCTTATGTGATCATTCAATGCTCGCCAATAGCTATGATGAAAATGGAGGGCTATGTGAGGAAAAAGTAATAAATAAATAAATATATGATATGTATGCCTGTGAATTAGCCTTCTTCATTCATGATTTTGTTTCGTAATTAAGTGAAACCTAAGCTCTCTGGCAGGAAATGGAGAATGATTCATACATACACCCGTGAATTCACAATTGCTTGTATTGGACTTGAAGTCACTTAACCCGTTTATCTGTATGCTTTTCCATTCTCAACAGGTGCTTCATTTCACTATTTTATGTGATCCCACTCTTTTTTATTTCCTTTTTCCATGGAGGAAAAGCCAGCAAGACTTCTGAGTTGTTTTATTGCCTTTTTGCACTGTATGACTCATAAAGTTAAAAAAGCAGCCTGAAATTTGGGAGGGTACTACTTAAGTAAGCATAGAAATGCAGCTTTTTTAAACTGTCTCGCAGTAAAAGTAGTCATCAGCAAAACATGAGATGGCCCTGGGCTGACAACAGCACTGTGACCAGGCTGTGAGGCAGACATTCTGGAAAATGCTTTTTGTCTGTATGTCACTGAGCAAATGGAAAGGTCTGCTTTGTTGGAGTGCTGTGAGATCAGTATGTTTTAGTGATACAGAGAAGGATTTCCCAAAAGTAAAAGTTAGAGCCTAGTCCCTTTGAAGTCAGAGTTTTGATCTTGTTGGTATCAAACAGAGCAGACAGGAGCCTATTTTGGGGGCTTATAGGTACTGAGAATTACTATGCAGTGCAGTGATTCCATTGCTTTCCTTTTCTACAGTGTCAAAGATTTTCTTCCTCTCATTGATATTTTTGTATTTGCAAAACATCCATTACTGCAGTGTTTAAAGCCAGTTGAGATGTTTGAAGATGTTCTTCAGTTGTGCTGGAAACAGCCATCTTTTTTTGCTTTATTCAGTTTTCCCACTTTGCATCAGTAGCCTGATAACATCGCGACACTTTGCGCCTCTGATGTAACTTTTATCTCGGGCAGTTCAGTTCCATAGGCTTCCCTGACACAAGTCTTCATGGCACAGATACTGAGAAGTTGTCTCATTTGTCTCCTTTTGCAGTGAAGTTCTTCCTTAATGAACTTTCCAAACGCTGGGTAATATAAACCATTGTGATATAGATAGAGTTCTTTGAAACATTACTGATTGAAATCTGTCCTTCTAACAGAATATGCCAACAGCCCGTGGGCATGCCTGTGCCATGTCTAAAACAAGCACAGAAAACAAGCTCATAAGAGTTTCAGAAATACAAGCAAAGCTTATCTTTAACCTTGTGTCACAGAACAGGTATCTCCTAATTCATGCTGTTTTCTTCTCTGCAGTGTTTAGGTTGGATTATCTGTTATTAATGCTTGCTTTTACTATGGGACCCTTCCAGTAGCAGAGAGTTTGCTTCAGGTAATGCTGTGAGGAGACAAGCAGCCTCAACTCCTTCTCATCAGGGTGCTGCAGGGGCCCGGAGAGTCCCAGTGCCCTGCAGTGCAGCGAGGAGCCTCCATGGCCACTGTGGCTGATGCTCAGAGCTGCCCTGTGACTTTGGTGTTCAGGGCACATCCTGCCTCACCCTCTGACTGGTACCCAGGCACCCCTCCCTTCTCCTCTGTCTCCCTGTAGGCTCTTCCCAGCTGCTGCCACAACCTCAGTGCTCAGGTAGACTCATCCTCTCCCTTTGCTCCCACCCTCCCTTCTGTGGGCCCCCAAGAAAGCTCCATGCCAACAGCAGGTTTGGGGTCTGGGTGGGGAGGAGGTCTGCAGTCAAGCGTAGGAGATGTAACTGCATCTCAACTAACTCTGTAGATAGACTCTTGGCTGTGACTGTTGTCCTGCATCAGCCTGGTTTATGTTTGACACCTTCAGCTGTCCTGTTGTATCTCAAGTCAAGCTGCATATGGCTGTGTTTTAGTCTCTGTAACTCTTGTATACGTGTGTAGACTCTTTAATGGTGGGGCTGTAGGTAAAACTACACTGTGGCCACCACTAACTTTTGTCTAGGAGCTGTGTATCACTATTTTCTCTTATGTTACATATAGCTCTTCCCAATGCAATTTTAAATGTTGACAATTCATCTACACTGAGTTGTTCTCACCTAGTCTTTTCTCCTTATATTTACAAAACTGTTAGGTGTGCTTCTCAGCTTATCTGTGTCTTTAAGAGCCCTGCCTCTGCCACTCTCAGGAAGCCGGTGGTTTGGCTTGGACTGAGTGGCAGTAAGGCAAGCTGGAGCCCTGGGGGCTCTGTGCTCCCTGCCTCTCTGCCTGGTGGCTGCAGAGGGCTGGCAGCCAGGCTGAGCAAGCTTCAGCCTAGTCAGCAGCACGCTACTTGGCCCTTCAATCTCTATTTCTTCTCTTATAAATACACTTAAGCTGTAAGTGGACTATTAATTTCAAGTGGTACTGGCTGATAGGACCCATTTGATTTTTTTTAAAGAGGCTGTACTTACGAGTAAGTTGGCAGGGTTCATCTGCCTCTGAGATTTTGCAATTGTTATTTGAAGCCATATTTAAAAAAGCTTAGGGCAGCAAACTTAAGGCTCATCCTTGCAATCTATCCATGGCGCATCGTTAAGTCCAGTCCCTTATTGCAGGTTGAAGCACTGGGTCTCAGCACTGGAGCAAATTTAAGAGGATTCTGTGGAATTTCTGAAAACATGCGGCACACCCCAGGCAACATGTTGCATAAGGGGGTTGTGCAATCCCAAACTGCCTGAAGTCTGTCATAATTTGTATACCTTGCCTTTGTGTTCTACCTTCCTTTCCACAGCTGTGGATGAGAATCTGTACTTACTTTTGGGCAAGTGAGAAAATACAACTTGACGTGTTGAAAAAGGCAGTGCATTTTTTTGTACAGTCTGTGCCAGGTGAAATCAGTGACAGCAGGTAATGCCTTCCAGGCAGTGTAAATTTTGGTAGGTGCACTCTGTGCTCCAGATGGCCCTTGAGGGAGCAATCAGACCTGCCTCTTCGAGGTGAACGTGAACAGATGAACTCTGTACATACTCAGAATATTTGGGCTAGCAGAATAAACTATGGGCAAGGGATGAAGGTCCAGAAACCATTTATTGTCTTGCTGCTGCACGCTACTGATAATGTTCATAGAGTCTCTGCTAGTACCAAGAGCACCTGCTTCTGAAGTACAGGTACTCCTGGGGCGTTAAATGGTTTGGCTGATGCCATTTGCTCCTTGGCTTGAGAGAGAAGAAATTAAAGCCACAAATGTGGTGAGAGGTGAGCAAAATGTTTGCAGGTGAAGAGGAAATGATGCTAAATATCTCAGCTTCTGTATTCACCAAAAAATAATGAATGAACCCTTTTCACAATTCGTGTTTGGAAAAGAATCCCTTCAAAGTTTAAAAGAAACTGCTTGAGAAAAATATATGAAAAGTTCTTTATTTGAAACTTTAATGTGAACATTCATCAAGTAAATGTTTGTTTTAAATTTTGTATAATACAGATTCAGTGGTGGTGAATCAGACAAAACAGAAGTGGATAATTTCACTCAAACATCGTAGACCTTAAGAGACTATGCTGAATTCCAGTGAAGGAATTCCTCTTCTAGTTCCAGTCACAAATGACTCTGTTGCTGCTTTCTGCTCACAACACCTCTTTTAGGCCATCTACATATTATCCTTCATAGTGTAAGTGTCGTGATTCCCTAGGGTATCTCTTTCCCAACGGCTTTAAATACGTTGTAAAGATCTTATAATGGTAGGTGTTAGATTGTAGTCTGTTTGTGGCAGTATGTCCCAGGCAAAGTCTCTTGTACCAATTTGCAAGGATCGAACAAATTGTTTTCAATTTCAGCGTCTTTATGCAGAGCTCTTGTTGAGTTGGGTATTCTCCTGATTTCATTGGAATTACGAGGTGTAACTCACGGTGTGTTTGGCTCTTATCACTTAAGGCAGTCAGCACCATTAATTGATAATCTTGGAAGTTATTTATTCTGGTCTTGAGGACAGAGTGGCATTACTCACAGTGATGCAGTGAAATGCTTTACTTTTTGATTTTTAAACCATTAGCTCCAATTGCTATCTTTTTTAGAATTTAGAAATTACTGTGCTGAGTATTTACAAATTTCACAGAACATTTTGTTCTCTGATTTAAATCCTGCATACCGAGTGCCTGCCTGGGGCAAAGACAAAAAAAAGTTAGCTTTGATACTCCAAAACTGGTTGAATAAATCCTGTGCAGCTGGCCTGCGTGAAATGTGTCCAGTGACAGCAAACCACAGAGAGGATTCAGAGGGTTAGGAGGAGCTCTGTGCCTGTCAGATGCTAGGAGTGTTTTATTGCTTTTGCTGTGAAGGGCAGTAACGTATAGATGTCCATACTGCTCAGTATTAAGTGTGCAAAGTGGCGATTGCCATATGGTTCCCTCAGGCATATATGTGGACAAAACTGATGCATAAATGTGCAATATTGCCTTCTTTGTATGTTTATGCGTGCTTTGATGTTTTCCAAATTTGGAACTGTGGTTAAAGCCTCAAAGGGAATCCATGAGTCTGCAGCAGCTGAGAATATGTTTCTAGCACTGGACGTTCCTGTGCAGTTATGTGAATGTCTCTTCATTGGTGAGGAAATGGCGTTGTCTAGCCTGTACTTCAGTGTTTGTCGGGAGAAATTCTCTGAGACTTATTTAAATGGGCAAGCCAACACAGCACAATTTACACTTGTGTGTACTTGCGGATGAGATGTCATTAACTGTTAGGGATCGGAGACTATTTTTTTTTGCCTGTGCTATTCTCACCACTAGCTCTACTCCTTCAACTTTCTCCACTTTGCTTCTTTTTGTAATACAAACGGTCCCAAGGGGAAAGTGACTTCAGCGAGTCTAAATCTGGGAAAGTCATGAATTAAAAGATATACAGTTCAGGAAAATAAATTTTGGAATACAAAGTTATGAAGGCTATGACTGGTTCATGTGAGCAGCTTGTAGCAAGGTCATGTTTCCCTCCAATAGTGCATCGACAGGACTTTGGAAAGCCTGTTTTTACTCATGTTGTGTGAGCAGAGTGCTTTTGGAAGTTCCCTGTGGTGCTGCCTTTGTGAATCCAGCTCCATTATCAGGCTCCAGATTGCTTCTAGATTCTCTAGAAACAGGCACAAGAGTGACTGCAAGGAGTGAGACCAGATTTGCAGAACTGACCTTTGGAGCTCAGAATGGCACGACTCAAAAAGAAAAACATAGAGGCTCTCATTAATTTGTATGCATTGGGTCATAAACCAATTTCTAGCAAAATGAGATAGTAAGAAAATTTTCCTTGGAGCCAGTTTGGCCAATAGCGGTTTCTGACAGGGTTTTTTTGTGCTCTTCCCATGGCACTTTGTAGTGGCCACACATTGCGATAATGCATTGGGCTATGTGGACCACTGCCCTGAGCAAGTGCATGGCAATTCTTATGATGACTGTGATGAAAGACTTCTCTTAAGGACCTTGACAGCATTTGGCTTGATTTATTCCAGAATGGGATCACCATTTTTTCCTGTTGATGCATGCTCATGATCTGGACTCCAGGAATCAAGCAGGACTGAGGGACACATCTTGTCAGACAACGGTAAGATTGTGTTACCTATGTAGAGGATGATGTTGAAGTCTGGTATATGTAGCTTGTGACTTTCAGCTATGTGGTCTGAAGCAAGGGATAGGCTTCTTTTCTTTTTTTTTTGCAGGAAGAGCAGTGCAGAGCAAAGAGAGGAGGTGAAAAATCCTTAGGAAAACCAAAAAGAGAAGAGAAGCAGCATTGAGAGTGGGCCAAATCTTTTACTGGTGTATATGAGCATTACTCATATAACTTCAAGGGAGTACATGCTTTAACTGAGCATGTACCAGCTGAGGACTTGGCCCATAATGTCCTTTATAAAGCTCTGATTCCTCCCCAAATAGTTTTTCCCTCCCTCTTCAAAGAGGCACCTGTTGTTGGTGGAGTTGGTGATGATACTGGATTAGTGCACATGCGGTCAGCCCGCTTGGCCTCGGCCCTTTGGACCCAAAATGAACTCCAGCTGCTGTTGCCCAGAGCAGGTGCTTCATCCAGCCCTAGCAGCTGTTTGAATGTACACTGTCATGGCCAAGAGGAGGGGGTAGGTCCCCTGAAGTACCCAGAGGAAGAGCTGATCAGCAG
>NW_009259111.1:4054267-4081584 GCF_000687185.1 Egretta garzetta | reverse complement strand
GCAGGAAGGAAGGAAAAGGGAGTGTACCACAGAGACCTGATTTTTGTACCCAGCATTTAGCAGGCAAAAGTTGTTGTAGCATTTACTTGTGGAAATGGGAAACAGTGGCTGTCACTCTGCATGCGCTGAGCCTGCACATTACCATGATAGATGATGGTTCCCAAAATGAAGCTAAGGGACCACCAAAGACTAGGAGGGCCATGACAAATGATTGATCTCTAAACTTGCCAAATCTGTATTTTCAGTTGAAGATATGATACAGGTACATTGTGGTGTCTGAGAAATTTCAAGGGCTGATAGTGTTTCACAGTTGTTCAATGTTTGGAGTTGTTGGTTTAAAGCTCCAGTGGGTGGCCTGGGAAAGTGACATAAGGCACAGAACAGTGTACAGGCTAATAGTCTGCTACATATGATAGTTAGGGTTTCACACCCACTCTGCCAAAACCAGCAGCAAGGGAAGAAAACAAAAGCAGAGATAATCTGGGGTTATGAAGCAGCCACAGGGGAGAGTGTCAGGGAAACGGAGGGTGAGGAGGCAATGCGGTGGCATATAGAGATGTGGATGATTGGGAAGTAGCAGCCAGAGTTTGAGGAGGGGGCACAGGTAGCCTGTGTCAGAGGTAAAGCAGCAGCAACCCAGAGTTAGAGGAAGGGGGACAGGACAATGATGCAGTTTCTTGGGGTAAGGGAATCATGGCTTTCGAAGGGAAGAAAGCAGCTTAGAGTAAGGGCAGCCCAGACCTGCTGCAAGGAGGTACGCTGGGAGTGTCTTGCAGAGCAGAGTTTTACAGTGTAAGTTGTTCAAAGTCCTTCCCATTGTTGGCCTCACAACCAGACCCTTCTAAGTCTTCCAGCCTGCCTTCAACTTACTCCCCTTCGACTGTTCTCACTGACCTGGGAGAGGTCTCTGTGCAGTCCTGCGCTCTCTAATTATTCACGTGCTGCCAACCCAGCCCCCCCTTTCCATGAGTGTGCACTGGTCCCTCTTTTGGCTGTCCCTGCATATATCACTGTCAGCATGAACACCAACTTTAATGTCACTCCTTAGGTTCCTCTTCTCTTACCTATATTTGCTAAAGTTACTGGAATCCTTCCAGTTTCTCTGACAAACCTGCATGTCCACTTTGTATCCCTACTCTGTGCGTGGTTTCGGTTATATCCCATCAGCCAGGTTTTTCATTCTATGTATCTTTGCTGATTGCTCAAACAAGTTCCCACTGAACCTCCATAAGGAGGGGTAAATGCTAAGCAAGGACATTTCCCTGTGTAGCTATAAAAGCCTTATTCAGACCATATTTCATTACAACGTGGCCTAAGAGCAGGAGAAAAACATGAATATTGGAGGCCTCTCTTTGTCAGGAAATGGGATTTCCGCAGGTGCTCAGTTGCAAATGCTCTGCATGCTTCTAAGGCTTGGCACATGGCATTGCTAAATCCTGATTCAGGATGCAAGAATGTCTTATGACCCCTGCCATGTAAACTGGTGCCTGGCCATGTTTGGAAATCAGCCGTCAATGATGACAGTAGACGAGTATGGGTGAAATGAGAAGCTTGGCTTCAGCACTAAGCAAGACTTGTTAAACATTGTAAATACAGATGTCCAATTCACATTTTTAATAATGACTGTTATGACCTTTTCTGTAGCAAGTGGTAAGAAGCTGGATCGTCTTTCTTCATCTCCTCACTGCTTTCCCAGGATTTGAAAGTGTGACAAAATATTTCATCCCTTTACAGGATTAGGTAAGATCGGCAACCTTAATTCTTGTACAGAATTACATAGAAATACTCTATACAGCCAAATATATTGATTTAAGATCATCTATGTGGTGGCAGGGAAATTGTTTCCATTGTGGTTTATCCTCTTCTTGGATTGGTCAGGTTATCCAGCTGACTTCAGTTGTTTGCTTTTTCAGATGAAAAACTGCTCCTGCGGGTACAGGCCTGTACAATTTCTGTCCCAATGTAGCTCTTCTGTCAGGTACTCCTCCTATTTGTGTTGCTTCTACATGAAAATTAAGGAATTCGAGAAACAGCATCAGAAACTCTACGTGAATGAAATTCTCAAGGCTGCTAAGGAAATAATTGCATTAGAAATAGGGGGTTTCTGTGCTCATTCTGTGCTCACGTCCCTTGGACATGTCACTGTTATACAGGGGAAGAAACATCACACATGACTGTGTGATGTACAGCTGTGTGAGGGGAACACATCCTCTGATGTCCTCCTGGTTACCGTCCTTATGTTTTCGCCACTTTCAGTAAATTACAGTTCACTAGTGCTGCTGTGGGTTTATCAGCAATAGTTCCCTGCCGTCTCCTTATCTGCCCAGTAGCATGGCTGGGTAATACACACACCCGTTGCAGCTTCGCTGGCGATGAAGTGGCAGGTGTTGCCCTGCCTCCTTCCTCTGTGCTTCTCTTCCTCAGCTTCCTTGCACTGTGGTATGACTCAAGAAAAACGGAAGTCCAACTTTCTACTCCTTTTTGAGTAGTAAATTTTTTTTAAAAAACAAACCAAATGCCATTCTCAGAGCAGCCCAAGAGCTGTATTTAAGTTTGTCAGCACATTAATTTTGTTTTCCAGAGATTTTTAACCACCTACGTGTGGATAAGAATTTTTTGAAACGCTTGTCTCTTGCTGGTTTAAATGTGATTAGGTATCAAGAAGCTTTGGAGATTTAAGCCGTTCCAAAAAGGTGTGCAGCAACATCCACTGTGCTGTCTGGTGAGGAACAACAGTGTGAAGCACTTTGGATGTAGTAAGTCATAATTTACTAATTGCTGGATTAAGACTAAGGAAATAAAAGAGCTTTTTAGCAGGCCTCCATGTTTTGGGGATCTGGAGAACAGAGGGTTTTACTTTATATGAGGCCCATGTTATGCTATGCAGGAATTCCAAATTCAGGGTAAAAAATACTGAAAGTGCCCTTTTACCATGCAGCCGACAATTAGCTTGCTGCCAGTAGGAAAAACAATCATTAAGTGGTGAGTGAAAGTAGCGTCAGAAACGGACCTTGACGGAGTGGTAACATACAGTTAGACCAAGTGACATTCTTCACACCTGCTGTGGTGCATAACAGTAGCTGGCTGACTTAACCCGTGGCACTACAAGCAGAGCATTGTGCTGTGACACAGCCTGGACAGCGATTGAATTACACACCGATTAGGTCTTCGGCTTCTCTCTGTCAGTGTGGACAATGAAGAATCAGAGAAGTGGACATGAGAGCTTTAGCAGGCCTTGTGCTCTCGAACGGAGGAGGATTAGTTTGTAAATGGTAAATTGTGTTGGGGCCAAGAGTCGTAAAACTGAGCTCTTGCCCTTCTGCTCCCTCAAAGGCACAGGCTTTGCAGAAAACCCCTTCTCCCCCCTACTTCTACTGACTGCTGTGATCAGGGGAGGGGTGGACATGTGGAATCTGCTCCTCCTTTTCACTGCCAAAGAAGGAAGAAGACACTGGTACATTTGTACAAATTTTGCCCCTCGCCATCTCTTACTATCTTTTCTCAGAAAGGGCATGAGATTAAATTAATCAGTCTTCTGCCATTTCCACAGGGATGTGGATTTGCCTCTCACTAGGTGCTTCTGGCTGGTTCACTGCCTGGTAGAGGGTGTCTCTAAGACCTGATTTAACCTGAAGCATACGCTTTCTCAGGAGGTCTGCAGCAGGGCTGAAGAATTGCAAATGTTGCATCCTTTCCCTCCTGCCATCTGCTTCCACACGACTGCGGTGTCTGTGCTATGCTCTCAGTTCACTCACCCTGAAATGCTTCATGTGGTAGAGGTTTGTACTGAGCTGGTACAGAGCAGATTTTGCTTTTGGTGGCAATATCTCGTCGCCATGTTGTTCACGGAGAAGGTGGGTTTGTCCTTGCCTTTATTCCACTGGGACCAGCTGCTCTACGCACAGGAAACACAAGTGGCAAATCTTCTATACCCTCTTTCAATTTCTAGTTGAAGGTCTACATCACATGAAGTTCCTGGGTTTTTTGGAGAGGTAAAGCTTTTTTTTTAAAAAAAAACCAAAACACTATGTTGAACCCAAGTTGGAGAAAGAACTTCATCGTGTGGCTGATACAGTGCATGGAAGTACAAAGCATTCCCATTCCATCTGGTCTTGGACATCCACTCCCTGTACATATTAAATGTGATAGCTATTAGGCTTGAGTGTAGACCCAGAGATGGGCAGGACTAGTTTGCCATGCAAACATTTATCTGATGGCCCCATCCTATTTTCTAGAACCAAAGGTTTCACTGTGATGAAGTCAACATCTTCATCACACAGTCAACATCACCTACAAAAGCATTGTAGGAGATAGGAGGATGTAACTGCACTTACTTAACCTCAGCTTGGATTAGGCATATCTCATATCTTGGAGTTTGCCAGTAAATAACAAAGTATATGATCAATGGAAATAGAACCTTCTTAATCTGTAACTACAAAAAAGAAAAGGACAGTCTTGAAAATCCAGCAGTCTTTCAAATCATCTTAAGGCTTACTGACCTTGAACCATCACAGTGAAATTCAACAGGGGTGTCCCATTAGCGATCTAAGAATATAGATGCGGTTGAATACATGGACAACTGTATCTTGTTCGAGTTATCTTTATTACTATAATAAACGATACTAAACTCTCTCTCCCTACAGACCTTATCTCATATGTTTATAGTGTTGGCATTTATTTTGTTTTGAGCTGGGAAGCATTGAATACCTAGACACTGTAAGATTGGAAGAGGCTTTATGAGTATACCATTTAAAAATAATTGCTTGTGCTCTGGTTACTAGTTTGAACCAAGAAAAGATACTTCCATTTCATACTCCCAAAAGCAGTAGCAGATTTGCTATAATACACCAGTTCAGAGCAATTTGCTTATAAACTATCAGTTCCAGAAAACTCTCAAATCTCTTGCACCTATATTCTCTAGGTTTCAAATGCTTATTACCTCCCAAAAGCTGCTCACAAGCCTGTAGGGTATGAAGGCTTTGCTTTGTTTTGTTTTTTTTTAAGTTCAGTAAAAAAATATGAATGAGATAAATTCAGCTGTTGCTCAACGTAGTCACTACTGATAACCAATAATTCGTTTTCAAAATTGGAAAAAAAGAGCTATTCTAAGTAGCCACTGTTGGTGTTAACACTATGGAATATTTTAAAGGTAAGTTTTAAAGAAAAAAAATGAAAAACAGTCATTCACTAGTGCTGATACAGGAATGACAGAGGTTAATACCACTGACATCATGTTGGAACTGTATAGCATTTTGTTAATGGTTATTAATGCCCTGCTGCTGGGAGACAGACAGTGCCAGCTGCCAGTTAGTGTGGTGCCTCTCTGTGGGTGTGCCTGGGCCTCTGCCCTCAGGGGCATGAGGAAGGCTCACGTCTGCTCCCTACTTAGTCATCCCTCCACTGAAACAGGAGGAGAGGAGATACCGAGAGATGGTAGTTACAGCACCTTGCTCCTGTCTCTGCTGACTTGAGATCAGGTCTCGCAGAGTAGAGCAGGAGCAGCAAATGTCTACAGACCCACATCCAGAAGGTACTGCAGACTTGTGTTCAATTCAGAACTTCAGGACTAAATTCAAGATACACATCCTTTGGAAGAAAATGGCAAGAAACTCAGACAAATGTGCATGGAAATGATACCAGTAGGCCTGGGGAAGAAGCCTAGGTTCATGTAATCTGTTCAAGCCTGAGAGCTTTGGATGTCAGTGGAAAGAAGTTAGAAATGGTATAGAGTGAAGGAAAAAAGCCCTTGAGAGGAAAGGGAAGGAACTTTATAATGTCAGAATGATGATGGATATAGAGCAATTAATTAGCTTTGACTACATCATATTCATTGTACATCCAGATTTGCAGATTTAGCTGCCTCACTTGGGGTTAGCTATTACTTTGTGTAATACCTTTGAATTTCATCCACCATAAGGGAATGAAACAGATACAGAAA
Source organism: Egretta garzetta (assembly GCF_000687185.1). Classification (NCBI taxonomy): domain Eukaryota; kingdom Metazoa; phylum Chordata; class Aves; order Pelecaniformes; family Ardeidae; genus Egretta; species Egretta garzetta. The sequence continues at coordinate 4,075,646 of NW_009259111.1, read as the reverse complement.
GGTGGAATACATCAGTGTAGCATATCAAATTGAGAAAGGCATTTTTAGCCGTGTGTACTGAACACAGGTTTAAGTTGGCATTAGATTATTCCTTAAGTGTATTGTTATGACAAATCTGAAAGGAGCTAAAAGCATTTCAGTAGATGAAAAAAGGAAACTTCTATTTCCTTTCCCACAGGCCTGACCCAAAATGGGATTGCCAGCCAGGTTTACACAGCCTGGCCTTGTACCACACAAGCACCCTCTGGTGAGTGTGAGCAGAACGCGTAGAGAGCAGTTGTGAGTCCTGCGGGAGGACCCAGCTCACCAGGCCTCTCCAAATCATTCAGCTTCTATATCTCTTTAAATGCTGGTGTAATGTAACCTGAATAATACTCTGAGATTGTTTAGCCAAGAAATGCCTAACGGCCCAAGGACATGTTGATAACTGCCATCTGATGTGCCACACAGACTATTGTATTCTCTTTCATGCTAAGAAAAAAGCAGTATGTCACTACTTATGAGTGTTTTCTAAAAGGGAAGATGAGTGTTCAATTGCGTGAATCTAAACCCAGTAATGTTGCACACCTGTTAATTATTAGAAATAAATGGAAATATCCATGTAATATTGTGCATGTACTCTCCAATTATGTAGCCTAATACTTAACACAATGATTTACATGGACATTTCATTATCTCTGGCCACTTCTACAGATAGAGTTTCCCATAGTTTTCAGTCAGTTGCCTAATCTTCAGTGAAACATCCTGAGCTGAACTAGCAGAAGCAGCAGATCAAGGGGAGCGGTTATTCCCTTCCCCACAGCATTGTAAGAAACAGCATCTGAAGCATTGTGTTCAGTTTTGGTCTCTCCTGTACAAAAAAGACATTGTCTTGTTGCCACCAAGGAGAGGAGCAGGAGCCCATGATACACCAGGAGGGATCTGGGCTTGTTCAGCCTGGAGAAGAGGTGATGAAAGGGGGGGCCCTGTCTATCACTGTCCACAACTACCTGCTGGGAGGGTGCATAGAAGATAGAGTCAGACTTGTATGTTGGACAGGATGAGAGGCAAGAGGCCCAAGTTGGAGCAAGGGAAATTCCAACTAAATACTAGAAAAAATATTCACAGAGAGCATGCTAGGCTTTGGAGCAGGGCCCCAGAGAGGAGGTGGCACCTCTGTCCTTGGAGATGCTCAGATTTGACTGTACAAGCCCTGAGTGACTTGGTCTAGCATGGCTCTAATCACTAGGCTAGAGACCACTGGAGGTCCGTGCCAACCAGTCTGTGGTTCTGTGGTAATAGTTTGAAACTGAAAAGGTAAATAGAATTATTTGCAGAGGGTATTTTTTCCTTTGTAATTCATAGTCCCTTGAATTCCATGGAAATGGAGAACTTTCTAATGGAGCTTGCTTTGCAAGCAGTTTATCTGGCATTGAGTAGATTTGGACATGCACTGGCATGAAACAACCATTGCAAAGCCGATAATGCAACTACATGTAGTTAACAGTCCTTTCTTTCTTTTTTTTTAGCTTATGTCAGCTACAGGCATCTTCCATAGTAACTTTACAGTGCCATCATAACTGCAGTTAAATTGTTTGTCCCATTTTAAGGATTTTCTTTAATGGTAGCTAATTAAAATAGTTCGTGGTATTCTTTCCAGTCATTCAGACTTCTCCTATAATTATTACAATAATTTGCAAAGAAAAAGTTCTGTAACCCCAAATGTGACTCTTCTGAAGAACTACAGAATGAAAGTAACATTGGAATTCTGTATTTCTTCAAGAAAATAGACTCTTACTTAAACTCTAATCTTTGATTACTCTTTTACTCTGTTGGTAAATAACATTTACAAGATTTCAATTGCTGGGACTCAAACCTGTCTTTTCATTTGTATTGCAAATCTCTGCAAATCAAACAAAAGCAGAATGAATCTGGGGAAGCCTCCACTCATCCCAGCATAACCAGCATCATGCACTCTGGTGCAGGGTAGCCCCCACAACCAAATATATTTCTAGGTTTGCCTCTCTTGACATTTTTCTTTTGGGGGAGGGGAGAGGCAAATTTGGCTTTAACAGCTAATCTCTTGTTTCCAGTAGAATATTTTGGGGTAATTATCAAACTTGTATTTTGCACATTTACATTTTTTTAGTCATTCAGATAAATGTTCTATCATAGATAATATTGGCACAAAAAAAAGAAGCAAGATCAAAGGACGCTAGTAGCAAAACTGAAGGATCATTACCCCTGAAGCTTATTGCTTCAAAAAAAAAAAACCCCCCACAACTTTATGTAGATTCATATTTTCTATGTGATAATGTGCAAAGTCTTAAGCAGACTAAAAAACCACCTTAACCTCAACAAGCTATGTTGTTGTTTTTTCTGTTGTTTATGGTCATTGCATTTGAGCAAAGACAGCAGAAATAGTCAATTAGCTTAGCATAGTGTAGCCCAGTCCACCCCCTAGTAGGGTATGTTCCTTATGATTAGCCTAGCTACAGGTGACTCCTTTTATTCTCCTTTCCTAAATGTCTCACAAATTAGGTTCATCTGAACCTTCTCCACCTGGAAACCAGTCTGAGGCATTCCCCGGACTTAGTGTTGCATATCTCAATCAGTTCTAAGTCTGGGACTATAACTGTGAAGGAGAATGGACAGATTAGGGAACAGAAATTTGGTTGAGTGTTCTTTGTAAAAGGGTGAGACAGAGCTGCTCCATGAGCTGTGTTTTGTGCAGTAGGAGAGCACTGCACCTGAGCACAGCCCCAGCCTCCCTAGCAGAGCCATCTGCAGGTGTGGGCACTTGGGCAGGATTGCTGCAGCCAAGGTGAAAGGCAATGGGGTGGGGGGAGGAGGAAGGGAGATGTGCAGCAGCCTTCTAAGAAGAGCAGTAGGGGAGACTAAAGTTTGTGAAAGGTGTACTAGCTGAAGTAAACTGCAGATGTTGAGGTTTTTCATGGAGCAGCAATAAACATCTAAAAGGTATGTTCATCTTAAAGTGATAATGAGTACAAGGGCATTTCTGAAGGACAGAATGGTAGTATGGCTGGGGTGGGGGGTATTTTGGGCAGTTTTTTTGAGTCTAAGGGAATATGGTAACAGATTCTGATGCCTCTTATTGTGTTTTTAATGCATGTAACTGATCCTTGAAACTTGATTTATTGTTCTGGTGTTGTAGCTGGTGAAAGGGAAGTTAAAAGTAGTTTCTAGAATCTGCTCTTGAAAGTCTTACAGAGGAGCAGTTGGGTGTGTTCCAATGTACTGAGACTTTGATTCTTCTCCTGGGTCTTGAATTATGAGTCTGCTTAAAGTAGTTCACTTTCAGGTTTTGACTGATGTTGGCATTTTCCTCTGTTGCCAAGGGTGGTGGGGAAGTTAATCATCCTTTACTTCTGTAAACATGAGCTGCTTGTCTGGAAACCGGGGTGGAATGGTTGAAGTCATGTGCTGCAGGCTGGTTATCAACATATGTAACTGCTATGTACAGAACTGTATATCAAGCTGTTTCTGGCTGTGTCTGTTGGCTTTTTTGACCTGAATTCTGAGTGTCTTTATTGACCCTAATGTATGGGGGGAGGGGGGTGGGTCTGCCTTCACTGAAAGGGTATAGGACTCTTGAGTTGGTCAAGACAGTAAAAACTGGTGAAGACTTCTTCATGTTGCGTTACATCACTTGTATGCTTGCCATAGAGATGAGTAACTCCCTAACTTGAAATTGTGCATGCCAAAGTAACCTCTTCACTAGCTCTGCAAGAGCAGCAGCATAAAGCTCACTTAATTATTAAACAGGCTTTTAGGCGTAAAGTCATTATACCTTTCTCCTAGAAACAGGTAGTATCCTAAATGGCTTCATTTAAATAACTCCAGGAGTTCTAGTATGAAAAATGCTGAGGACAGCTCTCTTTTTTCCTGCTTTTCTTCATTCCCTCTTACAAAACTGTGAAGCACCTGCGTTCATGTTACTCCATGGGAGGTGTGTTAATTCAGCATAGGCTTTTGTATGAGAATGGGTTTACAGAGTTGTGTTGCCAAATTGATAATATCAGAGGAAGGTATAACAACATAAGGAAAAAATAAAGCTGAACACCTCTTAACTAAAGGTGGAAACTGAGAAGCTGCAAAGCTGCTCACATGATGAAGGAAATGAGGGAAACTTATTTCTTTGAGAGCTGAAGATGTTAAAGAAACATCTTGTATAGAAAGGATCCAGCCAAACACTGGGCATGAGACTTGGCTGCTGGGGAAGCAGGTGATGCTCCAAAGCTTGTTTTCTACAGGGGGTACGGTATAGCATGGATGGGCTCATAAACATAAAAACTTCAGTCGCATACCTCTAAAGAACATCTCTTCAACTTGTACACATTATAAATAAAGTGGGAAAGAGCTGAAGGACTTTCTTCAAGTAGTTAAATATCTGGTAACAGTCACGTGAATCAGACGTCTTACAAAAAGAATGGCGTAATAAGTCAAACTTGTAGGCTAGTGTAAGCATCTGTCTCTGCATCTGCACATATGCCATCATCAAATTGCAGAATGGGGTTTGTAAGAACCATGCAAGATTTTGGTTAGTAAGACTTAAGGAGGGCAGCTCCTTGTCTTTGGAGACTGCTTTCTTTTTAAAAATAGGGGGCTTAGTTTCCACTGCCACAACCCTGTGGCGATTGGCAGTGCTTCAGCCTGATCTATGAACTTAAAACACATTTGATCTGTATGATGGTGCTTACTGCCAGGTCCTGCCACTCCACCTGAATAACTATAACATGCTCATAAATCAGGGGAGAGCATTCCTCTGTGACACCATCCCAAATGCCCTACTGAGCCAAAGCCTGTGTTAGCCATCAACGCCTCTTACATAAACATGTCATACTTTAAAGTAGGGTCTTACAAAAAGCACAAACAATATACTGGCATGGAGGGGCCACACAAAGTCAAGAGCTGTTAAGTGGGGGGAGGAGGAGGAGGAAAATCTCTTGATAAATACATCTCTACCAGATACATGTGGAAAGAAAATAGCTAAGCCTATGTTACATTCCTTTCAAAGTGAAATAGTCAAATGTGGAAACAGTTGTCTTATTCCTTGGAAAACTTTGAAGTTAGGAGTCATCAGCAAAATAATAGTGCAGGAAACTTTGATTTCTGTTGCATTCACTTCAGCCTGGTCAGTGACTCTACCCCATGCCTCATTGTTTCTTGCTTAACAAGACCTGCATGCTGGATCTTTTGAGCAAGATTAATTGTTCTTTTAATCTTAACGTGGGCTAGTGAAGAAGCATGAAGGATTTCTTTACAGGACCACTTGAAACTCTCTGTCATGTGTCATGAGGTTGCGTATCTAGATCTTGAAGTAGTCTGTGTATCTGAGTAGGTGGTAAAAAAAGCTGGTTTGCACTTGATCTGCTACAGAAAGCCGAGCAAGAGCTATGGCTTGGTCCTGTATGTGAATTTGAAACTACTTACTAAGTCTTGCTTAAAGTCACCTCTTCCTTTGGTGCCAACATTGTGGCTGGTAGTTCCTGACTACCTGATCTTAATCCTTGCACAGGCTGATGCCAGTTTTAGGCATGGTGAGAGAAATGTTAAGGAGCATCTTGGGCACACCTTCATTATAGTGTACAGCTGACTGACTTGTAAAACTCGTGTGGTTTTGTTGGTGCAGACTTTGATCTGAATCTGTAAGGAGAGTGCTCCCAACAGCAGCTGGAACACACACAGCCAAAAGTGACGCTGGGCTGTAAACAGTGGCTCCAGCCGTCCTTGTCAGATGGGTCACAAATCATGGGGGCGGACAGGTGCCTGTGCTGGTGTCCTGCACGCAGGATGTGCCTTGGTGTGGAGCCGCAGGTAGGAAACCTGTGTGGTGGGTGGCCGGCTTGTGACTTCAGTACACATAACTCAAATTCTCTGCTCAGGAGCAGCCTGTCACACAACTTGGTGCTGAAACAGAAACATTTGCTTTTCTTTAAAGTGGGCTGATGGCTGCTTGTGCTCTGAGTTCAGGGTGGATTGGCAGCACCATGTAGCTGCACTGCAAACCAGGGATTTATTCTGCATGTCAAAGCAGAGCTGCTCAGACGGGTCCAGCAGCCTTGGTCAGACCAGTATTTCTGTATAAACCATAAAGTCCTATATTGCTGTTTCCACCAGCACTTCCCTCAATGTCTTAAACTTCTGCCGTTAACAAGCTGTTATTAGTAGCTTGTAATTAGTAACAAACTGTTACTTTAAACCCAGTTCTATGCTCTGTAACAGTCATCATAACCTTAGATTAAGTTGTAGTGTTAAGGCAAGTGCTTTTTGTGGAATACCTGAGCCTGCAGTTCCTCGGTTGCTCATACTGGGATCCTGCCTTTAGCACCCAGATCTATTTTCCAAGGAGGGAGATCGAACATGCAAGAGGGAGGCATAAGTAGGTTTCATCCCAGAAGGGCTTCAGGGTGTTTGGATCTAATCTATCACTAGGAGTAATTTCTCCCTTTTAAATGTAGCTGGAGGAATTAATGCATATTACTCTGCTGTGGGAGCCTGAAACATAGTTAATACTTGATTGTGATGACCTTCCAAAAATGCATGTGGGAGACATGACACAATCTCTTTCCACTGTCTGCTTAGAATTGGTTTTTACTGCCTTACCCTCTGCCTGTATATGTTAATTTCCATGCTGCTCTTATCCCCTCACCACCTCCTTCTGTATATAATTTAAGGTCTTTAGGCCCTAATCCAAAGCAACCAACCTGGAATAGATGGCTGTTTTCATCCTAACACCTTGTTCATGTTAACTGGAAGCAACTTTCACTACTGTAGGCAAGTGTAGTGCCTTGTGCAGGTCTGTGCTTTTACGTCCCAGCCTTCACTGAAGCAGGCAAGCTTTTGTTCAGAGTGAATAGCTTCTACATAACTTTTTTTTAGAACCACAAGGCAAAGGCTGAAACAGCAGCTCTAAACATGCACTGCCCTTGGGAGAGGCTCCATGCTGCTGTGCAGCTGTTGTGAGAGCTGGGGAGGACGTGGGCCTCCATAGGGGAGTGCCACATGTGCTTAGGCAGCTCTTGGCAATCCTGCCTGAAGTCAACTTGTGTTTAGGTGGTATTTTTTTTTTCCAGGGAGTCACTTGATAGGGTGTAATCCTGTAAGATGCTCAGCAAAGAAGCTGATACAGTAAAGTATTTCTGCAGATGCTTAATTTTCAGTGAATAAGTGGTCCTTTTATGTGGGTGGGAGCACTCATGTGCTTAAAGTTAAGCACGTGCTTAAGTGCTTTCTTGGATCAGGGCCAAAATGCTAATATGCTGGAGGTTCCCTTGCTTTCTCAAGTAACAGGCAGTGTTTGGGACCTTCGTATGGACCCCTGGGCCTGCAGGATTACTGAAATACACCCATGACTGATAAGTATTTGACACTTATATTGTTAAACTTTTCATTTTCAGCAAAAGCTTCATGAGTTTTTGCTGTATTATGACTTTTATGCTTGTCATACAAGAATAGTTCTTGACTAGGCCTGTGGCAGTCTTGAAGAAAAATAATTTTGCCAACTTCAAATTAATTTTATTTAATAGGATATTTTACTTTTCTGTTTGAGAACAAAAAAGTTTCCTGTAGCATCTTCTGTTCTGACCCTACTGCCTTATCTTTAAATCTTCCTGAGACTTCTGGAAGAAAATAAGCCTTTGACAGACGCCACTAAGATGTTAAATTCAAACTACTAGGAGTCTCTTGTGTGATGTTGCGCTTACTGATAATAGTCTGCTTTGATGACAATACTGGTGACGAGCCCAGAGGACATGTGTTGGGATGTGATGGTGGTGTGCACCTGTCTCGGGCAGGGGCACTAGGTCTTCCCCTGCAGCAGCCTTCTCAGTGGCTGTCCTAATCACCAAGAGTGACACTCGCCATGCCCAACAGACCGAGGAACGTAGCAGGGTGTTGTGAATCTAAATACACAGCTGTTTCTTAAGTTATAATGCAAAGGTTCAGAGGTCAGTGCAGTACAAACAGATAAAATTATGCTTTCTGCCACCACCATGCCACATCAAAATGGTAAATTGTTTGTTTTATAGTGGGTCTGTCAAGCTATTTGCCTCCACTATAGCAAACACATGAATTTTTCAGATCAGCTGTAGAGCTTTAGAAGTAAAGGGGTTTGTTTTCTAAATACTATGTTGGAGATTTCTTTCTGTCCACTGTTCTTCTTTGACTGCTGCTGGAAAACAGAACTTCTTAGACTTCAAAGTGTTTGCTCTGTGGCCAGCCTGGAATGGGGTGGCCAAGCTTTGAGGTTGGCAGCAGGGTGAGGGTGTGGGGCCCGCAGTGCTGCAGGATTTGTCTGCTCCAGCAGTGCTTTGTGTGGGCACAGCAGGCTGTGGGCTCTCCCTTGGATACCTGGGACTCAAAGCTAAGCTGTGGGCAGATGGCTGTACACATGATGAGCCATCTAGGTTAATAATTTGGGCAATGATGTTGTCAGCCATTCTGTGCATAGCTACTGCTTCTGTTTCTATTTAGCAAATAGGGCAGATCTTTATCCTGTGTGCAGCATCCATTGACTTCTCTGGAAGTTGAACACTTCTGTTTCCAGTCACACCTTCTGTTAATCTTTTTCCATTAGCAATGGTTTTCAAAGGAGCTGTGAAAGTGTTGCTGTCTTTTCTTCCAGACTGTGGACTGCAAGTCTCGGATGCTTTCCTTTAGAGTGGATGGTCCCAAGGAAATTGGGTGATGCTTCTTGTTGATTTGAGGTGGTTATCTGTGTCAGGGCTCAGAATACTTCTGAACCTCTTGACCTTAAGGGCTTGTCCAAGGTGGACCTGTTGAAGCATGTGAATTTTGGGACAGTCCTCTGCCAAGCTGGTGCCTGGACTCTGTGGTGTTGTTCATGTAAGGAGTCAGCACTCAACAGGAGCTTAGAGTGTCTACAGATCCCAGCTGGCCCTCAGAGGAGTTTTGGGGGGGGAAGGGGAGGGTGAGGCAGTACTTCTCAAGCTGTCATCCCCCATCACTGTAGGGCAAATGGGAATAGCTGGAGGCTGTGCAAAGTGCCCAGGGGTGCTTTAAACCCTGGGAGCACTGAGACTTCCCACAGGCAGTGGTGCCCACCATAAAGCTGGTCGTGAGCGTGTTTCTTTGGTGAGATGGTAAGGATGGCTGTTTCTTCCTGGCTGGTCTATGGGGCAGTGTAGATACAACCAGACAAACAGTTTGAAATGAGCTTGATAAACACCTCTAGAAGTACTTGTTTAGTCACTCCATATTTATTGGGAGGCTGAAGGGAAGAGCCTCTCTGGTGTCCTTTCCACTCTGGAACTTGTATCAAACAAGGGATAGGGCTTATAAGAAACTTGCTGAACTAAGAGTGAGAACCAGGCTGGAAAAAACGTAAGAATTCAAACATGTAGGGTATGTGATGCTTTCTCCAGCTTTGACTTTTTTTAGTTTCTTTTTATTGTGAATTGCTTGTTAATTTTTTGTTAAATTCTTTGACCATAACTGTGACCAAAGAGAGGAATGCATTTGACAAGTGCAATAAAGCAACTGTTCCATGGTTATGGCAAGTGCTATACTTTTATGCTATTAATTCAGATTGCCTGGGTTCTTATAAAACTGGGACAGTGTAGGATTACCTACCTTGCTGGAACACAGTTGAAATAGATCATACTACAAAGTAGTACACATCTCCCTATCAAATTTTAGAGGAAATAATCTTGGAATCATAGGGTAGGCATATGTCTCTAGAGCACAATTGTTTTGGATACATTTTTGTATTCAGCAACAGTTGGAAGCCTCTCCAGAGAAATAATAGAATAATGCAGTTAAGTAAAATGCAGTGGTTTAGTGTAAAAAGAATAACAGTTTCACTGCATGTGAGGTAAAGACACTTGCCAGGATACGGGTAACTTCCAAGGTGTGTTTTGCTGCAGTACTACAAATAAGCAGAGAAGGCGCTGCTAGGTAATTTCAAGTCCTCTTTTGAGGAGGAAAAGCGTTGGGAAGTGTATGGGGGGAAGCTCTTGTAGTATTGAGAAAATACTAGCACTGAAGGATACATGGTGAAGCTTCCTTTGAACAGACTTCAGCTGGAAACCAGAGGTGTGTGAGTAAGTGGTTATTTTTCTTCACTTTGGTGGCTGGACAGGCAAGGAAAAATTATTTGGGGCCAGACAAACTTTTTAGAGAATGAAGAAAGCATTAATATGTTCCAAGAACAAGATACTGCTTCAATTTCAGGGTTTTTTAAACTTCTCCTAAATAAAAGCAAGAAATCTGTTTTTCCCCTGGGTAGAATTCAGAAGTCATGTACGGCTGCAGTGTACATGTGGGAGGGAGCGTGGGCATCTCCGCCTCTTTCCATGTGGCTGGTAGGGTGACTGTGTATGTTAAAGCTGCTGACCCTGTCCTGTGAGCCTGGCAGAGCAGAGAAAGGGTCTGAACTCAAGTTTCTGTATCTGAAAATAGTTCTGGCCACTGAATGAAGGATATGAAGTGGAAAAGCTAAACAGAATGACCATAGTGCATAGTACCTGAGTTCCCGTGCAGGTGTAACTTCAAAATACCATGTTTTCTGTAACAGTGGGGGAAAGAATGAGGATGGGGCAGGAAGGATGCCCCTCAGATAAGCTGGGAAGGCTCTCCTAGTTAAACCTTGCCCAACACTACTTGAGTTCAGGGTCAGTTCAGATAAGTAATTAAATACTAACTGTTGAATTGAAACATGCTTAAGTATGCTTACATTTTCTCTGAAGCCTGGTCCTAAAGACTTTTGGTACTGAAACAAAGATAAGCTGCTTTGCTGTCTGTCTCCTTCCAGGGAAGGACTGTGTGCTATGCTCTATGTGATCTCAGTGTCCATGGCGTTCTCGGTCACTTCTGGTCCATGACTACAACCCGATAGCCAGGGCTAAATCTTCAGCATCTTGTTGAAGTGACTCTACTGAAAAGCACAGGGCTAGTGACCATGAGAAGAATAGCTTGTACTTGTATTAGGATCTGAGTGGATTTCAGAGGTGGCTTGTGTGGCAGAATGACCAATCCCTCTTTTTGTCAGCTTCTCATCTTTAAGGGAAACTTCTCTCCTTTGCTGCCTTAGTTTCCTTGTGGTGGCTGTGGAGGGCAGCCTAAGTACCTGTGAGTGTCTAGTGTGTCAGTCTCAGCTCTAAGTATCTAATGAGGAGTTACTATGCAAATGTATGGGTGGCTTCTTGAACTGCAGTATTTGAGACTTAAGTGTCACTTGACCTTGAGGTCAGTGGACCTCACTGTTCATCTTAGATTCTTTTTTTTAATTGTCGGACTTCTGTTCTGGAAATACAGATAAGGTCTTTGCTGTCGCCCTCACCAGTAACAAATACAAGGCAACCAAAAGGGACTTAACACTAAATCTGCAAAATTAATTTAATAAGAGTTGATCACTGAACAAGCAAATATAGCTGGGAACACAGTGTAAGGTATCGTCATGTGGCTTGAGGCAACTTTCTCCTATTAACAAAGGCCAAGTATTTTCACTTACGATGCTGGTCTTGAACTCTTGCATTTTATAGCACTGTCTTAATCACTTCAGTGCCATGGTGTTCACTTAGGTCTTCAGGGTGACTTTTAACACTAGTGGCAGAAAGAACAATCCATTGATGCTTTGTAAGTATAAACTTGAGGTCTGTGGTATGTGTCAGCATCGACCCTGACTGTCGTGTTGATTTTGTTTTGTTTTGTTTTTTTTTTTTCTTCCTTATGCATGAGAAGCGGGCTTGTATTTGAGGTTTTTACCTTTATACCTGTGTCCTTTCTTCTGAAAACAACATCTCTACTAATATTTAGCAATTCTGTTCATCTAAGCAGTTCCTAAAGAAACTTTCCTTCAAAAATTTGGGAAGGTAGAACTAGAATAGTGAAACTGTCTGCTGCTCAGGCAGGCTTCCTTCCATATGTGCCTTTCTTGGAGTCCAACTGTTAGATGCACTGTGGGGCCTGGGACAAGTAGGTCATCACATGCTATATGTTATTCTATAGCTAATGCCAACTGTAATTTCAAGTGCTCCACACTAATCTCTTCCCCTCATGCATTATTTCCTTGTGCAGCATTAGCAAGCCACATGCTGATCCACTGTTGCTTCATGGATTTAGAAAATAATCTAAGGCCCACAATGATGTAAAACATTAAACATCGTTTTAAGCATTGGAGGCGCCATCCTGCCTACACGGTACTTAGGGTGGGCAGCATGCCAGCATCTTTGCTGGCATGCGGCTGAGAAATGGAGCATGCCCGCTCACAGTGAACAAAGCAAAGCCCAGGACAATAAGGCAAGAATGATGACAGACAGAAAAGGGCTGGTTTATGGGTTGTGCTGTTTGACCATAATATCAGCTTTGGAGACTATACTGTCTGGAGGGCTAAGAGTTTCTTTCTACACTCCTGCCTTACTGCCTGCACCTGCCCATTTGAGGGCAGGCAAGAATGAAAGGGCACTTTATAGATCTTCCAGGAGCTTGTCAGTCAGTTATTGCATAGTGGGTTTGCACTAGCTGCTTAGTACTTGTTCTCTTGCTCTCAGTGTTGCCAAATAACACTGGGTTGAATGCATTTCTCCTTGATTTGCTTACCTCTTTCTTTTCGCAGTAGCAAAAAGCCTGTATGCACGTGCATGGGGAGAGCTGGGGAAGCCTGTGTGCTGCCTGTGTGACTGACAGAGTGGGATTCATTGGCTGGGAATGTATCCCTAAGCATGGGGGCTGGGAATAACACTTTAACCCCCATCTTAGGGAATGCTGCTTCAAGGCTCCTCTGCATGTGTGTGCACATGGGGTACTGTCTGCTGCACCATTTTTTTGGGAACAGTCTGTGGAGAACCTGTATGCAGACACCTCTGGGACATACCCTTTCTTTCTGGTCCAGAGGAGTTAATGGCCTCTACAGCCCTTCCTGTGGAGTGGCTCATCTTCACTCTGTGCTAGTTATTCTAGCTGGCATGCAGGGAGTGCCGATAGACTGTTCGTCAGCCCCTGGCTTTCAGCAATGAATCCATGCCTAGGCGTACCTTTTGGACAGGACCAGTTAGGAGAGGGGATGTCTTGTCTTTTCCTTGTGTTGGCGTGGACCATGGAGGTATGAGTAACCATAGGGAGTCATCTTGTTTCTGTGTTGAAAAGCTGCAGCTGCATGATGCCTACCTAAAAGCTGCAAAACCTCTTATGGTGGCAAGTGTGGCATGTGCCAGCTGCTCACCCCTCTGAGCACAGCCTGCCCATCTGTGTGCATCTGTCAGGCAGAAATCGTGCTAGGGTTTTATGCTATGTCCACTGCCTAAGGACTGGTGACCTTGTTCTTACCTGGTGTGTTTCAGATGTTGGGAAACCATCAGTCACCTTTAAGTTCCCCATCACTACATCAGTTCCTGTCTTTGCTCTCAAGTTCTTGGGAGGCTGAGCACTCATCCTTTGCAAGGCAGCACGGTGACTGAGGTTTTGGAAGGGAAAAGCTTCAACAATTGTTGGAAGCATCTACCTGTCAATTAGTTAATTCTAATACACTTCAGTATATTACAGTGTATGGAAAGACACAGGAGAAAAGGGTTACCTGTGAATACTGTTGGTACTAATAAGCATCGTATTAATGCAGCCAAAGGTATGATTTATTTATATACCCACCCTTTAATGCATCTTTACTAATTCGGGGAGAACTTGCAAAGCCACAGCTATATGAACTTGGATGCCACACACTTCTTAATGCATTATTTCTCCTTTTGTCTGTAGATCCTTCTAATGCCAAATGGTGCAAGAGCTTCAAAGATGTACCACAACTTAAATCTGTCCTTTGTGCTTTCACTTCCTTTGGCATCTTTCTGTGGCAAAGCTAGCTTGTCACTGGCTCTAGACTCAGGCTTTTAAATACAAGCAAATTGTAACAGTTCATGTTGCCCAGCTGGGTTAGAAATAGGCACCTTGTCTCATTAGAAAAGCACGTATCTCTCTTCCACTGGACTCAAACTCCTCATTAGCCTTGAAATATTTCTAACTGCTCCCACCCCCCAAGTTATAGCTTATTTGGCCAAATCCATTAGTTCTTATTTCCAGAAGCTGCTGTATCTCAGAGGGCATCTGAACTGGTTACGAGTGTGACTGTAATATAGGTAAGGTACCTGACCTAATTTTCATGTAATTGGCACAGATTACTTGAAGTTGCTTTCTTAGCTGAGAGATGAAAGCAAGCCTTGCAGAGTATTGATGTGCAGTCTTGGAGCTTTTATAGGACACAGATGAGACTCTTGAATTTTTCTCTTCAGGTGCTTGTCTGTGTTTGCTTAGACTCTTTTTTGGAGAGTTGCTGTAACAAGTTAAGTTGGAAGACAAAACGAGTAAAAACCTGGCATGCAACTTGCCTACAGCCCCCTAAATGCAGTACTGTAACTTTTTAACCTAGTTGATTGGATAAGACAGCAGGTATGTAAGCAATGCTGTCCCAGTGTGCTGTTCCTTCCCTTGCTGGCCAGCAGCAGGCAGTAGTCTCCTGTGGGTCTCTAACCTGAACTGCAGAATTCAATGAGATCAGGTCTGAGCATGTGCATTAGGCTGAACAACAGAGAGAGCAAAAGGGAGATGCTACTATAAGGCTATATATGTTTGTAAATGTAGAGTCATTCAATGTCTCTTCTTTCACTGAGCTGTGAGTAATCAAAAAGTTCCATGCTAGGTTGTTTCTGAAGAAGATACTCCCCCATTTAGCTGCCCTGCATATGTTATTTCAGCCTGAGCATATGTACCTTGCTTCTGGTGTATTGGAAAAATGCCGTAATGTGTAAAACTGATAGTTATGTGGGAAAGACATGAAGACACACAAAATGATGAAACTCCATAGGTGGAAGGATCTGGTTAAATGGACTTAAAATCTCATCAATATAATTTTAATGTGGTTTAAGTTGGTGGTGGTTTGTTTTTTTTTTTTTCCTCCTCTCTCATGTCTTATTCATGTGATAAGATGTTTTGTTCAACTAACAAAATGGAGCATTAACTTAGAGTACTGGATTACTCACAGCAGAAACATGGCTGTTATGTGCAAACTTTCTATGTTCTGCCAAGGTCAATTTGTGGGGGTTGAGATGAAACTGTTTCCTAAACTGTGAAAGTGATCCCGGGTACCCAGCCTCCTGGAATGCCTGGGAGGTTTTATGGATTCCTTCTCTCTTAAGCCTGCTAGCAGGGTATCTGCTAATGTAGGCTTTCTCTTCCTGCCTATATCACTTTAGTGAGACTGACTTTTAAGAAAGGAAAGCACTGCTTTGTTTTGACTCTCAATTTTGTTTTACAACTCCTTGTTTGCCTCCAGAAGGCACGTTTACAGCAGCCTTTTCTGTAGATAACTAGGGTAAAAGGAACTTCAGGTATTGGAAAAGAGGAAAGGAACAGACTCATATTTGAATATGACAGCAAACGCACAATAGGAATTTGAGGGTGGTGACTTATAATCAGATCTACTCTTGTAGCACCTAGGAAAAGCGTGATCCTCTGCCAACAGTTCAGCAGCGGTCCTGCTGCTGACCTGGCTGGGCACTGCATGTGTTGTTGTGCAGGTACACCCTGTGGTGTTTTGCTGCCCCAGGGGAGGTGCAGTAGCCAGGCACAGCATAGCCCAGGGACCCTTGCTGCCTGTGACTGGATTTTGGGACAGACAGGCTCACATGAGTAACTACCTGAAGCCAATGGGCAGAGTTAAACCCAGGTAGATTTACATGTCTCTAATCTGGCTCACTCCTTACCCGAGAACCCTAATTTGGGAAGGGCTGGTGAAAGGTCTCATGTTGTTCAGGTGATGGAAACAAAAGGTAGCAAAATAGGTTTTGGCCTGGGGCTAAGGATCTATAGGGGTCTTGCTCTTCTTGCCAGCTTAGAGGGGTTGTGTGCTTGCTGGTCCTATGACCAGGCAGGTCTTAGTGGTGCCTGAAGGTTACTGGAAAGACCACTCCTGAGGGTGCCTTCCAAAGCACCAAATACGTTTTCCCTTGTGTCAGCCTGACTTTGCACTGCCCCCCTGACGCAGTTTGTAAGCTGCTGCTGGTCTGGTTCTCCTTGACCAGTGCTCCTGCAGGTGACCACAGCCTCAGCCACAGCTTCTGATTTCTGGTGGCTTGGAACAGAGCATTCTCTGGTAAAGCTTGCTGTTAGATGCATGCACCAAAATGAAGTTGTCAGAGTGGTTTCTTTAATTGCTGAAGTGATGCAGTTACAACCATATCTGTTTATGACTGTTCTTTATGGAAGTGTGTGGAAGACTAATAGAATTAAGCTGATTAGCAGCTTTATCTTTATAGGTGCTGCTTATGTACTGTTTTTCTCTATGTAATGTAACTCCTAAGGTAATTTAATGCATCTCCTTGATGATGACTGGGACCTAGTCTGACTTAAATTGAGGGCTTGCATACAACGGTGGAGAACTTGATGCATGTTTTTAGGACAACACAAAACCAATCTTTGCTTCCACAGAAGCAGAGAGCTGTGCTGAGTGCACAGAGGTGGTGTGGCACAGGAGTTGACTAGAGTGAGTTTAGATGATAGAGATAATGGTCCTTTGAGGACTCACCAGGCCTGTCTTAAATTGATGGTAGCCTTTGAGATGAACCCATTCTCTGACTATAAGGCAGAGGAAGTTAGAAATATGTGCTCAGGGTGAAGTGGGGGAATTCTGCTTGATGAGTCAGACAGATTATATTCCTAAATCTTAATTTATCTGCCTTCTGATTAATTATTTTTTTTTTTAATAATTCACTCCTTGCCTGTGCTATACAGGATGTGCATTCAGGGCTGAAAATCTAAGGGACATCCTGACTCCACTGGGATTTCCAGGCTTCCATGTAGCTGGCAGACTTGGATCCTGGGAAGCTCTGTCTTAAGTCAGGACCTGAAGATGAAGGTTCTGTGTAAGTACAGAAAACAGTACTGTTTCAGTCAGACCTAGAGAGAAACAGAACAGAAAAATATCTTCCCTCAGCTGAAGTGGTTGCTCTTTTCAGACCTGTAAAGAGGAATTTACCCGAACTCCCTGAACTTGCCTTAAAGTACAGCTGAGATATCAAGTAGATCTGAGCTCTAGTGTATTTACTGTCTGAACAGAAACACAATACGCTACAGCCTTGCCCTAATTTTGTTTGAATGGGCTGCCACTACTTTGGAGCAGAAGCAAGAAAAAACAAAATTAATATCTGAATAAACAGCCCATTAATTTGATGACAACTGTTGTTCTCCATGTCAGGGTCCAGAAAGCAGCCTGGGCAGTGAGATAATGAGAACACCAGAGCTGTGCAGACTTGGGGGAGGTGGGGGGTAGAGAAGAAAACAGAACAAACACTCTTTTTTGTAGCTTGAAGCTAAGGGGATTCAGCCAAAGGTTAATTGCTTTCTACCCTAAAATGCTGTGAAGTGTTGCTGCGTGGTGTCATACAGCTGCTTCGTTCCAGCCTAGGGGTGTCTGTTTCAGTGGTGGGTGGCATGAGCCAATATCCTTTTCTTAAATGCACGGGGGTGTTATGAGGTCTTTTGAGTTAAGACTTCCAAAAATCTGGTAGAGCTCTGTTGGTATTGTTTAGTGAGCAAAAATACCAAACGAGCAGCCCCTCTGTCTCCTTGCTTCTCCCTCAGTGTCAAAAAAGTGGAGAGGGAGCAAGTGGTAAATTCTTGATGGATGAGCCCTGTGTAGCTGGGAGGAGCCGGGGACTCAAGGAAAGAGACACTCTATCACACTATGGTCACCTGCTTGCACAACAAGCGTGTTTGCTGCCTGCACTGCCGGTCACCAATGAATTGCCCATTTCTGGGTGCTTGCTCAGAAATGGGGGTACTGAGCTCATGTGCGAACCATCTTCATCCCCCTACCAACCTCTTTCTGTTGCAGGCTTGAGATTCTGCAGGGGATAGCTAGTCATAGTCAGCCCCAGGGAAATGGTGAAAACATCAAAGCATTTTGAGCAAAGTGATCGGAGGCCAAACCAGGCTGTGGGTGACACCTGAGAATAACTCCCAACAATCCAGGCAGGATCCCCAGGCCTGCAGCCACCTGGTACACAGGGAAGGGGAATGGAGCTTTTGTGGTCATTGCATCTGCCCCGCAACTGTTTATCTTGGCTAATAATCTCCTAACAGCATGGAAAGGAGGTCTGTATGCAAGACCTGACTGTGTGGCCACCTTTGTAGCAAAACACAGAGTCTTTTTGTTTTCTGCTTGTGCTCAACTTGGTTCAGTAACATGCTGCTTGCTCTTCAGTAGGAATTTTCTTAGGGAATGCAAGTTCATTGTTTTCTCTGGCTCTTTAGACTATTGAGTAAAAGATACTACATAAAATAAAAGGTAAATACAGAAAAGAAGTCTGGAAGAGAATTCCAGAATTAAAGGAGTATAAAGTCATTCACAGAAGTCCTGGCCATCTGGGGATGGTGAGACCAAGGGTTAGATTCAGACGCTGAACTGCAGGTCTCTCTAACGAGAGCATTCCCATCATGGTCAGCTTGTTGTACAGCAACCTAGGAGTATTTACTGTATTTGTGTATTCTCATCTTTACTGGAGCTCTACTTCTGGTGCATATATCTGGAAGAATAAATCCCACAAGTTTCCAAATACTTTCAGTTTGGGACTCTTAAAACACTTGGGGTAGACCTCCAGTTGTGTGGAGAACACTGAACCTGTCGTCTGTTGTAGTTCTTCCTAGACCCTGATGGCTGCTCTTGCTTATCACGGAGTATGGGCAAGGGACGCGGATCTAGGAGAGCCCAAAAGTAAACATCATGTTAGTGTCACCTTTGTTTATTAGCCAATGTTTCTTGTGTGAACTTTAAGAGATCTGAGCATTAAAGTTATTCCTAAGACTTGTTTTTCCATGCATAATTCTATCTTGTCATGCAGCTTTCACACTGTGCAGGACTTAAAGCAATAAAATAACTTTCTGCTAGATTGGGGCTGTTGTGATGGCTTGGAAGTCTCCTGCTGGCTGGTGGGAAACCAAAACTCTTTTAAAAAAAAAAAAACAAAAAAAACCCCAAAAAACCAAAACCAAAAACAAACAAAAAAACCCACCACCAGGAAGCTGGAAGATGAAAAAATTGCCCTGTACTGTTGTGCAGTCCTGTAACACTGACCAGGTTTCCCTATCTGGAGATCACCCTGGTGGAAGAAAATTGATAATTGTGTGATTAGATAGAAGTAAATGGAAATGCTTTTGGCCTCTGACCTGTCTGAGTGGGTAAACTTTTGACTTTCGTGTTTGTAGGTGAAGTCCCAGTACTGCAAATTATTCTAATACTGCTTCTGTGACCAGCTGGTCACTGTTTCTACTGCCTGGTCATTCTGCCTGTTTCCTTGCTGGCTTTTACTTGTGCTTCCAAAACCTGGTTTAGTTCATGACCCCACATCTTAGTTTATCACATATAGGGTTTAAATTCATTACCTGTTTTTCCTAGTTAGTTTTAAGACATTCTCTAATTGGATTCTGATGATTAAGCAGTGGCTGGTCTGGGCACAGGATAGGAAAAGCTTACAGGTTTGGTCCATGCTGAAATCTCCCTATCGGTGAAGGCAAATGTATCAAATGAATAATGATTTGATTAGTAAAACAAATGTCTATAGCTCAGAACTATATGCCTGAACTTCAGTTAAGCTACAAAGCTGCATGGGTGGGGAGGATGCATTGTAGCAGCCCATGTGGTAAAGGATTTTGACTTCCACTGTCCTTGAGTAGGTGTGAGCTCAGTGCTTTCTGCCGTGGTGTTTACTGTGGCAGTTGCAAAGAGTAGCAATAGAAATGCTCTTCCTTGGGAAGACTGAGACACCCTTGATCTGCTGCAGCAGCACCTGGTTCCTGGTACTGTGTGCAATGGTGGGTTTTTCCTTGAGTGTGTGTGGAAAGTACTTTCTCTAAAAGTCTATGAAATCTTAATGTTCTCGCCTAGCTCCTGCGTGGTCAGGATGGCATCGCTGAAAACTGTTTTGCACGAAGCTCAATGCAGGCATCCTATTCACTTGTGTTTCTGATAATGTCATGGACTACCATATCTGATTGTCTAGATATTATAAACTTTAACTCTGTGTTATGAGTATATTGTAGTAAGGGGCTTGGTGTATTCATATGGCTATTGTAACTGGCAACAGATGTTGCTTTGAAGAATAAGCTTTCTGCCATGAAAAACCTGTCTTTGCCTCTTAGTTGAAACTCTGCATTGAGCAAAGGAATACCATAGTGAAATTCTCTTTAAACTCTTATCATGGTCACTGTAAAACATGACTGTCTCTTCTTGACCTTGCTAATGTTTTCTGGTTGAAACTGGGTGCTAATATAAAAACCACCTAGCCTATTTCTGTACTACTATCTTGTGCTTGAGCAAATGTCTGCTCATTTAATGTTGGAGCTTGACTATTTTCAATGCCCAGCTCAGGTAAGGTGGAGTTGTTTCCTCTGTGATTCTTATACTGAATGACAGGATGGTCTGAGAAAGCCCTGAAGGTTTTATTAGTGTCTGTTCCTATCTGTGTCATGTGTGCGTGGCTCACCTTGCACTGCTGTGCACCCAGTCTGGGTTCCGCCCAACTGCAAAAAGGCAAAGTGTAGGATGACAGCACTGTTCCAGATAATCAAGCTTTTTCCAGACTTCATCCCCCTCAGTAAGGAGAAGATGCAAGCAATAGGGGAACTAGGTGTGCCTTGGGCTCTCATTTGCCCTCCATGTAGATGTCTCCCCCTTTTTTTCTGACAATGAAAGAATAGGCCCCAGTTGGTCTGCTTCTGGAGAACAGTCTTATGTTGCATGGTGCTCAGGCAGCTAATGATCAAATTTGGAGCACAAACAACCCTTAGTGTTTGGTAGGCTGGGTAAACTGCCACTGAGAAACTTGCTGCTTACCTGACAGCAGTATGCCTTGAAGCCAACGGTGTGCCTGTCTCCTCACGAGGTAAAGCTGCTGTTCTTACTACCTCGTGTATGTAATACTGTGAAGCACTCCCAAGAGCTGCCTCAGTGAGGGTTGGCCCTTTCTGCTTGATGGGGGGAGGAAAGGCTGGGTAAGGAGGCACTGGGCTCAGGGGGGAGTGCTCTTCAGCCTCAGAGTGCCTGTGGAGGAGCTGTCCTGGGCATGCTGCAAGGGCCAGGCTCTTCCAAGCTTACTGTCCTCGGGTTAGCACTCGCACCTCTCCCTACCTCTGTTTTGAAGCAGAGATAAAGTGAATAGGCCTTGGCAATTTTGCCATATGTAGAGTGGTTAAGGCATCTTTTCAACAAGGTTTTGATACATGTTCTGCTTTTCAAGTCTCCTGTTACAAATAGGATGATGTATTCTCTGCTTTTGTTGGAGCTGGGTGTTGCAAATAGGATGAAGCTCTCTTTCTGCATGTTAGTACAATAGAAAACAGCAAGTTTTTCTAGAAGAAACTTGTCTGAGTCAGCAGG
>NW_009259111.1:4021385-4054240 GCF_000687185.1 Egretta garzetta | reverse complement strand
TTTCCCTACTTGCTTTCTGGTCTAACAGAAGGTGCTGAAGTTGATTTGTTAGTTTGCAACATGAATGGCCACTAAACCTGTAGTAGGACTTGGGGAGAGGGTTTGTAACATTACTTGCATGGCTCTATTAGCAACACTTTGTATGAGTAAGTTGGTAGAATTGTGTTGTTATGAGCCATCTGCCTGCGTCTGCAGTTGCTCGGCAGCTTGGCAGTGCACTTTGAAGTGGGCTGTAGTAGAGCAGCCATAGCAAGCTCTTGTTTTTTATTCCTAGAACTATTGCACAAACTTAATATTAAGTCTCATAGGAGTCCTGGATGTTGTCAATGAAGCACGTGGGAAGTCTGAAAGATTTTGCAGGGTCTGAGATCTCCAAAGTAGCTTTAGACTGTTATGACTATTTCATGGGAAACTAATCTTTCCTTGTTTTCTTTTTTCCACTTGATAATACTGTTAGACTGATTTTCTGCAAACCTGCTTTCAACTGTCTGGCTAATTAATACTGGAAGTAATTGGACACACCTAATGAAAAGCATAGTGGAATTGTGCTATGAACTGCAATGTTCTCTTCAAGTCACTGGTCTCTTCCATTTGATAATTGTCCTGACAGCAGTTAAGTAACCTGACTTCTCCCCTCCCCTGCCAGTGGCAAAGGCTTAAAAGACCATAACTATTCTCTAAAGCTTCCTTAACAAAATGGCATTTATCTCTTAATGTCTTGCTGTCTAACATTAGGCTGCTGCTTAGCCTTCAGAGGGATCTTTCTGGAATAGTTAGCCATGGCAAGGGCTTTAGGCACTTTAGGGCTACTGCTTATCTTGTTGAGGAATCCAGGGGGATCATGGTGACCCTGTCTGACTCAAATCCACAACATATTCGTATTATGTGTTTATCTGCTCATTCCATAATGGGATCCTGGTCAGCAACAGGACAAGGGGCAATGGGCACAAACTGAAACATAAGAGGTTTCAGTTGAATATGAGGAAGAACTTATTTGCTTTGAGGGTGACGGAGCACTGGAACAGGCTGCCCAGGGGGGCTGTGGAGTCTCCTTCTCTGGAGATATTCAAGGCCTGCCTGGACGATGTCCTGTGCAACCTGCTCTGGGTGAGCCTGCTTTGATAGGGGGGTTGGACTGGATGATCTCCTGAGGTCCCTTCCAACCCTTGCTGTTCTGTGATTGTGATTTCTGGGCAATAGCAGTACTTATTCTGCTATTCTGGTTGCAGCTTTTCCTAGTGTGCCCCTAGCATGGCAGGTGCCATGTGTACAGTGTATTGAGTTCCCACCCCTCTTCCATAGGGTTCAAGCTGAATACTGCCTTTCTTGTGCTGCTTTGAAGGCATCTCAATCACGTAGGTTTCTTCAGCCTTTTGAAACATTTGTAATGATATGTGAAAGCCCATGGGTGGCTTTTGAGCACAGAAGGAACAATAGAGCTGTCAGCATGTTGCTGCCATCTACCAGCTAGTGCAGGGAGTTTCTACCCTGCATGGTGGGTGCTGTGAGCTTTGTCCTGGCTCTGTGGGGATGTGTATCTGCCTGGGCCCGTTCTCTGCACGTGGGTCCTTTTTGTGACCTGCTGACAGAAGAAAATGTGTGTCCTCATTACTTCATGAAGGCTCATGTGCCCAAAGCATCTGAGTAGTCAGCCTGGAGCTGCTTGCTAGGACTGTGTCCAAAGCAACCTTTGCACTAGTTCCTTCTCCAAGACCTTGGTGTCTCTCAAATGTCTGTCAGGTCTTTCAAGCTGGTGGAAGAATCTGAAGCACCAAGGGACTGCAGCCGGGTCTAACATGAGCTTGCCAGGCAGCGAGGCCAAGTCACCCCACCATCCGCAAGTGTTAACTGCAGTGAGTCTGTCTGGAGAAGAGCAAGAGCTGAGCAGCAGACATGCGAATGCTCAGCAGCCTGTGTTAGGCTGCAAACCCAGCTCTTTCCAAAACAAAAGCTCTAGGGCAGACCTGCCTCTGAGAGATTGCTTACAGCAAGACTTAGTAAGCGGTGTTGCTTGTTGTTAGCTTAGGAGTCTGTGCAGGCTGCATCCCTGACCTCCTATGGCTGTCCTCTCTCTACAAGAAACAATGTGGAGATAATGCTTCCAAAGAAAAACTTGATTTCTCCCTTCAGAGGTGTGAAGTTGCACCTTGATACTCCTTCAATGTGTGGTTGACGTATCCCTGAATGGTGCAGGTGTTGCTGGCCTCCCAGTTCTTGAGGCAGCTGAAGCAGGGCTGAGAGTCTGGCTGAAGGGGCTTCTTGTCTCCAGAATCAAGCTCTTGAAGGCAACTCTCTCATCTCTTAATAGACAAATCAATTTTGCCTGTAGATGAATGCAAAAAAAAAAAAAAGTCTGTGTGGTTCTAAGGTTTTTAAACAGTCACTATCTAGCAAAAACTTATAAGGGGCAGGCTTATGTTAAAGGGTCTGGTCCCAGAATGCTTTTTAAGCCATCAAGAGGGCTGGAGGGCATTTGGGCTGCCACATATAGCCTACTCTCTGCAAGAGCTTCTGCTCCATGTTCAGTCCAGCAAGTCTCTTAGCCCATCTATGTGAGAATAGCTAGCTGTAACGCTATGAATTATTTATTGTGGAAACTTTAGCTATTGTTCTTAGTGGGTTTACAGGAGCTTTTTGAGTCTGCTTTTAATGTATTTGTGTTGGTGGGGGTTCTGTGTGGAATTACATGCCCAGGCTTTCAGATGATTGCTGTAAATACAGATCTACTCCAGTCTCTTACTTCACGGTAGCAGCTGCTGCAGTGTTACAGAAACTTCATAGCTTTGACTGCATTTTATTAGTTCAGCACACTATTAATATCCCAGCAGCTTTTTGTATTAATCTCCACACTTAATATTGGTTTTCCTTCCTTCTTCCCTGCCCCCCCCCCTTATTCTTCACACTCAGTGATTAAACTAAATTTATCATGGGGCTGTTTCATTTAAGATGCCCTTGCTGCCCACACCAAAGAGGGGAACTAGTCAAAGCAAAACAATTGTGCTAACAGTCACCAGGTATATTTAGTGGCAGTGTCATCTGACACGCGTTTATTGCTCAGAACTAGCATCTTTCTGCTTCCATATGGAGCGTTTGTAGTGCTGGCAAAATCTTTCCAGAGAAACAGCTGCTGATTGGCTCTTCTTGTCTATTTGGGGAAGGATCTGTCCTTAAATACTTAGTTATTCCACTTGCTAAAAATGGCATCAAGCACTTGGCACTATCAAGATGGGCTTGAAACTTTACTGAGATGTATTGGCTGTGTTGCACCAAGACCTGGTGAATCCTTGTCTCTCCCAGAGAAATGAGTGCACAAGTACCGGCAAGAAAACTTAGTGGGTGTAGGTGGTACTTGGGCAAGTCACTGCGTGGGACTCTAAAATGCAAATTACAATCTTCCTCTGGAAGGTTTTAAAAACCAGACATTGCATTATTATGGTGAGGTGGCTCTGGTGAAAAGGCTACAAGACTGAGGTGCATCTCAGCTACTATTTGTTCTTAGTGTAAAGAAATTCTGTCCCAAATGGCAGCAATGCCTCTGCTTTGTGAGGTGCCGTATCTCAATAAGGTGGAGAATACAGGTTGTCCTCTGAGTAGAGACTGGGAGCCAACTTGCCTTTACCAGTCTGCTAATAACTAGAAACAAGGCAGGAAGGAAGTCTCCATCAAGCATTTGGCGAGACTTCCGCAGCCCCCAAAAGAGTAAAACATCTGGCTGACAGCGAAGTCTGAGTGAGGCACAGGTCCTAGGCTGGGCAACTCACCAAGGAGAACAAAAGGCTTTGACCCCTTTGGGTGTGGGTAAGTACTTGCAACTTGTCCCTAGAGCTCATGAGGTCAGAACAACATGACATCCAGACAGCTGGCAGAGTACTGAGGGATCGGTTTTACCCCAGAGCCCAGGGAGTTTGCTCACCTCTGAGCTCTTGCTGTGATGCCTTGCCCAACTCTGACCAGCGAGTGAATTCATAGGATATCACCTTGAAACAGAGGCTGGCATAGGGCAGTTTGAGGGTCTAGGACACTGAAATGCTTTCCTGCCCAAAATAGTTTGAATTAGTTGATCTGCGTGGCATGCTGCCAGCCTTCAAGAACTGGGGAGGCCTGGCTACTGGTCAGCAGGCTGGGCTAGGCAATAGGAAGTTATTAATAGCTGCTCTTCTGTGGAAAGAATGAGTTTGGCTTAGATGTGATGCAAAGCTGGTACAACAAGCAAATGCTGGGTGTCTTGTTTATTAACATTTGAATGAGCAGCTTATGCCCTGTGGAGAGCTTTGAGCCTCATGGCCTGAGATCTCCTGGTATTGGCCTTTGAATCCAAGTTGTGTGGTCAGGCTGTACAGGTGCAGGTCTGAAGAAGAGAAGCTGCCAGCTCTCGGTCAGCCTCAGGGTGCGGTGGGTGTTTCTTTTCCTTGGTAAACGTGGGTTCCCTCAAGTTCTCTTGTGCTCCAGTTCTCACCTGTAAGAGTCAGCTTGCTCTTTCTGAAGCAGCTTGATTTAAGGACAGAGAAGTAAGGAAGATGCTTTTCGACACACTAAAATTTTACTAAAGAAATATTATTTAAAAAGCTAAACCCAAACATGACCAATGTGGAATAAAGGGTGGAGGAGATTTGGTGAAGTAAATAAATAGAAGTTCCACTCTCAAGTGGAATGGCAATGAGGAACTCCATAAGGAGGATTTAGCTGGATTGAAAGTTACAATAAAGCACACAAGTTTAATAGATGAGATTTTTCAAGTCACGTATATCGGTGTAGTAGGAACATGTTTATTGTCTGTGAATTTCCTTAACTCACTGAAAGAATCTTAAAACTTAGCACCCTTCAAGGTCTGGAAAAGCCACTTTTTCTGAACTGAAATGGGAGTCCAATTTTCTAGTTGCTTTGGACATAGCTTGTGTACAACGTCACTTGGAGTATGACGAGGAAAATTCCGTAAAGTCTTGGTCCAGATAAAAATCCACCACTGAAAGTGTGCGGTCATGACAGGCTCTTGCCCAGCTTTGGAGACAGCTGAAGTCAGGTGAGGGTTTCTGGTGTGGAGGAGCTATAGTAGGTCTGGGATGCGACCAGCTCCCATTGGAAGAAGAGGAGGTGGTAGAGCATTTCACAGAAGGTGCTTGTTGAGTGTCTTGGTCAAACTTTAAATGGCTTTTGGGCAAACTATGATCAGAGTCGCTTTAATGATGTTATTGCAGGTATGTTGGGTTCGTTCTTGTGCCTTTGATTGGAGTTTGCCACTGGGTTGTGTGTGGTTTTTGGTGTGTGGTGGTTTTTTTCTTTTTTTCTTTTTTCCTTTGGAAGGTGAAGGCTAGGAAAATACAGTGGTATTGTGTTCTGTCTGAGGCTTGTATTTCCCTTTGTGTCCCACAGTTCCCTTCAGGAACAGCTACCACTTAAGGAAACTAATGCAAGGCTCTGGCTTAATACAGAGAGGTCTCCAAGCCAAGCCCTGTTTCAGTGGGACTCGCATGATGCATCCCTTGTAACAACTGGTGTTTCCTAAGGAGCTGCTGTCTCCCAGAATAACTCTGTGGATGAAGTTTTGTCTTCTCCCTCATCTTAAAGTTCATGCTTAGAAAGAGGGTTGCCAACAGAGAGGGAGGGGCAATGAACAGAAGCTGACAGAATATCCATTTCTTATTATTAAAAATGATTCTTATGAAGTCTTCTCCTGATTTGCAGAGAAACTCTATTTACTTGGTGCTTGTTGCTGGTCTATGTTCTTGTTGGTTTGATTTCCGCTCTGGAAAACAGGTGTAGAGATGCTATAAGTAGCAAGAAGTCTAATGCACGCAGCGAGTTCCTCGCAGACTCTAAATTACAGTTTTCCTTCCTGTGCCGCAACCTCAGGTCCCTGACCTGCAACTGCAGCCTATTTTCTGTGACTAACAGCTGTAATTCCCTAATTATCATGCTCTGTTCTCCTGCTGTGCTGTAGATTTTGTTACCAAGGAAGCAAACCAAGTTTCCTCATTCCTACCCTTGCTCTGTACACTTCCAACTGTTTCAAATCCACCATTTGATGCAGCCCATAAAGACAAATGACTATCTCTTGTTTCAAATATTCAAAGTCTCTAGAACATATTACATATCTACATGCTGGGGAGTAAGAGGGCAAAATAAGTCTTTCTGGCCTTTCTTTTAGTGAAGGCAGCTGGGCCAAAGTTATTCCTAGGTCAGAAAAAGTACCTTATTAGCTGTGTAACCATCCTGTGCAGAGTGCGGGACTAGAAGTGGTCTCAGACAGCCGGTCCAAGTAAATGGTACTTCTGTAAAGTGACTGACAAAACTTCTGTAAAACCCTGGAAAACAAAGGTGTATCTTAAACGCTGATGGCAGGCTGTATGTGTGGGGTGTAATAGGGGTACAAGCTTCATTGTTTGGGGATGACTGACATGGTAATGGAGCCAATGAGTCATTTCCTTTTTGCCCTCCTCATTTTTGAGCTTGAGGACAAACGGTTCTGTGCCAGATAGAAATGAGAATAAACCTGTGCTAATCCAAATGATTCGAGCAACACAGATAAGCAACTGATTAAAATATCAGAGAAGGATGTTAAGCAGCAGGAAAGCTTCTACAGAAAGCACAACTAAATATTAACCTTCTAAGTAACCAGAAGTATACTTGTCTACTGCATATCCCTTAGGCTTTGTTGGATGATGCCCATCATCTTCCTGAAGGATGCTCCCAGGTATGTCTAATGCGCTAGATAATTGTCAGTTTGGACTTGATCAGTCTAATGTGGCTGAGTCCAAGACACTTGCGTAAAGCCCCAGTTGCCCTTGGGAGTCAGTGATAAACAGGAATGCTTTCCACAGGCCCAGCCTCCGGTAACTAATAGTTCACATCTTGCTCCAGAAATATCATCCAAGTTGCAACATGAATGATGTCTCCTAGGTCACAGGATAAAAATTACTGACTCCAGGGGGATTTGCTCCTTGACTCTCTGGCCATTAAGTGAAGAGGGAGGAGGCTGCTCCTTCCTCTGGATTGCTGGAGTTAAATTCGCAACAAGTGGGTCTAGAAAACATGACACCCAAGGCGGGCAGTAAGGGAAATTATCTGGCCTCAATCGGAGGAGGAGGAAAGATGAAATATAGCTGCCAAAGAAAAGGAGTAAGTTTAGATGATTGATACAACAAATCTGCCTTAGAAGTAAAATCGCCCAGCACTACTTCATCTACAGACTTCACAAAGGGCTTTATAGAGTGTGCTATATAGCTGGCGAGCATGGGTTGGATGTGGATGCACATACCTCTGCATCGGGCCCCCCAGATATATCTGCACTACAGAGTGATGGTGGGAAGAACTGGATGACCTCTGAAGATGCTTTTATTCAGTTTCTGCAACTCTGGTCTTGTGCACAAGTGTTTAAATGTGAAGTATTGTACACCTTAGCATATACTCATTAGTGTAACATAGAAACTTGCTTTTAAGATACATTAAGCTCAAGATTAGAGGTGATAGAGTCAAACTTTGTATTTCATAGAAACTCGAGGCATGGTGGTGGTAGCTTAGCAGATGTTTTGAATTCATGGCACTGTGATGTGGCATTATGCTGTGTATATACACTATATATATGCTGTGCTGGACTGTGACTGCAACAATGCCTGATCTGTGCTAGCATGCGAAGTCTGAATAACATTTAAAGGCTTTTTTGGTGACAACTGTAGAAAACAGCAGGGCTTGCACACTGTTGGATGAATTCAGTTTCTCTTTGATCACTGTAAATGTTTGAATAAGAGTACCGCTTGCATGAGCTCTGTGCAACAGAGGAATGTCATGAACTTGGAAGAAAAATTCTTGGTCTCAGTGCCGATGGTACAGTCTGCCCACACCTCTGCCATGGAATAAGAGATGTTGAATAAGGGCACCAAGAGCTCACAGCTTTGACAGATGCAATGGTTGTACTAATGCCTTACCTGTATGTCTTTACGTAAAGCAGAACTTGCAGTTTGATGTGATTGCAACTGAGTTAGGTTTCTCTGGCTGCTTGCTGAGTGTACCCCTCCACACCTGTGAGGCTTCCTGGGATGGCCAGCAGGTTGCAGTAGGTTTGCCTGAATCTTAGCCTGGGAAAAGTCACCAGTGCCTGCTGTGTCTGTTACCTGTCCTTTTCACTGTGCGGCCCTTTGCCAGCAAGGTGTGCAGGTCCCACTCACCCCTACCAGCAATATCATTCTATCTATCATCTCAGTAGTATCAAAAGCCCTTTTAAAACAGGAGTTGGATGCATAATTTAAAACCTTTCTTTCAGGTGTAACAGATGATCCAAGGTGTCTTTTCCCTGCAGCATAGCCTGGGAGAAACTACCTTGTACCACGCTGCTAAAACTCATTAAATTGGTAACAGTGCCCTGGAGGGGTATAGCTGGAGGTAGTCTCATGCACTGAAGATCTGTACTCCCTATGAGGCAATTCTGGGTTGTTCGGTGTGTCCAGGTTTCATAAACTCTGCAGGTAAAGTCCTTGCCTGTACAGGACACAGAGTGAGTAACCTGATGAATGGTTCTAATGACATAACTAATGTGGTAGTTCATTCTGGTCCATAAAGCAGTTTCCAAATGACTGTGGGAGACTTGACTGGAATCTTACAGTAGTGCTTCTGTGTGTTGCATAAGGGTTAACTGTCAAGTGCTATGGTTGGCATGTGGGTACCTTCTCTTCAAACTTTAAGAACAACATTATTGTAGCTGAAATTCATTCTAAATAAGCAAAAGGTCTTACTATTTTTCATGAGTCTTTCATTATGTGGGTCTCAGACAGGGATGCTGGAGGCGGAAACTGCCAGAGTGCAGAGATTGCCAAGACAGAGTGGTTCCTGGTCTCCCCTCAGCCCCAACATGGCAGTGCTCAGGCCTGCACCCCAACACACCTCATGCAGCAGCTCATAGTGTTTAATGGCTTTGGGGTTTGGGTTTTTTGTTTTATTTTTTTTTGTTGTGGTTGGTTGTTTGTTGTTTTTTTTTGTTAAGTGCAGGCATCTACCACAGGAATCCAGGTGTTTTACTTTATCTAGGCTCAACAAAAATATGGCTTTTCCTCCAGGCTTGGTTTGTTAACACCACCGGGAGAGGTTAAGATGTGCGAAAGCTGGGTGTACAGAGCATCTGCCTGCTGTGCATACATGTGCCCATAGGGAGCAGGAAAGTGCCATGTGACCAGATTCTGAATCAAAGCTTTGCTTAGCAGCCAGGAGCACTGTGGTGCAGCATTCCCGCCGAGGCATGCTAGTTGCTTTCAGGCATCAATTACGGCAACGCTGTAGCTGGCATACCAGCATGTAAGCCAGGCACAGCACTAAAAATACAGTTGGCTAGCACAGTAATAGAAGGCTGTAGAAATTAGAGGCTGACACTCATTTCCCCACAACTATATAACAACAATGGTAAATTCCAAGGACCATAAAGTATCTGCTTTGCTTCACTTTTTTTGCTGGTTTTAGTTACTTTTTTCAAATAAGTGAAGCAAAGCAGATACTTTATGGTCCTTGGAATTTACCATTGTTGTTATATAGTTGTGGGGAAATGAGTGTCAGCCTCTAATTTCTACAGCCTTCTATTACTGTGCTAGCCAACTGTATTTTTAGTACTGTGCCTGGCTTACATACTGGTATGCCAGCTACAGCGTTGCCGTAATTGATGCCTGAAAGCAAGCTGCTGTTGCTGAGGGTCACAGGGCTAAATGCCTTGGGAAAGGTAAAGGACTGAGGCCACAGGAGAAGTTATGGCTTGTATTCGGTCATGTAGTTAAAGGTGAGGGGCAGAGGAAAGGATGCCCTTGGAGTGGAGCTGGGTGGGTGCTGCCTTCTCCTTAGCGCTGTAACCAGGGATGCCGTGCTTTGCTTTTGCTTCCTGTGTAAGAAAGCCCATAGCTGGGAAACCTGAACTGTAAAAGCATCCTCAAGTGTACAGTGGGGCTTGAGGGGTAAAGGGAGGGCTGGGCTGCTGTTGGGGGCGGACTGAGTGGGAGCACAAGGTGTAGGCATGTTGTTAAAGCAGAGTAGCAGCTGTGATTAAACGGTCCCATAATTAATATAATCATAAAGTAAATGTTTTTTTTAAAAAAACACCAACAAATCACTAAACTACTCTGGTTATGGTGCAAGACTTCATTGAGCTTGAATTATGGAACAGCATCTTCCTTGCACAGTAAGCACCAATGGAAGGGAACATGACTGGGGGGCGAGATGATGATGGGGGGCCCATGGGTGGCAGAAGACGTGTGTGAGTCATGGGTGGGGTGGTGCAGGGCACAGGAGTGCTGTGTGGGGGAGTGTTGAGTGAGTGTGCAGTGGGCACATGCTGTTGTGTCTCATGTGGCTGCACGTTCAGGGGACTGATATTGTGACTTGTCATGAGAATTGTGTGTCTGTTGGCACATGTCTGTGGAATGTCCTGTGGGGCACATTATGCATGTGCTGTGTCACATGTGGCATGCAACATGCACCCAGCATGGGTGTTGTCAGGGCTGGCTGCAGCTGTCTGGGGATGAAGTGCCCCATTGGGGTGCCAGCCAGCCTGGCTGCTGTGCAGCTGGCGTTTTTCAAGGCTGGAAGGGTTTTGTGCATCCCACTCACTGCAGAGCCCTGCTCTGTGTGAGCTGAAGCCCTGCCAAGGGAGGTGGTGGGTAAATGCTCCCTCTGCACCCACCTCAGCAGCTTGCTGCTACAGCAAGACCCGCTCCTGTTGGCCACAGTCCCAGAGGTGAAGGTGTAGGCAAGGCAGGCTGCTTCTGTGCAGCACCTCCATCACAGCAGGAGAGATGCTGTGCAGGAACATGTCCAAGTGTGGTGGGCCACAACTGTAGGTCCTGGGGCCAAGCTGCCTGCTCTTCCTCCTCGTGGCAGCACATCTGCAAAAACCTAAATCCAAAGCACGGTTAACTGTTAGAGAGAGACATTCCTCCCTGCAACAATCCGGCTCTGTAGCAATTTGTCTAAGGGGTTTTGTTGAAGGGCAGTGTCACCCTGCTAGCCCACTGGGGAAGAAAGTCTTGAAAGCATCTACACTACCCAGGAACTAAAAGCTCACCAGACTTTGGCTCCGGAGCTGTGTGGATGCTTTTGACCATTTGCCCTATGTTCTTATGTGACAGCAGTCGATCCAAGCACAGAAGAACACGACTGGGAGGCAGGAATTCCCCGTTTTCAGCGCGCTCACCTCGGCATTACAACTCTGGTTTATATTGCTTCACTGACTGGACCACAACTCTTCTCTGTTTTTGCCATTTTAACTTAGCTGAAAGAAAACCATGTTTGCATCATATCACACTGAAAATTGTAAGTAAGTATTTATATTTTCATTTTGAAAGCATCTCTTTCTTACTAGCAATGTGAAACTCCTTGCGCCGAGGCTGTGGGCTCAGCTGCCGCAATGGATGCTTAAACAGCAAGACAAACCACAGGGCAACATTTTCCTTCCCTCCTTTGCAGTCATTCAAAGGTCTTCCAGTGTTTCACCACCCACCAGAAAAGGCTGATTCAGGCTGCTGGGCAGAGGGTCTCTCTTCAGTGAAACTCCTTGCGCCGAGGCTGTGGGCTCAGCTGCTGCCTGAACAAGAGTCACACATTTGAAAAGCTGCAAAGCATTGACCTGAAGAAAGGCAGGCAAGGAAGTTAAGACATTTCTTTTTTTTCTTAATATGTGCATGTACACAAATGCAATATATACATATGTGTACTTATCTGTGGTGCTGCATGTGTGTGTATATATGGGTAGCTAGACGGATGAAGGTAGACATATGCTTGACTAAAAAAAAAGACACTTGGCGTGGCCAATTAACAGCCAAGCACTTCATTATCCAGTTCAGCAGTGGGCTGCAATCCTGTGCCCCACACTATCCCAGCATGTGAGTTAAAATGCAACATTTTCTGGTTTAACCTGCATGACAAATTTAACCCTGCTAAGGGCCAGCACCAGGTAACCTGCCACCGAGGGCTTGTGGGAAACCTGTTTCCACCTGGCCAGTGATGTTTCACAGTCCCCATCACAATTTTTAGACAGGAAACAAAATGCGGCTGAGGGTGAAGAGAGAGCAGGAGTGGGGAAAGCTGTGTTTCCAGATACACGATGGCTCCTGGTACCAGACGAGGTTTCCAGCCCCTGCTCTGGGGCAAGGCTTCGGGGTGCCAAGCTCTGCTGCCTCCAGGGCCGTGGCAGATGGCTCGTGCCACTCAGTGGAAGCTGTGGTTTGTCCCATCCCAACATCTTCCTTCCCTCGACCCATTCTCAGGTACTCAGCTCCTGGTTGAGACACAAACATTAGGTCAGCTGCTGTGCATTTGTTGAAGTGTATTAAGCATCTGCTGAAACTGCCACAGCCCTTTATATTTATATATAATAATATGTACTATTATATACTATGTATTTATATGTGTATATATACCAAAAATATGAGATAAAAGATCTT
Organism: Egretta garzetta; assembly: GCF_000687185.1. Classification (NCBI taxonomy): domain Eukaryota; kingdom Metazoa; phylum Chordata; class Aves; order Pelecaniformes; family Ardeidae; genus Egretta; species Egretta garzetta. Next base: position 4,041,830 of record NW_009259111.1, on the reverse strand, counting down.
TTATATTCACACATACTTTTGTTTTTTTCCTGACCTGTACCCAGACACCTGGCATAAGCAATGGACCATCCAGTACTGCCTAAACAATCCTGTCACCCACAAAAGGGTACAGCGACACGTCACCAAAATCAAGGCAATTGGCGGGGGAAAAAAAAAAGCAAATGGTGTGGCATATGCTCCTGCACACACGGCAAGTGCGCACACACCACAGCTATGCTTGTTAGCCTGTTTCTTGGAAGTGGAAGCCTGGGGTAAGTAAGTTACTCTGCAACATATGTTTCTTCATAAGAGGGGAAAGCATTCAAAATTTAGAAGACTATTCTATAGCTGTAACAGGAGCTTGTACTGTACGTGCTGCTTATGGTGCCTTTTTACTCGACTCATGCTATAGAGACCTCACTGTTATCTGCAGAAGACTTTGTCTCGCTGGGCATTTTCTGCATCAGGCTTTGCATTCCTCCCCTTTCCCCAACCGTCCTTCCCCAACAAAGGCTCTTTTTTCAGGAGAATTAAGGCACAAATCATCATATCTGTTCCAAGGGCAGAGCGTGTTGGTCTTATTTACTTCACAAGGAGCACTGGCATTCATGGGACTCCAACAGCTGGATCTGAGCATTTCCTTTAATTGAACAGGTTTACAGTCTTTCTGTGCTGAAGCAATTCTCCACATCACACAAGCCTGCATACCAGAATAAAATGAAAATTTAAGAGCGTTGGCTAACAAGACCGCGAAGCTCATTGTTTAAACAAGAGGCTGATTGTCTGGGTACTCTAGTGCCCCGTTCCTCCAACATTAAACCCACACGAGGGACAGCAGCCTAATCCACAGCTTGCCGCCAGGTGGTATAGAAATTAATCTTCCACTTACCCAAGCTATTAGTTGCGGTATTCATAAAGGTTTGCAACGCAATGAGGCTAGCGCCTGAAATTTTCTCCTTGTCAGGGAGGGTTGTGGCAACATGGTGATATGAAATATCAGCCTTTGGGGGTGTCCCCTGTGGTGAGGAAAGTGTGGATGATGTGCACCAGGGGGAGAGTGGGGGGAATGGCCCCCAGGACCTTCTGGTTCAACACCCAGCCCCAGGCTCTCTAGCCCCACAGCAATTATGTTGGTGGACAGGGCAGGGACTGGGAAAGCCCAGGCTCACCAAGGACCACCATAATGTGCAGGGCTGAGCAAGCTTGGTGTTTAGGAGGAAAGGAACTAAATATTGATTTTTCTCATATTTTAGCAATACCAAAACTCCCATTTCTAGTCTGACAGAACCCCTGGGAGTGCTGGACATGCAACACAGGGACCCTCACTAGGCCTCCCAAAAGCTCAGGGGCATGCTTCAGGTCTGCTCGCCAGGACACTTAACCCATCTTCTTTGTGGGGAAGCTACTCAGCAGCAAGCAGGTAATCAACAGGGACAACACAAGCTGGCCCACATGAACATTTGGAAGGGTAAAACCTCCCTAGTGGTTAGCTCAATTGCTTCCAGGTTTCATCTGGTCCCATTTCACTGCAGCCCTAATTCTTTGCAAAGTGCTGCCAAAGCTTTTCACAACAAGATACTTGTAGCTTGATGCAGATAATATTTACAACCATTAAACCCGTTTTTCCTATTCTTCCTTAGTGTTTTCCCAGCACCTTACAATGCCAACTGGCTACAGCTTTGCTTCTTGCCCTATCAATGACTTTCCTAGCCCCAGGAGCTCCCTCCCGGCCCCAGGAAGATGGCAGCCTCTTCATTCGTACGGGTGGTGACCGACCTACTTGCTGTGCAAATGGAAAAGTGAACAGTCAGGGCCAAGTGCAAGTCAGTCCCTCTCCACGTGTTTGCGCATGATGCTGACTTGGTGCCCAGGTATGTCTCCAGGGCGTCCCAGGTCACTTGCCATCCCAGAGAAACACTCTGCAAAACATAACAGCTTTTCCCAAATGGTAACGCCACACTCCCCCTTTGCTCCATATAGTCCTCCTGTCCGTGTCCTCCTGTGGCAGCAACTTAACAGTCTATGCACCATCTTCCATGTCTGCTATCAAATATCCAGCTACCTTATTTTTCCAGGGCTTAATTAAGCTAAAGGTTCAAATTCTAAAAGATAACAGAAGAACTGAAGACATCCAAAAGACTTTAATGCAGATTTTCATGGATCCCTTGAATAGCAGCAGTGCTAATGCAGAGCTTGGGCTTAGAGGAATTTGAATCCAAATTATTTTTGTTCCTCATTTGGCTTGCTTTATAAAACCTACAGCCAGTAATTCCTCAGCCTCTGTCAAACCCCTTGCTATAAATAACAATTTACCATTGAAAAGAAATGTAAAGGGTCAGAGCTGTCCTCGGAGATTCACGTATCACCCACAAAAGGAGCTTCCGAGCGAGTTGGACACAGGCTGAAAAGTAAATTTCCCAAAATGGGAAACAGGGGCAAGAACTGAACAAATAAGGTGTTTAATCCCTCCTGGTCTCATATCTTTACTTAATCCAGTATTAATCCCACCTGCAAGTACTGCCCCAAGGATGAGGCACTAGACAACAACACACCCAGACCCAGCCTAAGCCCACAAGGCAGGGCAAAGAGCAGAAGCAAGCCTGCAGTCCCACTGCTAACCTCCATCCTGGGCTGTCACTAGATCTAGCCTTAGGGAACTCATTCTTGAATCAAAACCAGCAAACCAATTACAGGGACCAGCTGGGGTCATGGTGGTGGGAGCTGCAGGGCTAGCTCTATGTAGCAAGATGGTGTATCCCTGACTGGACATGATAAAGCATTCTCCTTGTCCTTGTCCAACTTTGAGTACAAGGATCCAAGAACTGACTCAACAGCCTCAGCTTTCCTGAGCTGGAGACTCCATCTCTGCACTAACCACAGCCCTAATAATACAGAAGTGTTTAGTTCAGTTTAGGGAAACTAAAACTGAACCTTCCTCCAAAGAGGAGCAGGTTCCTGCAAGTGCCAGCTCTCACCTGCAACACCCCTGCGTCTGAATGCCCTGTGTTGACAGCCACAGCGCTGGCTCCAGTCCTACTCACAAGCAAAGCACAATCAGACGACCTAGTCACAACCATCATGGGTATTTCTGGCAAATGCTGAACAGAAACATGAGCGTCTGCTAAAGCTGGCCTTTACCTTGTAGCCACAAACATTAAAGAGATCCACTAGTTATGTAGGCTCAGCTACCTCTATTTTTCTGAAACAACCCTATTTCCCAGTTCTCTTACCAATCTTAAAATCAACAGCAGCCTACCAGGCAAGAGGAGCAGCCTGTGCATGGGACAGCTAGTGCCTGCCCTTAACCTGCCTGGCCAAAACTGGCATCAGGCAGAAGAGTTCCAACTAGCTTTGATCTGAACCAGCCAGAACAAACATGACACGAAGCCCTGACCCAGTGACTAGAGGTAGCTGACTGTCCATGACCTGCTTAGAAAGACTAAAGCGGCATTTAGCAATTCCAACACCAGCTCTTGTTTTGGGAGGATTAGCTTTATTGTGTCTGTTATCTGGGTCACAGCAGCTCTCCAATTCCAAATGTACTTAATTTCACCCACACACAGCAACCACCAGAGTGCTGCTCTTTCAGATCCTCCTGCCTGAGGGGGTGGGAAGTGGCACTCTGCTCTGCTGCCCCATCTCCCTGGGATTAACGTTAACTGTTAATAATGAGGCTTCTCTGTGGCTCAAATGAGACCTAAGCAAAGCTTGAACTCTAGACTTACTTAACCTTAGCAATAGCAATACCAAGCATCAATGATTATTGCTTCATAAGATGAAAAAGTTAGTTAGTTATTACATTAAAACAATACCAGTGTTCACTCAAGAAGGATTAATATTACCAAATACACAAGTACGCCTACTTTTTGGCCCAAGGAGAGCTCTTATCCTAAACCACAATCTAAGGCAAATTCAAGACTTGCTTACCTTGGGGAAAAAACAAAATAAAACAACTTTTCTCACTCTTACCAGGTGAAAATGCAGACAAAAGCATCACACCACCCCCCACCCCCCCCAATAGCTAGGCACCTCACCCCCTTTCTTTAAGACTAATCATTTGAATTGTTAGTATTCACTCACTCGACCTGTGGTTACGAATACCACAACACATTGCAGACCATTGCTCAAAGTCTCAGTTTACAATAAGACAAGCACAGACTCCCAGTCTGGAACAGCAGCCATCTTAAGCAGGTACCCACGCCCCCAGGTGAACCGCCTCCTAAGCACAGCCTCTTTATTTTTGCCATCCCTATTTTAATAGACACCGAGTACCTAAGGTAGGATGACAGATTCTTTGAAGTGACAGTCCCTAATTCTGTCAGCATTTGAGAGGGTACCAATATTTCTCTTACACAGCCTACTGAAGGCTGGGGCTGTAACATCACTACAAGCTGTTTCCTCCTGGAAAATGTTGTTATTCAGTATGAGAAAACCATTTCATTTGATACTAAACTTTATTGGAAAGTATCTGTATTTTACAAGCACTGAGAAGTGAGTTGTCTATATATCAGAAATGCGTAATTACTAAATGAAATTTTACAGTTGGGTCCATTGTCTGATAAAAGAAAGTCACCTCTGCTACTTTATTTCTCTCAAAACACATAACTTTTAGTTGTGCTTCCCACCAGTGATTTGCTAATCTTTATACATAAAATCTTCTTTCTAGGAGCACTTTAAAATATTTGTATGCCTCCATCACAGTCCTAGATTAGCCATGTGCTACTCTGTGCAGATGGAAATTAGGGTAAACGTGTGTGCAGTAGTAGTTTACAGGAGTGACAATCTTATTTAAAAAAAAATAAAAAAAAATAAAAATTAGCCACTCATGGGCTTTGTGCAGTTGTTGCTACCAAATACGACTAAGCAGAGGACTCTTTATACGTACAGCATTTTTCACACTGGGGTTAAAACACGGCCCCATGACTGCTGCAGGCACCACAGTCTGAGAAATACTCTGAGCCAAATACTGCCCTTTTAGAAATCCTCTTCCACAAGCGTGAAACTTTTGTGGCCATCTGTTCTGCACGAAACCAGCATCATTTGCTGGCTACCCCACCTCCCCACCCTGGAAGTCCCAGCCTGGCAAGCATCTCCCCTCCTGCACCCTGACATCATCCACTGAGGGCCATTACGATTTTATTTATTTATTTAGATCTTATACAGCACTCACTTTCACGCTGGCGCTTCTAGCCCTAGCTTCTAAAACACAGTTCCAGTCTTGCAAATGCGAACTCCTGTCCACACATACTTTGTCCACATGTAATGAGTTTGCAAGAGCTCTTGACAGTGGACTACCCTGCTGCCACCCCAGCCAGAGGCTCCCATTCTCTCTAAACCAATTTTGAAAACTCAACAGCATCTCCCAGCAAGCTCTCCTCTAGCAAGGACAAATTGGAAAAATGACAGCTATTCACGTGTTACACTTACAGGCTGTAAGATGCTCAGTAACTTCGTGGATCAGGAACGTACAATGTAAACATCCGCAGCTCTTCCTGTACAACCAGAGAAAAGAAGTGGCCAGCTGAGGGCAGGATTCACCCAGCCTACGGAAGGTACCTATTTCAGGAAGAGATGCATTGTTATTTCTGTCCACTGACTATCAAAGAGGAGCAGTTCCAACGCGGGTATCTCTCCAGCCGTTTAGGAGAGTCCATCTCCCCCGTCCCCAAAGGGGAAGCGGTACTTTAGTGGGACCTTTTAGTGCTATGATAAGCTAATAATTACCAAAGCTGACTGTCGCCCAGTACTAAGGCATTTGTGCAAGTGGATGCACGTGAAGTATTTACCATTGCTCATTCTCTAAGTGAGAAGTAGGAAGCTCTTTATGGCCAACATCTAGCACTTCATTTCTGGATTTGTCATGTCCAGTGGGAATTGCTAGGGTAAAGCAAAGTAGGAGTCTTGGTTTTCTCATACCATATATAAGTAAGTTCTCTCATAACGTACATAAGTTTGGGTATATTAGAAAAGAAATCAAATTTGGCAGAGCCTCTTCAGTCCTGTAGGAAGGAGGGGGGCAGGAAGCACATCGTAACTGACCCATCTTTGACATTTTGCCCAAAACCATACACAATGCATTTTCATGGGAATGTTACAAAGTCAACTGCTAAAGGGAAATGTTTGTCTTAAAGTGCGTAAGAGGTACAAAGGCCTCTCTGGATAATGTATCTGCTCATAGCTGCTCTGGGCTGTTTCAGGTACGCTTTTCTAGAGAATAACAACATTAATTTTTAGGACAATACAAATTATGAGAGAAATAAACAACAATGAAATGCAATTTTTTAAAAAAAAAAAAAAAACCAAAACCCCAGGAATTTCTTTTTCCCGTCGTTCTCCATTGCAGAATATTCTTTATGTCCTTCATCAGTCTTGTACTTGGTTACAGATGGAAAATATTAGCTCTGGTTTACAAAACATGGCCCCGTTTCCTGTAACACGGCACAGGTTGGACAAATCTGTCATTTGAGCAGTGTGTCTATTCTGTGGCCAATTCTGTAATCTATGAGCAATGTGATCCTAAACAAGGAATCTCATGTTAGCAGCCAAGATTGGAAAATCCCTGTTTAGTGCGATTGCTGCCAAAACCATCTCACTTGCTAAGGACAAACTAATTTTCAATCTGCAGTTTGGAAGCTGTTGTTTTTCCTTCTTAGCTTTTTTTTTTTTTAAATATACCTCACTTTCTACGATGACACAAATACAAACTTGGTTTTAAAAAGTGCAAGATGGATTTAGAAAAAAGTTTAAGGTATATGAAAAATATCACACCGTCTATGAAAAAAGATTGTTCTATTTTTGAATACAATTTGAAGAAATGTCGTTTTGCAAATTTGAAGAGCTGTGTCTCAGAACAAACAGCAACAAGATTGTTGTGTACAAATAGGAGAACAGCAAGGGGGAAAAATAAAAGAGGTGTTATACAATATAGATAGGACATAGATTGAGGGCGATTTAGACACAGCTTTAAATGAGAACTTGACCTCAGTTTTCAAGATGGATCAGGGCGATATAAATAATAGCAATGAGGACATGAGATGATCACAGCTAAGATGGAAGCAAAACACAAGAAATTGAATATATCCAGGTTGGCGAACACAGAAGTTAAAGGCAGAAGCAGCTACATAAGTATTTATAACTTTTCCAGGTCACAGATGCTTCCAGCTGATAAAAAAAGAATATACTGCAAGAATATAGTACCGATACTTAAAAATATTGCTCAGAGAAATACAAAGAATTAGATTTGAGCACTTAATGCTTTTGAAGAAATCTTGAAGGAGAGAGAAGCTTTGTGAGACAAAGGGGAAAGCGAGCGTATAGCGTAGGCTGGCTTACCAAGTATTGTGTGTACCCAGTTAAATGACTTTTTTCTTCTAGAAAACTTTTATCAAAGAAAGCTGATGTAAGAGATCTCGCCTTTGGACTTTAATGAACCATTTGACATGGTGACACAGGAGTAACATTACTCAAAAGAAGATTAAAGATTAGCAGAGAAACTGTAAATTGCATGAGAAGTTGAGTCAAGACAAAATGGAAGTGAGTATTTTTAAGAAGTATCAGTTTGGAGAAAAATTACTGGCAGAAATTGTCAAGAGTAGCTACAGGACAGATCTTTAAGTATTTTCCTTCACTATCTTTAGACAAAAATACAAAAACTTTCAATGAATTAAGTTGAAAAGCATTGCTAGCAGAAAGGAATTTGGGGGCTGCTGTGTACAAGGAACTGGCTAAACTTAAGAAAGAAAATGCAAGTGGGGGTGACCTTTCCATAGCATAAAACTGAATGTTAAATGCACGAGACTAATTGCAAGGGTTTTATTTTTACAATTTGATAGCTCATTAAAAGCTGCAAATGATTGAGAAGCAGCTGTGTGCCTGAGCTGTTCCTGCAATAACTATCAGCATCAGCGCGACGCACTTAGGAAAACCGCGAATGCTGTCTTACGCTGTGTCACAAGAGGAGCCCTCAGCAGACAGGGGGAAGCATTCATGGCGCTACGCACGTGTCAACGGTACCTCCTTCAGTGTGCTGGGTATGGTTCAGCTCTCTCGGTATTTAAGAAAGAGCAATTTCATCTGGAATATGTGCAGAAGGGTCACAAAAACCATCATGCGCCAGACCTGGCCTCATTTGCTATCGCATGTACCTTTTCCAGGGTTTGAATTCTTCTTTCTTTGCCTTTCTAAACACTCCTCCTGTGGTTTCCTATGTGAAGGGCTTCTTTCTGTTTTAAGAAAGTTGGGATGGGTGTTGGGGTCTTTTGATTGATTGATTTTTTTTTTTGATTTGTTGGGTTTTTTTTAAAGTTAAAAATTACTAATGCTAATTTTTCCTGCCTTTTGACTCCATGCAGAAATTTGAGTTTGTACACATTACAGCACCTCACACTCTTTGCCAGCCTACTGAGCTCAGGGGGTTGAGGTCTCATCTGAAGATGTGGGTGGGCAAACAGGAGGAGGAAGAGGAGGTTGCATTATCAGAGCAATCAATGTCTGGAGCAGTTTCTCCCCAAAAGAGGTGTGAGCAAGACTCGAGGCCTTAAGAGCAAGCTCGGTAAGGTTAGGAGACAGACAGCCCCACACTTCCTACGACAGAGGGCTGTACAGGACAGGAGCAGGAATCCTGGTTTTCCTTGAGTTACTGACATGGCATCCTCCACCGCAATCCAAGTGCAAACATCAATGTCTGTCTAGCAGGTCTGTACTTTGCCACCTGCCTTCAATGAAGGGTCACCCTGGTCCTGCCCAACTTGATATCACAACATGCAGAAAAAAGTTCAGTTTTAATTCCCCAAGCTGCCTCAGCTCATGATGTTTTTCTCTTATCCAGCACACTTCATTACTCTGAAGAAATCCCTTTTAGCAAAGTCACGCTGCAAGTGTTGGACTCAGCTGTGGAATTGCCCAGCACCTCCCTGCATCTATTGCCCTTCATCTCTCTCGTGGCACAGCCTGGTCCAGACTGGCTCCCACTGGGAAACACCAGTCCTGAAAACTGGTGTGTGTGAGATGGGTATGGGAGCCTTGGGGAAATTTCCCTGGCCTCCTAAAGAGCGCTCTCATTCCCTGGAGCTGCCCTAGCAGAGTACAGCAGCTAATAATATCCCTCTGCCTCTGTTATGTAGCATTTCCTCCCCTTTATTTTAACTTTTACTGGTCACGTTACCAGCTGCTCCTTTGCCTCTGCCGCATGGCTGAGTGTCCAAAGAAGCCATAAATCAGCTTTTGGTATTCATCAAATGAGAAAATTGACACTTTCTTCCCTTCTGAAGGAAGAGAATTTTAATATGCAACTTATTTAAACATACTTTAAGGTTTGATTATTTTAGTTAATATTAAAAAGATTTTTAAAAGGCAACACAAATCCAGCTTTCCTTAGAGAAGGCATGTACTGAGATTGCTTAAGAGAGTCACAGCCATTGATCGGCACGAGAGGGACAAAGCCACAGCTCCTGGCCAGGGACGCTCTGGGGACCAGAGCCCCGGCCACGACAGGCAAAACCCAGCGCTGTCGCACTCAGGAAGGCACGCTTGTTGGGGAGCTGGAGCTGAAGAGTAGGACGGGCACAGGCATACTGAGACCAAACCCCCAAGTCACCCTGACATCCCCTGTATCCCAATCCCTCACCCAGGGAGACAAAAACCAGCACAGCTCAGCAACCTCCTGTCCAGTGCATCCCTATCTGACCAGAGAGACCAGAGCCAAGAAGCCTAAAACAAGATAACCATCAGGCAAATGAGGAATTTCCAGATAACTCCTTTGTGAGCTGCTGTATGTTTTTCTTTCAATGGCTATTTCCAATTAAACACATAAAGTATCAGTATAGGCATTTATTTCTTCCTAATATAAGTGCAGCAATTGCACATTAAAACGGAACAAAGTATACAATTATGAATGTATATAAGATTTATTCTTATCAAACTGGCAAACAGCTGTTCTCCTTATATTAAAAGCCTTTGTCTAGATAGTTTCCCGAAATATTTTCTCAGCAACAGTGATTAGATTTCAAACGTTAGGTATAAGCAATGAATGATTGACCAAGGCGGGGGGGAGGAAAAAAAAAAGCAGCACTAGACATTTTTTTAAATTCAGCAACTAATTTTGAACAACTGAAATTTAAGCTGCTTGCGTTCGTCTAGGAAATACTAACAGGAGTAACTATTTGCTCTCTACTAGCAATCCATCTTTAGTTTCTCGTAAATGATAATCCAGGCTGCTTTTGCCTTAGGAGCCGGGGCTTATGTTTCCCACTGACCTTCTACAGAGGCTTCCAAAAATAGGGAACCAGCAGAGAGACAACATTGAGCACCCTCAGAGCGCAGGCAGCTCTTCCCACTTTGCGCCAGGCTTGCAAAGGATTTCAGCTTTCATTTTCTTAAATGCTTTTCCACCCTTTCTCTACAAAGATGACCAAGAAAACACAAACTAATGAAAGTCAAATGCGGGTTTGCTTTTTTTTTTTCCTTTCTGTCAAACAACTCTCCTTTTCTCATCTGAAGAAATAATTTTAATATACTTCCACAAACACTCAGGAATGACATTTGGAGCTGTCAACTAAAAGATCCTTCTTCTTAGGCATTCACTTTCTCAAGGTACATATAAAATCTTCTAAATGTAACAACTAAAATCTAATGAAATCCATGGAACGTGCAAGTGTAAAAAGGAAGTGACTGATACACTGCAGTCTTTCTACCCCACTCTGGAGAAACAGTGAGTGAACACCTACGCAGCAAGGACAGGAGAAAGCGAACTGATATTTAACAGAAAAACTTGCAGGGTATCCCCTCTTCTACAGTTCTTTTCAGCTAGAAGATATGTAGGATTAAGATAAGTTGTTTATTTTTAAGGTAACTTTTAGCTCTATACTACTAGTTTTCTGTTCTCAACCAAGAGACCAAATGGCACTGTACCTTTTTTTGTGTGGTTTTACTTGCTCTTTATAAACAAAACAATTCCCTGTTCCCATTCCTGAAAAGCAAAAGTAGGAATACTACAATAAATCCAGCCTCGCAAGTGACACTGGCTCACAAAGTTATTCTGTTTCTAATTTCGGAAATGAAAAGCTGTGTCAGGAATTCTTTGACAGTACATTTCCCATTTATCACACATTCTGCTTTAACACATTTGTTTTCACTCCTACAACAAGCTTTTTGCTAAGGCACATAGACTTCTTTTCAGGACGAAATATTAATTGTTTTAATTGTTTGGAATTTCATACCCCGTGCAGGTGTGAAAGGCTCCGGTGACTATTCCTCCAAGTGGTGTACATTTCAGTGGTAAAACACCACTAATTATCTAGGCATAAATTACACTTTGCTATTATTCTTAAAAAAAAAAAAAAAAAAACCAAAAACACCCACAAAAAAAAAAACCAAAAAACCACACAAAACCGAAAAAACCCAAACGCTCCTGCAGGGGTTTTGTGTAGCACTGCCATTTCTGACATTTTATAGGGCAAGTTTTGTATTTTTATTTCCACAAAGGTACCCACTTCTTTAAGACATTTTCAGATTACAGACCCATTCCACCCAACAAGTAATGGGTTTAAATAACATAACCATTAAGAGCATGAAAATAAGACTCAAGGCACTAAGAACTACTTAGAAGTCATAGTTCAGCTACAGCACAGCAGTCTGTCGAAAACTCAGGGAATGCATCAGTTACCCGAAACACTTTTTCTTAGAGCCTCAGTGAACTGCGCTTATGTCTTACCCTACAGACTCGCATCATAAAGCCATAAACAACGCTGAAATCCCCATCACAGGTTGGCGTAGCACAACAGACAAGCTACCCAAAAGAAACTTTGTTTGGGGATAGGGAGGCGCGCTCCCATCCCAAACGGGGGGAACGTTTTCACCCTGCTGCCTGTCACAAAACTCCTAGAGTTGTATTTACATTTACGTGGTTGGGTTTACCTGCAAAGGTGCACACCAGTCTACAGCTGATGAACTAGTAATAGTTTATTCCTCTGGGTAAGGAAAAACAACATCCTGAATAGCGAGGTCTATGCCACCCAAGGATATGGGATCCTAGACAGTTACACGTGGGAGCTTTACCAAGAGCCCCACAAGGAGCTGCAAAACCAACACGACTGCAATCGCACTAACAAGCCACAAAGAGGAAAGCTGACAAAAAAGTCCTCTCTGGGGCTCACCTGAGCCGTGCCTCAGTTACCCCTTTGTAAGTGCAGGTAACAGCGGTTCCTTTGCTAATGCCCTGATGGTACTAGAGGGCATCAGAAATTTACTATACTATTGCTAGGCCAATTCTTGGGTGTTCAGAAGCATAGAGAAGGATCAGATGAGCCCGATCTATAATACTTTTTATTTCCCCCCCAGATTGTGAACGCAAGATATTGGAAAGATCTATGAGATCCAGTTGATTTTATATGTATTATGATATCTGGGAGCCAGCGGCCATCCTACTCGCCTACTCAAAAAAAAAAAAAAGTTGGAACTTCTTTATTTTATAGAATTGAAATGAAACGATTTTCAATTTTCCTCCTCAAATATACAAACATTTTGCTTAAAGTTACATTGTTATAAGTTTTATACCATTTTCCTTTAAAATTCCCCTAGAACTATTGCTACTTTTGAGGGTACAGGGAATAAAAATTTTCCTCTCATTTAATGGAAATTATTTCTCAGCTACCCTCTATCAAACTTGTGTGTGCTACCAATGTACAAGTTTTCCCAATAAAACCGTGTATGCCAAATATCAGCTGCCTCCAAAGTGCACTGTGAGACGTTGATTAGACACAAGGCAAACTGTACCAGCCTGGGCACGCAAGAGAGGCTGCCACTAGGAAAAATGACAGCATTGCAAAGATGACAAGAAAGGCCTGAATCTTTGCCAATTCATTCACGGGCACATGCATAGATTGTTATTATAAATAAATTTGCATTTAAATCACTACATCAATTTCAAGATAATGTGAATACATTTCTTACCTAGTGTTTATCACATTTTTATAGAAAACTTTGCTGTTCTTGTGAGAAAAAACACTCCAAAGATTATTTTGGTTCAAATTATTGTAAAAATATTTTGGCATAGCAATTTTCTGCATTTGCCTGAGACTTGTTGGACATTGGGGTTGTAACAATTTCAATTTGTTATCCAGATGTGGAAAGTATCGGTACCAAGAAGTTGCATATAAACACCAGTATGCGCAAAGGTATTTTAAGGTTATGAAAAAAGCATCACATCAAAATTAAAACTACCAGCAAATTTAATTATTTTTCTGTCTAAAATAAATCTGAACATACAATATCATGGCATGCAAGAATGCAGCTTCGGAAGAACCTTAATCCAAGCAGAGGATGACGCTCCCAGGGGATTCCTGCATGAAAGGTCACCGACAGCATGCAAGGGATAACTTCATGTGTACATTATCTCCACAAGTCAGTGAAGTACTTGGCCTTAATAGCACAAAGACAACAGAGCTTGATTCAAAAATTGGCAGCATCTCACAAAGAATGTCATCTATACGTGTGGAAAATTTCAAGAAATTATGAAGTTTTATATAAGCAATCAACTTTCTAAAAACAAAGCAACACAAACGTGAGCTGACAGAAGAAATTTTAAAAATACTTTCTTCCCCCCCAAAACAATACCTGGAATCCTAAATGCCAAGATGATGAAGTGGTTGATTAAATTAGAATTAGATAATACATGTATAAAAATTATATATATAAGTGGTACAGATGAGAAGTCCTAACTTATTTATATATATAAATATATAAAAATATCTCTATATAAAAATAAGCGGTACAGATGAGAAGTCCTAACTTCGTGTATAAAATTACAGCCTCTGAAGAGACTGTTACTCAGGATTGAGATTTTAGAGTATTAGTATCCCTTCCAACAAGCTACCAAAATTTCAGAAATGGGCTGAGTGATAGGAAAAGGCAGGGAGGACAAATGAGATCATTAAGACATTGAACAAACACTCTCATCACACCCAGACCACCCCGTTTCCTAACAGGCTGCAGGGGGACCTCCTGCCCCACTCTGCACAGCTCCTCTGACAGTGTTTGACGAGGGGATGCTCTTAAACTTCAAAAAGGCAAACAAGTTGCTGTCAATTTGTTAGCATTACTGGTACTACCTAACAGGACTCAATGAAGGTCTTCTCTAAAAAAAAAAGCTGCACAGTTTTAATTATCTATGTAGAGTTAACAGAAGCACAGCTCCTATCTACCCATCAGGAATGATTCCACCGACATAAGTCGTGTTTTCAATCCCCCCCCCAGACCAGTGCAATAGGCTGAATTTCCACCGCCATCTTACGCTTTCACAAAATTTCACCAACTTATATCCCATTACAGTAATATAAAAACAGTTTCCAGTAGTGACGTTATTTAAAAAAAAAAAAAGTCACTCCTCTTGCATAAATAGGTGCAGCACATAAGAAAACCCCACAACAACAGTCTGTGTCCAGACCAGGCCTAAAAGCTCCCATCAGTTTTTCTTCCAGGTCTCCTCAAACCCTTCACCCAAGAGCCATGCTGTGCCAAACCCTGCCCCGCGCCACCAGCAACGTATCCAGCGCATTGGTCCCGGGGAAGAGGGACTCGCAAGCTGCAAACCATCACGAGCTGTCAACAGCCTCAGCAAATCTCACAGACATCTGTGGCTTATCAAGCCAGCAGCATTTTTCCTGCATTAATCTCCACTAGGCCTGCCCCGGCTTTCATTTCAAAAGGCTTGGCATGGTATCTTCAAAAAAAAAAAAAAAAAAAAAAATTTAAAAAATTGCTCGATTTCTTCAGATGCAGCTGGTTGGGAGGACGGCCTTTGAAATCTGAGTATGTCGCAGAGATGTCGACATGCTCGTTGCAGGCAGCTTGCAGTACAGGGGACAGCACTAATGACTGCAAAGGCTTTTTGGTACTGCCCCATGGCAAGGCCTCCTCTTCCTTTGGGGGAATCTGCGGAGTGCTTTAAGTAGCTTTTGGGCTGGGGCCTCATCCAGATACAGTGCGCTCATGTTGAGCGCCTTCCTCCAGCCATCGGTTCTTCCAGCAGCTCTCAAAAACCAACTGGGAGAGTTGCAGCATCCCTCCCACCTTTTTTAAAATAATAATCTGAGGGATCTCTTATAACATTTTCATAAAGTTCTTACAGCACAGGCAGTAATTAACATCTTCAGTTAATGTTTGCACAGTCAAGAAATATTAACACAACCTTATACACACAAAAGCCTAGCTGCCTGTGTTTCGGTTTACCTGGCACCTTTCAACACCCCTACGGTGTGCAGGAGGGGCAGGTAGCCTGCCATCATTACGGGTCTAAAAGCATAGGAGGAGCGATGGCTGTACTCCACACAGATGGGGGAAAAAAGGACTAATGGTGTTTATAGTTACAGCCTGTCTTCATCTCCAGCTGTCTCAAAGCAGAGTGACATAAAACACGTAAGTTGGTTGTATTTCACAAGAGGATATCCATATGCTTTCATATCACATTAAAAATGTCAAAATATCTTTCTGTCCAGCATGCATGCCAGGAAAGGGTTGGAGCAGCATTTTCAATGTTGAGCACGTGGTGCCTATCACCAGGCCAACTCCTCTCTGCCACTCTCAAACTGAGTTATCAACAGCTTTCCTCCCTACTTCTAGAGCAAAGCAGAAAGCTTAACATGTATATACATACATACACACACACACACGCGAGTTCCATTTCATCAAAATACATTTAAAAACACAAACCAAAGTTTATTTTAACACACTTCATCTTCTCTGGTAAAGAGAATGTTAAAAATTTAATTTCTAACTGCTCCAGAAATTCAACTAAGCAAGTACACTGTTAGTGTGTCTGAGAAAAGACCCGATACTTGCCTCTTTATAGTTGTCCACATACATTCAAGGAAAGATTTGTTGCATTGCAGGCTTAAAGTTACTCACATTGAAGCAGCTTAAAAAGAGCTTCAGTATCACTGATGTCCACTGGCTCCATTCAATAAATGGGACAGCAAGATGCTTGGGTCTTCACACAGTCAGGCAGGAAGAACTGTGACTAAAAATGGACTAACTTAAGATGTCTTTTTATATGAAACACTTCAGCCAATTCATCCTAGTCCTGAAGTAGCTGAACATTTATAGCTCACTTCTGCCTCGAGGCAGGGTTATAGTGAGGAGAGGTTGGAGTTCCATCAACTTTGACGTGGGAATTTGTTACATTCAGAGACCAAGAATTTAATAAAACCAGGGTTTTATTAAGAGGACTGCCAGAAACAACCAACTGATACCTCATGGGAACTCTGGTCAACTCAGCAGCAGTCAGAAAAAACATAATCTGCACCAATTATCTAACAATTAATCAGAAAACAAAACAAATCCACCCAATGGTCACATTTCTTTAAAAATCAAATTTCTATGTAACTGAAGTGATGAGGACTCAAAAAGATGAGGAACTTCAGCCCTCTACACTGAGATTACAGAGGGTCCTGTCTCCTCTGCGTAACATTTCCAGTTACAGAAGAAAGCCTTGGGACACTGGAATGAGCACCCCAGGGATCACACTCTTCTCCAAATTCCGTAACGGAAACCCAAGTGTTCAAATTTGATAACTCTTACTTTTCATTTTCAGTTGTAGAAAAAAAAAAAAAAAAAATATTTCTAAATTGAAGACTTCCTTCCCTCAGCAAAATAGGTAGTTCCCCACTGATAAACCGCAGCAGACAGTCTATTCTTAAGAGACAAATTTGAAGGAACGACACCAAAATCAGTACAGTTACGTTAATGCAAACACTAAGCTCAGCCATAATTAACTCTTCAACTCTACACTTAAAATTTGCCTTTCCCTGAGCTACTGTAAATCTTTATGGAGGTATGGGGGACCCATATAATTGTCCAGACTACCAACTGGTATAAGTTGACATAACACCACTGAGGTCATCTTTGTAATTCTAGGACCAAAATCATGAACCACCGGTGGTTTCTTGCTTGGCTTGATCTTTAAGGGAAGTTGTGAACACACAGTTTCACCTTAAACGTAAAGTGAAATGCAACTATGTAGGAAGACACTTGACTGCTCTTAACTGACAGATTTCACCCATGCAACCTCTTCTTGACCTCTTTTCTTTATCTCAAGTGCTGTTATTCCCAGTTTTTTGGTCTACTAGAGACCAGGCTGCCATTTTTTCTGATGTCCATACATGTCCAACCATAGTGATCCATCAGCTGTTTGCCGTAGACTGGAGCCATTTCTATTCCTTATTTGAAATAGGCTTACCAATGCAAAAAGGGGACATTACTTGGCTCACTCTTGTTTCAATAATTTTTCGTACATAACATATATCTTTTATATATATAAAATACATATTTGGATGACACGTTATTTGTTTTTATTTCATCAAGTCTTCATGTAACTTGAGGATTTCAAACTGAAGCGATATTGACTGTTCAAGGTCTAAAAGCCTTCCCACTTACTAGCAGCTTCTGCCTCTCAGTTCTCACACTACTGAGCGCTAGCACAGCCACGACCTGGACAGCTTTTCTTGGCACCGGGTTTGCCTGCCACCAACTAAAGCATAGAAAAAAATAACACATTTAATTTACATCTCATCTGCTCTCAAGCTTGATTTTAGGTTATGTTTTAGTAGCTCTGCTTCACGTTCATAATAGCTTTTCCATATAAATCGGTAGGGCTGTTAAGCTCATGCTCCCCCCCAGGATTCGAGTCAACCGATAAACAGTTTCAGGCCTCATGCAAGTGTTTGCTTTTGTAGCAGTAACTTAACAGCACTCCTCACTATATCCAATAACATTCTTCAACCCTACTGCTCTCACAGTACTTGGGAGTGCTTTGTTGACATCATTGCTGTAAGCTTGGTGTCACCAAACAACAGCTCCCATACAAAAGCAATAGTTTCACATTTTCTTTAATTGCCCTAGGCCCCTTAAAGCCCCTTTGCTATTCTTATCAGTCTCAAGTTTATAATTCTGTCTGCTTTTACTTTCTGTGTCTCCTATGTGTCCCATCTATTTTTTACAAAAGTTTTTAATTAATTAAAACCAGCAAAGAACAACAGTTTTACTGTTGGTTGTTCTCCACCGCCCCACATCCCAAAAAAAAGTTCTCTTTCCCCACAGTATATCACAAGAAACTGGGTATGCCCAACACCACCAAGAACAGTATGGGTCAACTTCAAAGCAGTCTCCTATTGACATACTAATTCCCCATCACCTCAGAGATTTCACGTGCCAATTTCTTCAATAATTAGGCTCTGCTAGCAAAGAAGTGAAATTATTATTTTAATATTAGCCTTCCTTTTATCTTTGAAAAAGAGCATTTGTTTTGGCACTATCAAGACAAACCTTAATAAACTGACTGGCAAACAGTATGTTTAGCAATGAAAATGATACCCGGGCAGGGATTATAACGTAAGCAGTAAGAGGGAATAGAGAGATTTAGGAAAGGATGTGATTTATAATGACTTTAAGGAGGATAAGCTTCTACATCTGTGATTGCTTGATTCTATAATATTTTAATTGATTATCAGAGCTAACAGGTTTATTTTTTCATGTGAATAAAAGCTGTTTTACTTTAGCTTTCGTTTGCATTTATTTTACAGCCTATATTAGCATGGATTTTTTTTCATAAATTCTGGCTCCATCATGTTGTACTCATTCCATAGGCTTAGAAACCTAAATTAGCTTGGGCTGGGGGAGGGAGCGGGGAAAGCCTGTGGTTACACCTGTTACTCCGCACAGTAGTGGAGGGGGTTTTCTGGATTTTAGACCAAAAACAGTATCACTCTGCACTGACTCACCCTCCTTTTCTTTACTCTCTGCTGACAGGTCCCCCAGCAATTACCACTCTCCCTTTCAGGCTGGTTTTCAGCTATCTTGTCAAGTCAAATTCACTGAAAAAGACCAATACAGAACCAAACAAAACACCTGCATTCTCCCTGTAATTCAGGGAGGCATCCCAATGCACATTTTTTGCAATAGGTCCTAAGCCGGTAATTCAGCCTCCATGCCTTTTGCTGAAACAAGGTAGGGTTGGTTGTTATTTATTTTTCTATGTACTGATCTTTTTCTCATCAACTCAAAATTCAGGGAAAACTTTAGGTGCTGGTAAAATGGACAGAAACGCACAGTGCCGCTCAGATTGGGCTGCTCTTGTACAAGTGGTTTTAACTCATATTGATGAAAAAGGTGGGATTTGGAAATATTTTTATGAAAACTCTATTACTTATAGAATGTATTGTTTATAATTATTTACAAACAGGGTGCAGGAGTGAGGAGGGGAGCACACCCTGAGCTGTTCCTACTCCCCTTAGTGACTTGCATGGGGTGGTCAGAGGCACCTGCGCCTGCTTTTTACTCAGCACAGATCAGGTGCCCAGCAACATCTAAAGCAGGCGGCTAACACACGGCATCCAATTTGCACGCAAAAAAGTGTCTTTTTCTCTCCTCTGACTACAAGCTAGCTTAGGTACAGTTTGTAGGTATTTAGGCAAGACGAATGCCTTGCTGCGTCCTCTAAGTCAATTAAAAAGCTTAGCAATTCACAGTTTTTTAAATTAAATAATCCAAATTAAGTTCAGAATTAAGGACTTTTTTCCTAGCTGCACATTTCACCAAGTTTGGTCGTTACCACATGAGACAAAGCAGTGATGAGGAGCAGCTACTGGATATGGCCAGAGGGCTGCTCAGCTCCAGCCGTTGCCTGGCAGATCAGCAACATGAATGTTAGGCACCTGTTTCTGAGGCTTACGGTAGAGCAGAACAAAGTTTAGGGGTTCCTGAAGGCACTGGTCACATCCCTGGGATGCAGACAGAAGTGAGCAAAAGCTCAATGGCTTTAAGTAAAAATACCAGAAAAACCATTTACATATTTTCTGCCACCCGGCTAAAAATCTCTGTCAGCAATGGCTTTTAAATCTAAACAGCAATGAGATTTTGAAGACCTGACATTTAAGAGCTCTTAACTCCTTTTTCAATAATGCAATTATTCATAGCACTGCATTTTCATGAAGATCAGGTCACATTACGTTATTCCTGTACATTTCCTAGTTGGCTTTTCCAACCAAGATTTTATAAATGATTTTTTTTTTTCTTTTAAGGGTTTTCAGGAACTTTTCGGTGTAGTTTCTTAACAAAGTCTTAGAAGCCACAAAATCTACTTCAGTTGGTTCAAGCAGCTACGTGAAAGTGGACTCATTTTGGAAAAAATAAAAATAAATCAAAATCCACATGTAGGTGCTAAACTTTTTCTAAGCAGTGAGCAACACAGATATCCTAAAAGAATAAGTGAATAAGTAAAATATAGGTTCAGGTCAGGAGGGTTCCTATTTCCATGGTAGGAGGAAGGAAGTAAGCCTGCCATATCCAAGCCTACAAATTATTTCATTGACATTTGTACATATATATTGTACCTATATGCCTTTATATCTGTCAACATTTAACAGAACAATTATATACACTCTTAAAATTCAAGATGAAATAATGCTTGATTTTCAT
>NW_009259111.1:3995964-4021371 GCF_000687185.1 Egretta garzetta | reverse complement strand
CCTACAGATCTTGCAACTCTTATTTTCCCATTTCAAAGGAAAGCAAGTAAATATTTACTGTTAAATATGTAGTTGGATGTGATTTGCACACATTCAAACCATTTACTTTTATTAGAACTGTTCAGAAGAGAAAAAAGATCAGCTTTTAACTGGCTGATGTGTTAGATTTTTGAAGGGACTAAACATCAAATTAAAATGAAGGTCATCCCTTCAGATGTTATACAGCTCAGAGCTCAATCTGTGCCTATGAAGATTAGTAGGAATTTTGCATGTTTCACTTGTATGAGACACCTGTAGAGCACCTTACTTCTGGCCCAGGGAAGACCTGTGTTTTTAGTGTGCTGCAGTGCCGGTTTTACCTTTCAACACTTGATGGAGCAGTTTCCCTGGATTTGCATTTTGTCTGGGTGCCACTCCAGTCTACCTTCATGCTACCTCAATCCATCAGGAGTGTTTCCTATCAGCTTGCCCCCTTGGTGCCATTAATGAAACAAGCCCAGACTGAGACCCTCGTGTCCTACTGAGTCCTATAGAAAGGAAAGTCAGGAGCTTAACATTCAATTCCTTACATTCATATTACTATTTTTTTTTTTAAATGTTGAATCCGCCTGTTATTTAAAGAGAGGCATTACAATATATTCTGACTTGGGGGAAAAGAATAATTTAGGCGGGAATTTGGAGAACAAGCCTTAGGGCTCTGTTCCGGAACGTCTTCCAGAAAAGAAACTGGATCGCAGGCAGGCGGTGTTGGGTATGGCCAGTAGCCTCCAAAGGAGACTGAAGTTGGCTCTTGCCCCAGTGTAAGAATAGACTTCAGCATGGGTTTCCCTACTTGTGTTAACACTCGTATTGTCAAAAATCTGGTTCTCTCTCACAGCAAACTTTATAGAAAAAAGAAAAATAACCGAATTCACAGAGACAGCTACAGAAATGGACCAAACTAATTGATTGCATCTCAGCAATAGGAGACCTCACATATCTTATGAAATAAGGTCTCAATTTTATTAAAGATAGACAGTTACAAGCTAACATAGAAATAAGGATACAGGATGCTGTTCTGAAGGCTTAAAAAAAAAAAATCCCCTGTAATCAATATACTGGCAAATTACAACTTTAGCAGCAGCGGTTTGGTATCTGGCTTACTTCCTAATCCTTTAATCTTGTCTGCTACAGCCAAGCCGATACTGCCAACAAATGCCATGCCATAAAAGGTGGGTATTCTCACATACTTTCCTACGCTTTGCATGATTAGAGCTTAAATCTACTCATCACGAACTTCCTGAATGATAATGGGATTTGGGCAAACAGTCAAGATTTCATGGTGACACTTGTGAACTGTAGTCAAGTCTTTGGCTGAGGAGCATGCCTTTAAGCATATCAAGAATCAAAGTGCCTTCTTCCCTTTTCCGTTTGCAAATTTTAGCAGTCCTGCTTTGTGAAAAGAGATTCTTATTCCTTATTTTAAACGTAAGGCTTTGTACAGCCCCAGTAGTAACCACTAATAGAGCTGATGCCATGGGTGACCAAGCAATGAAGCAGTCGGGGAACTGGGGAGACCCACGTCATGATTGCTGACTGCTTGCCTTGATCTATTTTAAAGAAAGCTGCCAGAAGTTTCTTGTAGTCTGGTGCTTGTATCTATTACATATTCTGGTTAAGAGAAAGACATCCTAGGAACAGACTACTGTCAGTTCACCCCTCAGGATTTGAGCCAAAACTTCTTATATTTCCACTGGAGTTGACATTCAAGTGGAAAACAAATTCAGGGACCAAAAAGAAAAAAAAAAAAAAGACACCCAAACAAAAACCCCCAACCCAACACCTCTGTTTTGGTTTAATCTGATTCACTTCCAAAGTTGACAAATAAAATGTGTAAGAGCAGCAGGAGAGAAGGGAGGGGGAAAAGAGAAAGAGGCAGTCCTAACATAGATGCAGAGCTGCTGAAAAGAAAAGTCAGAGATTTTCTCCTATCACTGTTTTAGCCTGACATCTTGGGCCAAGTCCCCGACTGGCATGTTGTAGTAGGCTTGCTGAAGTTGCCTCAATTTATAACAGATGGGGACCTGGCACTGCAGTCATGTAGAAGTTAGAAGAGCTGGTTTGTACGTGTGTAGTTCCTACCAAGTTCACAGACAAGAACTGTACCAGAGGCAAACCTCACATACTATCATGGTGTCAAAAATCAGTCCCTACTTCTTCCTAAACCACCGTAGTAAGCTGTCCAGGCTAGTCTGGAGAAAACGTACTATTTCCTCCTTTGCCTCTTCCTCCTACAGCCCTGGCACTGCAGACTTGCAAGGATACCTTCTAAACAATTGCTCTATCTGAGCGAAGGTTAGGAATTACTCTTGTCCAGGAAGATAGCTGGGTTTCCTTTTCATCTGACACACAGCGTGACTAAGACAACATAAGCACTTGTCCCTCATCACTCCAGGGCTTGTCTGGGCACAACATATTCTACCCCACTTTCATTGAGTTGGAGAGCACCCCATAAACTTGCTTAGCTTATTTGCTTTGTTATTCAGCTTAAAGAAAAACAAAATCCCCAAAACAGAACAAACACAGTGCAGCAACAACAGACCAGTGATGTTTAAAGCAAACAAAAGCAAGTTTCTTCCCCTACCGCTTGCCAAACTATGTCAGGACAGTGGCAAACTCAGATCCCTGAAACTACTTGGTTTAAAGCATTGTAGTGAAACTAAAACCCAAAATCTTCATCTGGGAACACACCATGCCCCACCCTGCAGCAGGAAGGCAGCAATGTGCAGGCTCCCCAGACTGTACATCCACCCATCCTAAAATTCCTGTTATAACCCAAACTGAATTGTTCCCATCTTTGCATCCTATCTTTTTGTCGTACTTCTGTATTGTTAATGGATTTTCCTTTTCCAAGCAGAAACAGCTTTCAAGCTCATTACTGAGCAGACCTTATCTGAAAGGAACTGCTGTCCCTCAGGAATGTAGTGGAAAATATGAAATCACAATGAAAGTTATATGTGGAAACTTTGCACGTGATGAGCTGAGACTTTGTTATGGGAAATATGCTGCTTCTGTGCAGCAACGACCTTGGCAGAGTTAATTTTTTTTTCCCAGAAATCAAGTCCCACATTGCTATGTGACAAAAGTAAATAATGACTCATTAAATGATCCTAAGAAGAAAAACTGAAGGCTTGCTCCTCTCAAAGGTATTTGCACTGGGAAATCTGATAATGTCACCAACCACAACAGCAAACATTACTTGAAGATTTTTTTCTCTTCGTTGAGCCAGCCAGCAGCACACTGAAACCACTGCTCTCTGTGGCTGCGCAGTCACCTTCACAACAAAGCTTTGTTTTTCTATCCTCAGACAAAGATCGACACAGAAAAAGCTATAAGTCAAAAAGGCTGTGTGAAGAATTAGACGGAAGCATTGCCACAGCTGGTCTTCTCAATGCCAGGCACACTGCGCTTAAGAGACCAACTCTCGCACTGGAAGGTTTGTTTTAATTCTACTTGAGTTTGATTAAGTAGTCCAGAAACAATTCCTTTAACATCCATTGCCATAGTACTCGCAGCCCTTGTACCAAACTAAAAACTCATGCACGGCTCTCAAAGACAAGAGGCAGATTCATTTAACAAAAATAGGAAACCACGATACGGAAAGTGTGATATGGAAAGCCTATGTGAAATGCCCGATACTACACAGCAAACCCACCACAGAACAGGGACTTGAAGCTGACTCCAAAGGCATACTGAAAACTGAATAAATTATTCTTCCCCTCCATTTCACAGCAGTTAAGGCATCAGCACTCCTAAGTTAACTTATCCATAGTCATCTTGGTTGGGGTTTTGGTGGGGAGGGTGAGTTATCTTTCATTCGCAACCACCACTTTGACACTATAAGGTCTCTGCAATAATATTCTTAGCAACATCTTTAGCACCTACAGGAATGGTGCCCTAACCTTTGATAGAGACTAGTCACAAAAAGTCATATATATATTAGATTGAAAACTAGGTAAGTTCCATTTAAGAACAAATTAAAGCCTTTTATGCATTTCTGCAGCTAAAATTTGTGGCATATTCAGACCTGGAACTTTAGCTGAGTCATTAAAATGCAAAAAAAATTAGATTTAGCTGCCTACAGTAATGAGGCTATTCATATCTGCAGCTTGACTCTCAACTCTATTGAGATTTACATTTTTTTAATAATTTTTCATCCAACTAAGTATATATATAATTAAATCAGATACAACCTTTCTACAATGATGTCTTCACACTGTAGGTTTATAGCCACGTTACTTTTTCTTTTAACAGTCATATCTTGCTGTGTGCACTCCTTGCATATGCATTGGCATCGCAAGGTGCTCCCCATCACTGGCTGCCACTGTCAGGAGCTCCCTGTGCAACCCTGGCCATGCCCAGCCACAAGCCCAGATGCTATTCCAGCCCCAGCCTGTTCTTCTGAAATAAGCCTTGAATGCATTAACTTCATGGAAGTGCTCATCATCCTTTTCAGTCTTCATCTGACAGTAGGATGGAGCAGTGTCTGTCTTGGGGAAAAAGGTTCGATAGCAACTGAAGAGGAGGACATATCCACCAAGAGAGGGATGGTGCTTCATGTGCAACACTGTACTAGCGGTCATCTTGAAATCGGTAGAGGCAGGTTGATCCTTTCTAACAGCTTGTCACGCATTGCTCTGGGCCTGGATAATGTTCGCCAAATGCAAAACCTCTGCCTTTATCCAACTTTCACAAAAAAGTGAACTTACTATATTTAGGACTGGTAATTCTTCTTAAGAAGGATTTTTTACATTCATACGCTTTAAGGTTCCAAAACTTTCTGAAACACTTCAGTTCCCATTCTCAAAAGTGATCTTGGACTGGGACTCTATTTTCTTTTCAATACCAAACTGCTTGACTTATATTCTCCCACAATGCATGATCGCCTTGAGGATGTTTCGTACGCTGTGTTTATTGCAAGAGGCAAAGTGGTGGAGTTTTTCTCAGTTTATAAATATGGACATGGTCCTTAAGCCTTCCCTGTTAATTCTAGAGATACAGAGAGAGGAGGTTTTGTATCTGCATGTAAAGCCTTAGGTCTGCCATTTCTAAATAATTCCAGCAAGGAAAAAGCTAATGAATTTTAACAGTTTCTGTTCAGCCAGCACCATTGTGTCACACAAAAACATGTCTTCACCTTCTGGACTCCAGCTCAACCAAGCAACTGCTTGTCATTCCTACAAGTGGCTGCAGTTTATTGCAATTTTCCTTAAGCCTACTCTCCTTTATAATCTCTAGATCACAAAAATCCTTCTAATAATTAAAGTGACTAAATTCTGAATATTGCTAATGCCATCATCTTATGTATAAACCAAGCTGCTGCTCTTCTATAGCTCCCTGGCACTTTTACAAGCTGCCTTTATCACCACTGCAACTTCTTACACGTATTTAGGCTCAAGTCAACTACTCTTAGTACTGCAGACAATAGTAACTGCTTCTTTACATGCAAAACGCTCTTGGAAGCTTTGTTGCTATTCTCTGTTTAGTGTGTAGGCAGTCATTTACATAGTGGAAATGCTTTACCATTATCAGTGGGTTTGAAGCAGTTCATTTTGTGGCAGCTTCACAGTCTCAGCAAATACTTTTTAAAAAAATCTGCATTAGAAATATTTAGACATTTTAGGCCCCTTTAACTTGAATAAAACCACCACTTTTTTTCCTTTTCAGTTACATGCACAGGGTTTAAATACAATATTGTGGGTACTGCTCAGCTCTAAATATCTCTAAATTCTCTTTCATTTTCTCTTTTCTACTCCCCACCTTTTTCCTCCCCATGCTCTGCCTCCTGCTTTCTCACATCTGTCTGACAATACTCAGAATATTTTGGTAGGGGAAAAAAAAAAAAAAAAGCAGTAAAATTTTAAGACATGCTAAAAGCCAGAGCACCATTCTCTTGATATACAAGAGGGTTTTATCTCCAAAGTCAATATTTCTTGTCAATAGATATGTATGTCAAACTTCACAGGCTGTGCTCACATCCACATTCATGTCTCATTTCTAACTCAGCCCTTCCAGCCAGGTTAGCACAAGCTGGAGGATGCTGTGCTTCCACCCCTGCACATGGAAAGCGATCCCAAGTATCTCCAGCTTGCTCTCTTCACTTCAGCTGTTTCAGACCCAATGCCCAAAACGATCCATACTTGTTAGAGAACAGCCTTTCTAGGAGAAAGGAACATCTCTCGCTTGCAAGAACAGCAGGCACAGCCACCCATGCTTAGCAGACACAATGTACAGCCTACCTTCCCAAAGTAACACCCAGTAACATTAAAGCAGAGCCTCCGACTGCAGAAATTACTTGAACTCTGCTGAGGTGCATTGATTGGTGACAATTAGCTCCACCTGACAACCTGCTCCAGAGGACATCCTGCTGTACCAAGTCACATCAGTATACCCATCTGAACCACTGTAGACTATTTAAGGAAAAAGCTAAAAGGAACAATTCAAATTCTTATCAGAGTCTGCTTTGGCTAGAAATACCTAGCCAGGAAAGGTTAGCAGAAAGCATGGGGCAGTTAAACAACTGATCTTTCCAATGACTAATCCCTAACTTTCATTTGCAGATGGTTGCTTGAGTGGATTTTTCCTGAGCAGCTCAGGCATGCCCCTGCACTGCCCTTTTCCCAGCAAGCTGCTGTCCGCTGTGGTGTAAGGGAAACAGGCTCAGCCCACAGCGGGGTGGAACTATTTTAAGTAATAGTGTCTGATACTAGAGGAGCATGAAATTCAGTCCTGTCATAGCTGAAATACCTAAACCCCCCTAAAAAAAAAAAAAAAAAAAAAAAAAGCTACTGCAAAAACCCTCCCAGAGGCTTATAAACTGAACTCTGGAAATTGCTCCCAAGTTGTAAGCCAGTAAAAGTTAAGTTCTGTATCTTACAACTCACTATTAAAAAAATTAAACAAAATAAATCTATCCACAGCAACAGTCACACAGAGTTTTATCTATTGCTCGAGGACTGAGCCATAGGGAAGAGTTTTCTTGCCTCTATTCTAAGACCCATTATTGTGTATACAAAAGCAGCCCACATAACGACGACGTGTAATCAGCAGTACTGCTAACTGATTTATACAAGGCACCAAAAGATACAGGGGAGAGGATGCACTGTCACAATAAAAACCTGTTGGCATACAGCCCCTCACTTTCTAAATACAAAAACTAGAACCAAAGAGTCCCGTTGATTTGGCTTTAGTCAAACCCTAAAACACACAGGATTCCATCTAGAGAAATTAAACTCAACGAAAAACACAGAGAAAGGAAGAATAAGATCCATGATTATTCTTGGTGTTATCTTCATCATCCCACATAAGCAGTGAAAAAAACTGTACCAAGAAATGCCTAAAGCTTATGTCTACCAAGTTTCCCACTAATAATTTTCCCCTCCCCAAGAAAGCCACAGACAGTGCAATCACTGGCAGCTCAGGTTAGCCACACTCTTTTTTCTTTTTTTTTAAAAAACATTGCAGAGCCAGAACACCAAACTAAAATGTTAGTTGAAAAGAAAAGAAAAAAGTGATTTGCTTAATCATGACAAACCCAGCACTCAAGTGCCCCAAAACTTTAGACAAGACTTTTAACTACCTCATAATAGCGTTTCCACAGAGCCTGGGAAGTGGGGTGTTGCCTGTCTGCCTAAAGGCAGAGACAGACAGCCAAAAAGGAGGTGACCATGATGCCAGCACCCCAAAGGACCCCTTTTTCCCCAGTGCAAGGCCAGAGGGGCAGCTTCTGCCCCCAGCACTTGGGCACTTCTGCCCTAAGCTCCTGCATGCTTTGCCGATGTCGTAAACCCTGGGCTATGAGCTTTAGGAAGAGATCATCCCAAGCCCAATGCAGGCACAAAATCAGCTGGTGGTTTGGGTGGGGTTTTTTGTTTTGGTTTTTTTTTTTTTTTTTTGGTTGGTTGGTTTTGTGGGTTTGGTTTTGCTTTTTCTTTTCTCCCCCACCTGGTCTTTTTCTCCAGCTTCTTGCATCATTCTTCTTGATTTAATACACAATTTTACCTGCCTGATTCATGGGTTATTAGCACACTCAGCCCTTGCTTAATCGTGTAAGCAATCTTTACACTCCATCCTAACCTACTAATTTCCTTAACAGATACACTAAAATATCTGATTAAATGCATCTCTCATTCATTGTAAATAAGTCATGAAAATATATAACTGAAGCTTTTTTTCAGAGCTGGTATTCAGCCAATGTTACTAATCATAATTTGCCGCACTTTTCTGTTGCAAGCAGAATGCTTTGTCAATGTAATTCAATAGTTATGGAGGAAAGGGCAGGCCCTTTGCTAGGATAAGTTGTCAGAAATCCACTGAAAAACGCAGAACTGTAGCAAGGCACCAGCTGAGTATTTGCCCTTAAACAGAGCCCTAGCCAGAAGATGCAAGAATCATTTCACTGAATTGTATCTTTGCATGATACCACTCACAGTCTTAAAATCAACAGTAATACAAAAAAAAAAAAAAAAAAAGCAGCAGCGGACCAGGAAAATTTTGGCACATTGTGGAGAAGCAGCAACATCGCCATGGCTCAACAAATAGTCAGCAAACACGTTAAAATCTATTCCCATCCATCAGTATGGAATAGACTTTTACTACCATTTACAACCTTAGTGATCAATTAGTGGAAGAACAGACCTGAAAATTACACAACCACTTCAGAAGTGAGGAACATCACTTCCTGGGACACTTATTCTTCTTTTGAAAAGCTTTAATGATGTCTAACACTCTGAACAGAGTCAGGAGACCTGATCACAAAGGCAGGGGCAGAGGACAAAATCACTGTTATAGCTCCAGGCTGCCGAAACACTCATATACTAATACAAAGATATGAAAAATGTTATACACAAGTAACACTGCCTGTCTTATTCAAACCTAAAATATCTCAGTTTCAAATTTGTATTCCTCTTGGGGATAAATACAGAAAGGCAGAAATACAAGCAATAACCAATGGGAGAGGGTATTTCTAAATATTACTGTCACAAGTTGAGGTATTTTGCTACTCCACTCATGAAAATAATAGCATGTGTCACTATTGCTGACTACAACTGAGGCACAAACTAAAGCCAGGTTAAGGCAGTGACACACCATGCTGAGCTTTTAAAAGCTTTGGCTTATTTGCTATTTACCCCCATTTCTCTCTTGTAAGTGCTCAAAGCCTGAACCTCCAAGTAGCTTGTTCCTCTAACGCCCAGCATTCACCCTCCCCACCACATTCAGGCATCAAAAGCAAATGCAAAAACGCTGCCAGGAGAAAAG
The DNA here is from genome assembly GCF_000687185.1 of Egretta garzetta. Taxonomy (NCBI): domain Eukaryota; kingdom Metazoa; phylum Chordata; class Aves; order Pelecaniformes; family Ardeidae; genus Egretta; species Egretta garzetta. Next base: position 4,012,074 of record NW_009259111.1, on the reverse strand, counting down.
CTAAGTGCACAGTTCCAAAGGCAGATTAGCGCCCTAGTAAATGGTCACTTTGCTATCCATGTGTAATATTTTGGGACTTTAAAACTTCCATGTTTCATGGAGGAACAATGAGTAAGTGCACTCTGAAAGGTCACAAAGGAGAAAGCACTTCTTCAAAGCATGAAACAAGCTTCAAAGTACATCTAAATACTGGTGGCACCTACCTATCCAGCAAGGGATCAGGGGACTACTTTGCCAGGCGCTATACAGACACACTTTTCTTATATTTCTTATGAATGAAGAAACGCTGTTTAAAAAAAGCAAGAGCAGCTGTTAAGCTGAACACTGGGCTCTTTGAAAGTTATGTGACATCTTTAGAAGGAAAAACCTATAACTCTATCCACAGAAATGTGTTGCTTATGTAAGTGATGAAATAGAGAAAAGATTGGAAGGATTATTTTTTTTTAACTGCTTACACCATGACTAATGCGAGTCCTCTTTGGTTACTTTCCACTGAAACATCAGAGTGTAAAAATATTACCCACCTATTTGGTGTCTGTTGGAGCAAGTCACTTTGCCTGTGCCACACTATAAATAATGATATTAGTGGCAGGGAGTCAACTGCTTCAATATTAGCAGATCTCTGGCACTTTACTTGCCTGGGCAAGCAAACACTTCAACTCCACACATCCTTTAAAAGAGCAACTGTTGGCCACTAAGTCTTGTAAGTTTGGGTTGTGTTTTGGGGCTTTTTTTTGTTTGGTTGGGTTTTGTTGTGGGTTGGTTTTTTTTTTTTTTTAACAGTTTCTGCTTTTCAAGAATGCAGAGAGAAGCACAATCTCCTGTAAGAGGTAGAGTTTTTTAACTATTTCCTTTTCCTTCTGAAGGCTACTCCCCAGCTTTCTACTCGTGTTTTGTTTCATAACACACTTGCAACTAGATCATAGGTAGAAATAATTTATTATGCCAACTCTGTAATAAGAAACCCTCTAGAGGCTTATCACTATGAGCACAAACAGGTCAAGTCCTACGAAACCAGGAAAAGTTGAAAAACCCATGTTAGAATCTGTTCTCTGATAATGGGAAGAACAAAAAGGTTTTAAAAGGTGTCCTGCATAGCCTAGCATTCAACTTGGCAGAGTGTTTAACTAAGAAATTATCCAAATGAAAATGAGTAATGTTTTACACATTTGCAAAGTTAACTTGACAATGTTTTTGCCAAGAGCTGCAATATGATCCTTCTCTCTATCTGGGAAGATGTCTTCAGTGAGGGCTTTTAGGCCCCTTAGGGCATTGCTGTACTTCTGCTCTGAAGCACATCAGACATCTAGAAACCGCAGGGCACATGGTAGCATTAACAGCACATGCAGTTGTATGCGACCCATTTTAATGGCACACTACAGCAACCCTTGGGTAAACCTGGATTGTCATGAGCCTGAAAAAGCACTCTGGGGCCAAATGCATTTAATAGAGCTTCTCCTCTGGTCCTGCAAGTTTTTTTTATAAGCAAGCATGTAGTACAGGCCCCCATAACACTAGGACCTTTGGTGCTTTTTGAGCCTGTATTTTATCTTACCTGCATACATGCCAAGCAGCTGTATGAGAGAAGCTCCACCGAGCCACTGCAAAAGTGGTTAGGGCTGGCATCTGTTAACTGCTCTCATTTACCCTCAGGAGAGGTAACTCAGTACCATTTTTCCCCACAGCATTCACAAAACAGAATTCCATAACAGAGATGTAGTTGTTTATAAATGGATGATTTGCCAGGTCTAACAGAAGGACATAGTTTGAATGTTGTTATACACCCCTCACTGGGGGCTTCGCTGCCAGCCAGCACTGTTTGTCTTCCCTACTTGTACTTGCAAACTTTGCTAATTTCAGAAGAAAAATAACCCAAACAGCAAAACACACAAACCCAAACACACATTTTCACTGTGTTGTCCTTGAATTACTAAATCTGGAACAATAGCCTTTGAGATCTGTTTAGCAGGGCTAATACATGTAATGGAAATTTCCCCATCCGAAGTTTTAATTAATTTAAGAAAAAAACAACAATTTCTTGCTCTTGTTTCATATCTTACCTTCAAGAGGGGGAAAAGTTGCCATAACTTGTTTTCAGCCCCATCCTTATATATCAGGTTTCACTGTAAAGGCTTGCTCCAGTGCGAGGGCTTGACCCTCTCACAGTCCACAACTCTTCTTGCAGCACAACTGCTGCTTTCCGCTTTCTCAGACCGTCAAGAAACACTTTGGTCTGTACCATTGGCTGCAAGTAGCACTTCATGGAGCACATAATACGCACGTACGGAAGGGATTTTTAAGGACCTAGCAAATATGTTATTTGCTAGGAACTGCTCCTGGGTTCATACCACTGGCTGTTTTCTGATTAATGTCTAGAAATAGAGGAAAAGTGTTTGAAGGTACGACAAAGCAAGTGAAGGGAATTCTTCTCATTCACAAGCTGGATCTGCTATCTCATCCCAGCAAATCAAGCTAAAGAGCGTGTGATGTGTTACTTCAGTGTCCGTTCATGCAAAAAGCACCACCAATGCAACAAATACTATAATTTCACAAAAACCAGATAGAAATGCCAGATACTACAGTATTAGAGGTAGGTAGTCTCAAAAGCAGTGTTGCATACAGTCTATAGGCTATGATCAAGATCAGTGCTAGAAACATAAAGGTTGCCCATGCTCCAGCCGTAGGACACAAGGCAGAAAATCAGCATGAGGAAATGAGGGAAGTCACCAAATATTAGGTACTCTTTACCACAGGAAAAAACACAAGCCCCTGCTGGCAATCAGAATAGAAACCATAGCCTACTTATATTTCATTAGCAATATTTAGTAGGGAACTACAGATATTTTATGTTGTAACTAAAATAATTCCAAATGAAGCCTTTTGTCCTACTGAAGGGCAATGTTTCTAATAAAATCTTTATTTTACATAAGTATTTATTTATTTTGAGTTTACCTAAACCCTTTTGAATTAAAGACTCCAGTTGCTAATTTTTCCATGGAAAAAGGGGTGCCAGATTTGATTAGTCTAATTTATACCCTCCTCTCTGTTGTGGATGAGGATGCACTTACATTTCAAAGTCTTGAAGCTGTCAACACTCACTGAATAAAGGAAAACAGTTTTTTTTCAGGCTTCACTGGGTTTTTTGGTTTGTTTTGGTTTTGTTGGTTGTTTGTGTGGGGTTTTTTTTCCCCCAGAAAGGATTTCCTTTTCTTTCTATATAGCAATTTGACTACCTAAAAAGCTACAAAATGGGATGAATAACATGCTTGAATGACACGTGCATCAGCTTCATACTTACACTCGCTCACCCCACCAGACTCATGCAAATACAGTGTTCAGGATAGACTCCACACTACCTCCAATTAGTCCCCCTCTACAGTCCCTGTATTTGGCTCTAAATTCCTTGCTGAGGAAACCACCTAGTGCTGCAATATAATTAAAATATCATCTCAGCCATTGCTCACTATGATAGTAAAAAGAAAAAAAAACAAAACAAACCAAAAAACCCACCCCACAAACAAAAACACACTACAAAACACAGGAAAACTAGCTTCTATCCAAAGAAATAACCTAACCTTAGCAGTGATTTACTTGAAGCCACAAAATTCCCAGGTCTTGAGCTGAGATCACTTTTATGAATTAAGTTCATCATTTTAGTTGGTATTAGTCTTTCAGGGGAAAAAAAAAAAAAAAAAAGAGAGAGAGAGAGAGAAAGAAACATTCACTTTTTCCCCTCAAGCTGAAGAAAGTAAATTATTAGGGAGAAGATTAAAAAGTGACCTGAGACTGCCTAGTTTCAGTTTTCATATTGAATTCAGATTGCTGCTTTTGTTGTTTAAGCATCATTTATGAAAATTTGAGAAGCCTTTTAAAAGGCAGAATTAAGGTGAAGTTACCACTGTCACACAGTATTACTACCATTAAGCTTCACAAGTGTACATTCATTTTTCCACTACCGATGAGATTTTAGATGTTGCTATCTGATGTCCTTAACAATGTATCAATATTTTTAAACAAATCTAATGGATTTTTTAATCAAAGATTGCTTTAAATATCTAAAGGACCATGAAAAAAAGTTTTCAAAGTTCGGATAACAAATGATGTTCTTTTGCCTACTACTGGAAAACACAGTAATCTGAAGTGTCTCTGTGCCTGCAGGATAAATTGAAAATAAATCCATTGGTTTCAGCCTACAACTATACATCTCCTGCATTTCAGAAGTGACTCCCCTTAGTCAAGAGGCGTTAAAAATTTTGTGAAAGAAAAAAAAAAAAAAAAGAAGTCAGGCTCAGCCCCATCTATCTAGCAAAGTGCAACAGCAGTCCATGACATCTTCTGGAAAAGTAACCAGATATCTTTGCTAGGGCAATGAGAGATCGTGTTTCATGGTCCATGACTTGAGAAAGTACTGGTCTTTCCTTACACAGAAGGAGGCTGGCTAACATCGAATGCCTTATTAAACACGGATGTTTCCTCCCTGACCCATGCGGACCCGCTGCAGTCGCCCAGCTCTACATCTGCTCCAAGGCTGCAACTCCCTCACACGGCTGATGCCAAGATGGGGAAAGCACAAGGTTTTCCCCATGACTGGTGCTGCCCTATGCACTTTCCCAAGAAAAGCAATCTAAGAACATTATTTCAGCTCCCCTTTTCCCCCCAAATATACCTCTCCCAAGCTATGGCCGTTCAGACTGCATTCAGGTCTGTAGCACCTTCCATGGGTTGATTTCACTGCAAGAAAATTTACTCCTCTCTGTTGCTACGGTACCACAGAGATATAACACTACAGATTAATAAATGAACGAGACCATACGACACATTCACCATTATCAATTTCCTCCACACATTGCCATCACTCGCTTTGGGCAGAGTTGCTGGAAGGGCCACAGCCCCATTTATGCAACGCAAAGTTACAAGACATCTTGTTAGGGAGACTGGTGATAGCCGTGAACTCTCTAGTCACTCACAAATCATTTCCACCCTGCCGTGCTAACCGTAAGCCCCTGACTGTGAGACGCTGCCGCCCACGAAGCAGCACGGGCATTAATTAGTTCTGCCCCATACCCGGTGAGCACCGATAGCACAGCCTGGCTTCCTGCGATGGGGACCACCAACTGCTTTTTGTTCGATGCTCATTGGGGGTCCGCTGGGCTGCGCTGTATCTTCACATCCACCTTGCTCTGACACCTCCTCGACAGCCGAAACAACTCTGCCATGACCTGACCTCCACTCTCCCGCTCTGCAGGTGCCCCCATGTAATCCCCAAATATATCAGGGCACCATCTGCCAAGGAAGGCCGCTCCTGCGCCCTGCAAAGCCCACTGTGCCACAGCCAAGGCAGTCACCCCCAGCCCCCCAGAAACGTTCAACAAACATGACCAAGTCCTTCTAGCAGCAAACATCTTCCCAAAACCTAAACCAAGCAGGTCAATCTGATGACCTACACTGAAATTGATTCTTTTCTCTCAGAGCTGTCATTTGTACTGAAGCAAAATGAAGGCCAAGAAATATCTATACAATATCCCAATGTGCCATGATGTGGGTATATAAAAGTTTTGGGCATAAGCTCTTGCGCAATGTAAGAAACACAGAAGTAAAACAAGTGCTCTTGTGCATAGGGAAGAGTAAATTAAACAGGAGCAAAATCCATGGCATTTAGCAAACGTTTACAAAATGAACAGACAGAATTACAAGCTTCAGGCAAAATTCATTGATTTTTTTCATCCCTGGTTTCTGAAAACTTCAGTTTGGCACAAAGTTTATAACATGGCCCCAGAGACCACATGTTAGGTGAATGCATGGAAGGGCAGCCAATTCAGACCCCAGAGCATCTAACATAGCTCTAAGAGGTGGAAGTTTTAATTAAAAAAGTGTTATCTCCACAGACTAGCTGCAAGGGTAGTAAATCCTTTACCCAAATGTATGCAGAGGTTACTTGACTGGGCATGCAGACACAAATAACAATGGACTTAGAATTACTCAACGTCACTTTTTTCCCACTTTTTATACTTGAGTCAACTAAGGAAAAGCTCTGTTTTCACAAAGTATTTTTTTTAAATTTCTGCCATTTACCAGTGAAATTTCCAGTAAAGAACTGAAGGTGTGGACAGCTTTTATTTTATATACCCATCAGGCAGACCACGAGCCATCACATGTTCAGGTTCTTTCTGACTCTTCTTGAGTTTGCTATTTCCACTGTACAGCAAAGATCTGTAATGCCAGCTCTCACATAGCTGCAGGCATATAAAGGGAGCAATGATCAAATGGGTGAATATATATTAAAAAAAAAAAAAATGTTTGAAGAGTTTGAATTTTAGTCTTGAATACAATAGGAGCCTGACATATGAATACATGATCATAGTATAACTTTCCGTGCATAACTTTTCACATCTTTTAATTATGCTGGAAGAAATTCTAACAGGGAACATAGATAGTCCAGCAGCTAAAGGGATATAGTGCCAATATGCCTTCTGCACACACACTCAAAGAAAGAAGGTATAATTTTTTAAAATTAATAAACTGATTTTAACAGGTGGAAAATGTTAACTTCTGTTATGTTCTTGAACATTATGACTTCTGTTGACAGATTAACCTTGAGTCTCAAGGGAACAGAGAGTTCAACAACCTAGGTTTTCCCCTATGCATGAAGGTGTAAAAGGTTACTTTCACCCTACCTGAACATTTCTAAATGTGTTGAGCTACTTCACTCCATTTGGGCACAGGAATAGTAATAACATAGTGCTACAACATAAAAATAAACACTTATTATTTCAGCAATTACCTGAAGTAGTATAGAAGAAAGAAGAGCAGCTGATGTGAAGGCCTAGGAGATTATTACATACTTTGGTTAAAAATATTGCAGGCAAGCAAGCCCAGCGCCCATCCCAAGTCACTGCTGCGTGGTAGATGAGGGACAGCAAAGAGGTCTCATGCCAGGCCCTGGCACAAGCTGCCAAGAACTTTCCTCAAGTTATCCTGGCCATATACCACCCACAATAGCCCTTTGGGCAGCCACATACCCTGGACAATGATCATCTGCCATGGAGGTTAAACTGGCATTTGTAGGGGAGAAAAGCACCAGGGCTCTGCAGGCACCAGAGCAGGTAAGAGGACCTGAGCTCCTGAGATTTCTTCTATTGGCTGAAGTAAGAGAGGACTTCTTAGTGAGGGAATAAGCACCGCCGCTCAGGGGAAGTACCATGGCATATATGAGAAGTTTTAGGAGTATCCAGAAGGGCCAGCAGTGACTGTGTTTCCACAAAGCATTATTAGATATTGCCAGATTGCAAGCTATGAACAAACCAAGAGCTGCCATGTAACTTCTGTGGTCACGCTAACAGACCCAAGCCCAGGTAATGACTAAACATGACAGCATAAGCAGCATCCAGGAGAATAACCAAGAATAATTTCCAAGAAGCCAGTGAGTATATAACTTCTTCGATTTCTGACGTTTTTAATACAGGGATAACAAAATAACAAAGAAAAAACTATTTACTTCTTAGTAGTTGTTAATGCACAGTATTACAATAGTCACCTATCCTAATTTAAATACAGAATAAGAGAGTAGTTACATGTCAAATTAACACCACTGACTTGCAACATCAGCTTAATTTTAATTCTCATACACGTGCATCTTATTCCCAATAGTAAGTGAAGCTAGGCATATACAGAGGGGAAAAAGAAAAAAAACAAAACCAAAACAAACCCCCAAACTTAAACCCCATGCCCCAAATTTAGAGCACAGATCAAGTCAAGAGCATCAGTACAGCATTGCCTGATCCAAAAAGCATCTTCTGACCTAAAATAATGAAAAAGTCAAACTGCATTACAACAGGATTTCCCCCCCACACCTCCCATTTGTTACTCAAGTCTATCAGGACAGAGAGAGAAAGGAGCAGCTTTATCAAGTAAAGTGCACCTCTAGTTATTCCTCTAACTTGTGTGTTATAAAGAATTAGATTTTTTTTCTTCTATTGATGTTAATCCTTAGAATATTGACTATCATGCATTAATTAAAAATTAAGAAAGGATATTGAATATTAGTTAAGTATTAATTTTCCAACATTAAAATCTGTATTATCCTTAATTTAATTTACCCAAAATAATAAAATCCAGAGAGCCTTATTTTGGCAGTATATAATATTTTGGAATAATTTAATTAATCTGGTCTTAGTAAAACTTGGAATCAAAGTACAGCTGTTGAGCCATAATGATTCTTGAATCCCTGGTATCACACTGAAAACTTTTCCTTTCTCGCATTACTGCAAGATAGTCTGATATTTGGGGAAGTTTAGAAAAATAGCATTGCAGTAAATTAATACGTGTCAAAAGTCTCATTGCTCTTTAAAGTATTATAGATAATCAGGACTGAAATATGCTACCTTCCCTCGTCACACCCTTCAGTGATTGAAGCAGGACCCGATTTGCACGCCTTTTCTTTTAGCAAGAGTCCAAATGGCAATTACTGGTGCAAAAATAAGCGTTGAAGGGGCATTTCAGTCAACAGTCTGAGGTTGTTTTTCCCTCCTATTCAACAAACCCAATATCCATCTTTTTGTTGCTGTTTACTTGCGGCTGATAAAGTTCGACCCCACCAATAACAATCCCCACTGGAAGCTAAAACTCACCCAAAACATGCCCCACCACCGATCACCTTTGCTTTACACTTTAATTCTCTCTGCACATCCCCTGCATTACAACTGCAGGCAGAAATGCATTTCCTTTACAGCAGCTTTGAAACAGCCTTCACAGTTTAGCGGCCCCCCGCCACAGCGCCCCAGCACCGCAGAAGCATTTTGTCATTTCTGCCTTTCTCCCCCTAATCCTCTTTGCTGGCCGCAATCCGACCAACGCCTCGTGAAAAAACAGATGGCAGTAACCGATATGGTCTGTAATTGTGGCCAGTTAATAGCAGAGGATAAGAGTGAGATAAGGACCAAGCGCTGGTGGCCAGCTGCTGCTGAGTTAACCCTTCCCGGCATCGCCTCAGCAGGGCTCAGCTGCTTGCAAAATCCCAGTGATGAATTATAGATGTTTCCAGTTTCCTCTCTCTGATTTTTGCCATTTCATTCATTTCAGGGCTTTTGCACCTATCAGGATAATGAATTTAAATCCTAATTCTTCCTTTCCACTTTCCAGTCAAGGATCTCAACAGCCCCTACCATTACCAAATTTCTTAGTGGAGCAGGTAACCCTTGCTCCATTTTAAAGGGGGCTCAAAGAGGAGGAGAGAAGCTAAGTGACTTCTCCAAAACCTCTGGACCAAATTTACACTGGTGTACACCCAGCACAACCTAGTTCAAACAAAGGAGTTGCTCTGTGTTTCAATCAAATTCAGCCCTCTCCAACCAAACATAAACAGAAATTCCTCATCCCAGCTATGAATGCCAGGCTGAAAAAAACACCCCAGGCCTCAAAAAGCAAAAAATAAGCCTCAAAACAGAGCTAAGATACATGAACCACAACCATTTAATGCAAAAGCAAGTTCTAGTCTAAACCAAGCTATTGGGATATTGCAGCTTTATTTTCCAGCCATGTGTTCCCAAGCCAATAAAAAACCAAACCAAACTCCAACCCCAAAAACCCCATCACTTCGCGAGGTACGCATCATTCACTGCTCATGTTGCCAGCTTCTCGCTCCAAGAAAAAATTCCAACTATTGCTAAAATTTAGTCATAAAACTTAATCTTGTCTATCTTCCATTCAAATTCATGGATATTTTAAAGTCAAGGCTTTTGGGGGGAAGAAGAAAAAAAAAAAATCTTACTCAAACAGAGAGTAGGGGCATGATGCTAAAACTCCATTCACAAAATGCCTTGTTGCAACTTTCTAAAGAGGAGGAATACCTAGTTTTACTTCAGAAGTATTTGGGAACTTCCAGTGTAAACAGGGTTTTTTTGCTAAAAAGAAAAAAAAAAGGTTTAATAACTTACTCAAAATTTTCCTTCACAGAAAGCTTAATTATTTTTTTCAGTCTTAGCTGGAAGAGTGATTTTCCAAACTCTTAAAATCATGTGCAAAACCCCAGTATTTTTGTTCTATGCACGGTCTGTGACAGCCCCAAATTGCACATGGAAAAGGCAGTACTAGCCACATGCAGCAGGAAACCCTCCTAACCTACAGCTCAGGGTAACCATAAACACACACCAGAGGCTTATGGATTTGGTGTTCTAGTTTAAAATATTCCTGTTTAAAAAAAAAAAAAAAGTAGATATGAGGTAATTTCACCATATGACATAATATGTCACTAATTTAGTCTAAATCCTATGGTTTATCAAACTTCTCCACCTTTTTAGCAAGTGAGAGTGAATCACTATTGTCTCACTTGTAGGCAGTCCCTGAGCACTTGCAGGCTGTATTCCAGTAGGACCTTCCCAAGCCCACAGTGGCTAGTACCCTATCGTAGGTATATATCCCTTACGTAGCCAATGCCTTTTTCACAGTTATCTCAGCTCTGAATATATTTTAAAACAGAAAGGAATTTAAAAATTCCCTTCCCCTCTACTATGAAGACTAATAGATGAACCCCTTCATATCCTGTCTTATTGTCTGTATCTTCCTACAAAAAAGAACTACTTGCTGTTCTTGAGCATCAAGAGCAAGTAAAACCCAAACGTTGGCCTGTACAGGCTTTCTATTTGCTGTTCTCTGGCACATATAAGATAGGTACAGTCTCCCCTCTCAGCAATAGTGCATGCAGGGGCATATCCTGTCCTCTCATTAATACTACTATCATGCAGAAAGAAAACAGGCCATAGTTTTGGGTTGGACTACATGACCTCTAGGGGTCCCTTCCAACCCAAAACATTCTATGATTCTACGATTTATCACAAAAGACACAGTGTTGCGACCAAAACCCACCAGCAAAACAACTTCAGTAGATACAGCAACAGGAAGTCAAGGTGGGATCACGCTGTGCAGGTCAAATGCAGAAAAACGGTGTAGAAAGCGTGCATGCACTATGTAAAAAGCATCAACTACACTTTTATCCACCATGTAACTACTCTAATCTTCCACCAAACGTTTTCATTGACCTCATGGAAAAACCTTTGAAACTATTTTAGCGACTTCAGCCTTTCCTGCTTATCCTTCCATTGTGTCTGCTTGGGAGGCAGAAACGTAATTTGTGCTAACATAGACCTCTGTATGACATTTGGGCATCCTGTGCAAAGACAGTCAAACAGACTTAAAGTCTATCTTGCAAGACAAGTGGAACTGCAGAAATCTAAACCATTACATTTAGGGCAACAGATAACACAAACACAGAAGCAGTTTTGCATCTCTTAAGAGGTGTTAAAAAAAAAAAACCCAACAAACAAAACCACCACAGCAGACTTGGGTAACTCAATTGTTTAGTTCCTCAATTAGTAAGGAATTGAAGGTGTGGTTGCATTCCCCCTCAATCCTCTTCAAGCCACTCAGAGTTCTGTAAAATGCAGCTTTTTCCTTCAGCTCAGTTAGACCAGCAGTGAGTTTGGCCTCTAGCTGTTAATAACACTTTTTTCTATTTTTACTTTTATTTCTTTGAGAATAAAAGATAACCATTTCAGAGAATTGGATTTTTCTTCTATTGATTAGTTAGATTTTTCTTAATAATTTTATTGAGAATTGGTTCCCAGATAGTAATTTTTAAACTTGCCACTTGCATTGTGGTTGGCCTCTGCAGCAACACAACAGAAAAAGTATCTCTGTAAAACTACTGAGCTAAATTCTGCAGTGGCATAGAGGTATTTCTTGGGTAAAACCTCCCAATGACTATGGCTTGAACCACATGGAGCATACGAAGATTTTGCCCAAGTACAAGACTTTGGTGGGATTAAGCCAAGTATGAGCCACACCAGCAATGGGAGATCAACCGTCACTTGATGCTGTATAGTGCGGGGATTGTAATGATTATACATTTTCTAATCCTGTTTCCTTCTGGCGAAACAATAGATTTACTATGACTTTATAGCCACCGTATGTCAATCAGTCGGGTTTCCATCACCAGCATTCCTCCCTCACCACTGACACGTTGCTTCCACTTGGCCATAAGCCGCACACTAAACCCTTTCGTGCTGTGGAGTTTGATTCAGGCAGGAGGAACAGCCCAGCTCACGTGCCCCTCCTGCAAGTGCAGAAGGCTGCGGTTGAACATCTTGTTTTTTCATTTGCTATAGACATTTGTTCTTGCAGCTGACCATGTGCAGGAGAATTTGCTCATGTTCCAGAAAAGGACAGCTGCACCACAAATTACCTTAAACCTCCTTGCTTCAGGGATTATCTGGGTACAGTGAAGTGTGTGTATCTGAGGGCAGGGGTCTTTTCTTACTATAAACAGAGTTATTAACCTCTTATGTACCAGAAGTGTTAATAAGCTCAGTAATAGAGACAGTTTTGATATCACTAGTCACTTTCTGGTAGTGGGTCCACCAGTCTATGCTCACAGGATGGTTTTCTTGACTTTTTATGGTTTTCCCCGATGAATTATGTCTGCTACTAGCTACCTGTACTTAGGGCACAACATACACCTCTTGGGGCTGTGGACATGCAAGACTGGGGACTCCAGCCCCCGTTTGCCACATTCCCCTTTTTGGATCCTGCTACCGTAACCTCTCAGAGGTCTTCCATCACCCTTATTGAGCAATCTCTATAGCAATTATGTCAAGCATTAGTCTTGCTCTCAGCATACTTAAGCTTGGCATTTACAAGGGGAACTACAGGAGCATCATTAAAGCTAAAGACAGTCCAAAGATGTATTTCCATCTTTCAATTTGTAAACATCACTTCAGCAACACAACTACAAAAATAAATCTTAATAGAGGCAGTGAGTACTGTCATCAGCTGACTACTGTTCAGCATCAGGTGAGGAACAGTCAAGGGGCAAAGACAAAGCTATTGATACAAGTCCAACAAGACTACCAACTTTTCACAAATCTAAGTAATAATGAAGACATAACTATATGGACCTTCAAGACATAACAGCATTCTGGATATTTAAAATTCATTCTTTTAGTCTTCTGTTTTTCTCCTCTTGTGTTTTCCATTAAAGCAAAAAAAATTCAACATGAAGAGGCTTTTGCATGTGCTTCACATAAAAATGTTTAGCCTCCCTCTGGCTGAGATCAGTATACTACCTCTTGACTCTTGCTCTAAAACCAATACTTGCACTTTGACACTGCAGCAAATTCTCTGCTACTGCAAATAGCCTCAGAGAAGCCCTATCCATTTCCAGCAGCAGAGGTCTTGGCTCACTCCCTTCAAAGTTCTTCTCCTCTCTATTTAAAGCATCACAATAGATGAGAGGTTGACATATTTAACACACACAAACACACTTGTTTTATGAAACTTCTATCTGCAAGTAATGAAGCTAGAACAAGAATGAAAAAATAGAAAGGGACCCTAACGGAACCCTTCATAGAGAGTTCTCTGTTTTAACATCAACAATGCAAATATTTGTGCAACTAAAAATATGGCTTCAGTCTAACTTCAAATAGGGCTCAAGTGAAATTTCATGCATTCTCCAGCCCTTCATTTGTAACTGGATGCCAACTACGAGGTTTGGAAACATATGTCAATCAAAAACCTGGACCATAAGAGATAACATGCAAATAAAAAGATACTAAAAAATGCTGTAACCAGTGACCGTTTCCTCAAAATAATTTTTAAGAGCTACTGCTTTGTTAAGCACAGCTGTCCAGCTGCCACTGTGCTCCAGTAGACATGCCATCCAGCATGTTTAATAGGCCTGATGGCAGTATATTCTTGTCACTAGCAGTTAACTGGCTACCTCATGGCTTCAGCACACAGCTTAGCACTAGATGAGGTGCTGTGTTACCTTTCACTGGGGTTCTCAGGTACTAAACCAATTTGCAGCAGGCAAGAGACCTGCCGAAATGGCAGAAGGCACCATGAACCCAGAAGCCCTGACCCCATGTGGCAGTGCTGGCTTGATGGCAATTCTCAACATTTTTAGAGTTTTCCACTGAGTTGATCCAAAATTAAGTGTTTCAAAACTTCTACAAGCCATAAATTTGAACATAAGTTCATATTTGAGGCATCCCTCTTTGTGTGCATATTAGCAAGTCAGATTTTTTTTTTAAGACAACTAGGATCTCACCAAATACAGGATATATTTAGGGAGACATTTTTAAATGCAGAAAAAACACTAGCAACAGCCCCAGCAAAATTAGAAATTAGATTCCGTCTTTCAGGGCAAAAATTAATCACAACTTTTTTTTTTTTTTTTTTTTTAAAAAAGGTACTCGGGTTCTTACCAATGGAATAAACCCTTTAAAGTGGTTTTCAACATTCTTAATCACAAGCTGACCCTCCATGTTCAACAACATGATGTGATTTGGCAATATATTGGCTGTTATGTCTAGAGCCAAACACTTCCTAGATCCAGATAATCCTGTATTTAATTTCTAGGCCACCCTTGTGTTCACAATACTTGGTAGCAACAACTTTGAGCTATTTACATGTATCTCATAGTTTCAAGATCTTATCTAATAAAAGTAAGGATATCACTACATACTAATTCATCTAAGTTTTTGCAAGTACAAGCTGTAGCATCTTTCTAAGAAGTGTTTCCATTTGTTCCAAAACTTTCAATCTGATTCCAAGCAGCATTATCACTGTGATGCTTTTATCTAGCATGTATATTGTATTACACTTCTAGAAGTCAAGGGTTAGATATTGCTGGGAAAACTATGCAACATGAATTCCTGAAGTGTACTGGCAGCCCACAGCCACATTAAGACCAGTCTAAAAATAAGTCAGTTCGCTCTGGTCCAGAAAGCAAAAGTACCAACACCAGCTCCTTGAAACAATCTTCCTTCCACTGTTACCAAACAAGCCAGAATCACTATCTGTCAAAGAAGGAAATCCCGGAAGGAAGCACAAACCACTGCTCTTTGTTATAGTAGAAAGTTATGAGCTTCAAGGCATATTTGAAAATAAAATGTCAGTGGTGCCTCTGAAATTAGATTTTCAGCCTGCTTTCATTTCATCACACAGCCCTCCGTCTCAGCATCTTGTGTCTGTAGGCTACATATAAATCACAGTCTTAAGAGATCATGAAAAACAATCTGGCAACCAAAGAGAAAAACAGACTGGATTTGTTTTGTTTTTTGGTGTGTTTTTTTTTTTTTCTCTCTAAGAGGCCACGACATGAACTCATTTGTACTAGTATTCTTCATGTATTCATATGAGCTAGAGAAAAATCTCCAACTTTTCTCATCACTGCTTCCTACTACAGCATTTAGAGAAGAAGTCCAAGACACTAGGAGGTGCCAGCCCTGCTAGCATTTCTTTGTAATGGTTGTCTTTTTACCGGAAATTATGGAACACCAGTATCTTCTCACCTGGTGCACATGTACCCACCACTCTTGCCAAACCTGCCAATTCCTTCCTTCTACTAGCAGAGCAAAACACATTTACAGAGCAATCAAGCTGTATCCTATCCCAGCTTTTACCTTTTCAAGCCTGTTTCTCCTCAGTGGAATTTCATTGATCTAACATGGATAAGCCATTGTTTGTCCACCAAAAAAATCTAATCCTTACATATTTAGTACAAACCAGCATCTGGGGGATGGGGAAGAGAGTATCTGCAACTTAGCAATGCTTGCATAGTGGGTCAGACTATTAGGAAAAAAGAAAATTAGAATATTACACTATAATGGACGCATTTGAACAGCAATCAATAGGGACACCCAGACAAAGTGTACTTTGTACCACATGTTTTCAGACTAAGTTTTTCTGAATACTACATTTACAAAAAGACATGGTTCCACTAGTACTAGAAATATTCATTGATCAGTCCACTGTTCTCCACAAGCCTGCATGCTAGAAAAACCACACATCTCAGCAAATAAGAGCATGTAATTCTGTCAGCTGGAACACGTGAAAGCATGCTCTCAGTTTTTCCTGTCCTTCTGTACAAGAAAAGGCTCCCCAAACAGCTGGCAAGACTCCCATTTCCAGATATCTGTGTTTCCTTACGGGGTCCCAAAAGCAGGGAGAGGGCAGAAATGCCCTCCTGCTCCTGCAGGATGGGAAAAGGCTGTATTTTGGCAGGGAACACAGCATTTCCTCCACCCAAGCCATAAAGGGACATGAGAGCTCAGAGAC
>NW_009259111.1:3962753-3995614 GCF_000687185.1 Egretta garzetta | reverse complement strand
TGAATGAGACTGGAAACGTAACGGGAAAGGTTTGGCATCCTCAGAAAGCCCTATGGGGTGAGGAGGAGGGAGGAGATGGAGATACTTCTTTTTTTCTTTCCTAGAGATTTTGGAGGTAAGAAGAAAACAGAGGAATTCAACTGGAATGCCAAAGAGCCTGAAGTTAATGCTTCAGGTGCATTTATTTCATTACTAGGCAGTTTCATATTTAGGGAGCAGAAGCCATAGGATGTACATTGACTTTTATTCCCTGGAAGGAGCCACACTGCATCAGAATGTTTATGACCTGCACAGACGGCTCTGGTGGAAAGCGGTGGTAGAGGCTTTTGACATGCGCACCCGCAGGGAGCAGAACCCCCGCAGTGTCCCCCATGCTCCAACTCAGGCAGCCAAGGGCAGAATTCACTCTTCTCATCTCCCCGTGGTTACAGCATCTGCATGATGCAGCAAAGCAAAAAAGGGGGCACTTATCGCTTCCAGAAGAGCCATTTGAACACAGCCTGAAGCATATCCTAAAGTCCATTTTGAAATACTCAGCTTTCAAGATGCAGTCACACCACTGCTAAAAGCATCATTCAGGACCTTCTGAACTACGGGACCTTTGTGCAGAGCACGCAAGATGCTGCCAGGCTGTTCAATGACAACAGGGCATCCCAAACCCTCACAACACATCCAGTTCATTTTAACAAGATGAATTGACTGGGGCTTCTTTTCTACTGCTCTCAAAGCATTAAAAAACCAAAGGCCATGCTTCCATAGTGTTAATTACATTGTTTTGTATTAAAACAATAAAATATACCCTACTTGCTTTTTATGTTCTTTCAGTCTTACTTAACATGCACTAGTTAAGGAAAGAAGGCAGAATTACTGAACCGAGTGACTGCAATTTCTACACAAATAAAGAATAAAACAATCTCAACTTGGATTGGGGGTTCTCTAAAGCAGCCTTATTTTTCATGAGAGACAAATATAAGATGACAGTCAAGCATCAGAAAAGGTACATGGAATAGCCTATGGCTTTCCTGGCATCTCGGGTCAAGCTCCACATTGTCCAGTGACTGACCCACTACAAAGCATTTGAAATCACAAAAAATGCTATCTAAATAGCATCTCTCGGCATATGTCTCCTTGCCATCATTAGGTCTAAAACAAAGGTCCATTTTTAAGTGTTTGGACTTTCTGAAGAGGAAAAAAAAAAAGAATAGGGCTGAAAGAGTTAAAGAGTTTATTGTGCTTTTACACATTTTAAGAGATCATCTTTCAACAATGGCAGTAAAATCAGCATGTAGTCTTAATTTTCTATGGTTGAACCTTGAACGTGAATCATTATATTACAATGTACTTACTGATTTCAACAGGAAGAGGATTAAGCCCAGAAAATCAGGTTAGGAACCTGAAACTGGACTGAGGAAAATGGTATTTTTCTAGTACTAAAACTCTCTTATATTATGTAAAATAATTAGAATTTTAAATATGAGATTTGGCCATTTGGAAAATATTCTTAACATCTCTATACCCAGCAGAGAGGTGACAAGGTCAGTGAACTGAAAATCTGAGTAGTAACCAGCACTTTGAATTAAAAAAAACTCTATTACCACCCATATTATACAGTAATATCTGATTTTATCTACTTGTACAAGCAGACATATATAAAATGGAAGGTGTTTTAATGGAATATTCAACAGGTATAAAGAGAAGAAATAAACCGAAAAAAAAATTAAAATAAAATATACTCTTTTTTTTATATGTGTATGTGATGCCCCAACATGCCACTCTGCCTTGTCTGTGATTTTCTAACCCCTGCTGACAACAGCAGTCCAGCCACCTGGGGATGTGGCACACAGTTTAAGCAGATACACTACTTGCAGCAACAGAATAGGGAAGCTGCCTTTTATTCAAATGATTTAGAAGAAGTTTTGCCCAAATTCCATATCCCACAAATACTTCCCAAATGCTTTGAATAAGGATTTTCTTACACGGAGAATAGCAGTATCTTATTTTAAAGAGAATGCTGCAAACATCTTCAACTATTTTGAACTTCAAATGACCTGGTAGCAAAACTGGACTCTGTAAGCAATGAGCAAGTCACATACTTCAGTGAGTAAGCACACAAGTCATTGAAATTTCCAGCTTATTACAAATTCTTAAATCAGAATTAGCTGTGTCAGAAAAGAGGGAAATTAATTCATTAAACTTTAGCAGGAGGCCAGGGTGCTGGTAACACACGGGTGCAAGTCACTCCTGTGGTATTATTTCATTTTTATTTGAAGCAGTTTTGGGCAAATATAACAGGCTGATAACAACATTTTGGTCTGTGCAAAGTGGTTTGAACTAGAATACAGCAGTACAGGAAGTGACAAACCTTTCATCAAGCAGAAGAAAAAAAACTCAGCAAGGCTAAGAAATTAATCCAAATTCACAATCACAAGGTATATATCTCTCTCCCCACCACCCTACCCCACCCGCCTCCCCAGCAGCCCCCAGCTACCTGCACACTGGTGCTGTTTGCTACCATCAGTGCTTCAATCTGCCCTCAGTGGGTCACAGGCTCTTTGACACCACCATGAGTTATATCCAGACAGCCCTTACACAAGGTTAGAAACAATTCTATTTAATTCCAGTCCTGTAGAGCTTCACCGAAGCTACAGATCAAGAGAAATACATCTATGGGACACATACTGCCTTAAAAAAACAAAACCAAAAACATACCATGGGGAATGGTGCAAGCCCAGAGAAAACAATCCTACTAGAGCACTCCAAGTCACAAGACAAAAGGAGATTTTTTGTTAAGCTGCAAATCTTATCTTGTAAAAGACCAAATGGCACTAAGTTGGCACAGATGGCATGAAGTTGTTTAGGGTAAACAGGAGTCTAAGGTAAAACTGGACAAATACTTTAATTCTGTTTTTAATAATTTCATTATTAATGGAGTTAATTGCATGGTCACTTGGGAATGAGCCCTTTGTGCTTAGTTCAAAGGTAAGAAATTGCCTTATAGAAATAACGAGGACTTCCACTACCCACTTGCACCAAATAACTTTCTAATCTTTCCTAAGTTAAATTAACAATGTAATGAACAAAACCATGATTTTCTCTGGATTTTGGCTCTCCAAGTGTAACACGGCATGTTTCCAAAGCCCTAAGACACCATGTCTTTCTTGCTGGCTGACACAGGGTAGCGCTGGAGGAACATCAGAGGAGGCAAGAGCCACGAGCACCCCAGCACCTCTGTGCTAGCTCCAACATGGCCAGAACAGAGCAGGGAAATGGGTGTGGATCAGGGGTGTTGATACCCAACTTATGACACCCATTGTCAAAATGAAGCTTGGTGTAGAGAGTAGAATATTCAAGCTCCACAAACGTATGGACAGGTTACACCCAGGGCATCTAGTTTTTGAGTGCAACTAGCATGCACTAGCTACCAGCAGCATGGCTTCCACTCAAGGTAAAAGGCAGCAATAATGGAGTTTGCCACCAATTATTCAGTCATGCATGAAGTGGAGCATCTGAAAAATGTTGCTGCATTCTGGAAACATACTGCTCTTATTTGATACTGCTGTATAAGCATCAAACTATTTTGGTTTAAAAGCCATGGTAAATTTATGAATGAAACTGTGCAAGAGGGATTTAATAACAGATCCATAGCAAGTGTTCAGTGGTCTGGACGTTGCCTGCCACCAGGGTAGCATGAAATCATTTGATAATTAGACCATGGCCATGCAGGATTAGCATACCATAAAAATATAGGGCTGCATTATTTTTATTTATATAACAGATGGATGTTTAAAAAGGTCATGCATTTTTAATGAATGCAACGTCACGCCAGTGTTGACAGAAGATTTAGAAGTGCTACAATATGGCCAAATCTAAAGCCTAAAAATGCTACCTTCCCTTCCCCCCTCTCCTCTGGTCATAGAGCCAAGAAACAAACGTGCAATAGTGCTGTGAATTTCATTCCAGAGATCAGCTTAAGTACAGTATTTATAGGGCACTAGGTTACAGTTTCTTTCATTTCATGTCCATTGCACCTAATTACAAGATGCCTGTTACTAGAGCTACCTGAAGGCCCCATAGTCTTTCTTTAGCCCCATGACACATGGATAAGATAGAAGAGCAACTACTACTAAAAACTATGGTAAAGTGCTAAAACTTCTTCTTTTTTTAAGCAGAGCAGTATTTGCAAAATTTTCGATTAAATACAGGTTTGCAGAATATTTCTTATTTAAAAAAAATACAGGAGAGAGGCCTAGTAATGAAGTACCAGATCCTGATACTGTAACATCATAGAAATTGCATCCTTGCATTAACTGTGATCTACAACTCTTTATTTTGGTGGGCAGCCCAAAGCTTCACAGCCAAGCTATAACAGAGAACAAACTTCATGGCCCCTTAGAGTCTCCATCACTACCTACAGACAAGTCCCAAACCGCAGTCCTGAGAAAGCACAGACACATCCAGATCTGAAATAATTCATAAAGCTAGAACCCTTCATCAAAAATCCCACTGGCATTTGCTAGGGAAAACAGCAGCAGTCTTCAGCCCCTGCCTTTTTGGCTTCCTCTGACCCTATTCTGGCATCACCAGCAAAACATGGGCAGTAGAGACTGGATACATGTGGCAAACACATATTACTGCTATACCAAGGGCTGCACTCAAGCCCATTGCTATCAGTGTAACCACAGAATATGTATTTTTTCCTCTATTATCAAGGGAGGGATCCGTCCATCGTCGTCCCCCCCCCCATGCCAAAACTCACAATAGGCCCCTTTGGTACTGATTCCCACTTTTCCCTGTATAACAACTTCATGAGAATTAGGCTTGCCAGTCCAATTTGAAGAAAGAAACTTCTAAACGTTTTCCTCAAAAATCTCAGAAGGGAAGAGAAAAGGGTGAGGGTCAAGATCTGAAACACTGATATTCCAACAACATATTTGAAAATAAGTAGGTTGCCAGAAAAACATTTTTAACATTTTAGGAATTTTAACCAAAAGTGGGTTTGGTTTGTTTGGGGTTTTTTTCCCCAGTTACAGTTATCCCAAACAGATACAACAAGCATTTATTTATTTTTTAAGCCAGCCCTTCTGTTAGGCCCCAGTTTTCTTCTAAAAAGTTTTCATATGGAGTTCCAAGAAAACATAAGCAGGAGTGTGATATGAACCCATCTTCCTTTCTCTCCGGTTGGCTCTGCCCCGGGTGGTACTACTGCAATCCTGTCAGGTTGGCAGTGGAAAAAATGCTTTTAAACAACCGCTATTTTAAACAATAGCGCTGGGGGAAGCCAAGGGGATTTCCAGGTGTAGAGACTGAAACAAGTAGAGGTGAGGGGAAGAAGCTATTTACCAAACTGAGCATAAACACTGCATCAGCAAAATCCACTTCCAGCGCACCATGGCTGCCTGCACACAACATGGCCCTAAAGAGGGTTATGATGAATCTGTGTGTAACAATAAATGGTACCAGGACCCAGGACCTATTCCTCCCCTGTAAACTGAAAAACACCTAACTGTGAAACCATGCGTTTCCTCACAGCATCCAACTGGCCTGTAAAATTAATTGCAAGCAAATATCATTGAAAGTTTTTTTATGATTCAGAAGAGATAGGAGACTTGGCTATTACAGTGTTGGGCAGCCTGTTAGTATACTTGCCTAAAAATGCAAGTGTTGCACGCAAAATTCTAAATCACCTTTTTTATTCCAAAACCACTAATCTAAAACTTCCCCTTTGCAGCTTCATCAGGAGCAAGAGGTTGGAAAGAGAAGGGTGAGCTATACAAGCTACCATTTCAATACAAAATAATGATCTTCATGTGCTACTGACTGGGTTATCTGGTAACCGCTAACCACTCCAACAATATTTAACAACCACCCTTTGCTTTAGTGATTAATTGTCATACAGATAACTTTTGCCAGTCACTAAAATAGCTTGGTTTCGACAGGGTGGGGTTCTTTGAGGGGAAAGAAGAAAAAAAAAAAACCAACCAAAAAAACCCCAAACCAAAAAAAAAAACCAACCAAAAAAATCAAAACCAGAAAAAACAGTAGCTATATCTTCTCCTGATAGGAAATGGAGAAGCATGTTATAAGTGATTCTCCTGTTTTACAATCAAAGGACACCACCCTGCATACAGCCAGGTATCAGGCCTACTAGCCACCTCAATGCTTTTGTCTCAGAAGGTCCTTCTCTGCTTTTCCCTTATTTAGTCAAATAAAACATCAACGTGGAGCTCAACAGGGAACACAGTCCAGAAAGGACACTTGGGGGATTAAGAACAGAGATCAAGAACAGGCCTGCCCTCGACATTACGCATTACTCCATCTATTTTGCCTTTGCTATTTCATGCTTAAGATCAGACTACTGCATTATTAATCAAGAAGAAATTTTATTGAAGTGCTATAATTTTTTTTCTTCCCAATCTTCTACTACACAAGGCACATATTGGACAAATCTCACATATTCAATTCACGAACTAACATCAGTCTTGAGAAAACCCAAACACCAGATCTGATGTTCCTTTCAAGTATATTAACTGAGGTCAGAATCTGCTCCTGGACAATCATATCAAAAAAAAAAAGAAAAAAAAATCAGTGAGGAGAGGCCTGTGTATTGAAAAGCCTCTCTGCTACCTTGAGCTCAACTTCAGGCACTCTAAAGAGCTAAAGCACAAAGATATTTCATAGGCGGGTTTCATAACTTTCTGAAGTATCGCATTACCTTAAAGATCTTGGAAGCCAAAAGCTTAGAAAGCAAAATCATGCATCACCCGCAAGACTCAAGCCAACACCTACACAATAAAGGGTCTGTAAAACAAAAGTACTTTAAAATTCACTTACCTTACAGATCTTTTCCAGCTAATATAACACCTTGTGATGGCAACAAACGCATTGCATCTTCCCAAATTCAGTTGCACTTTTCCATTTTGAAGATTTGGCCAATGACAACATCTTTCTTGAGCTCTAGAGATACAGGGATAGTTTAGGTATAGCTGTCATATGAAATTAGTATACTTTAAGACATACAGGAAAAACTGTACAAGACAAATTACATACAGCTTCATGCAAATCAAGTATTACCATTCATCACCTCATATGAGAAGGTCAGGTAAGATATGCCATATACACTATTAGAGTAGCTGACTTCTGAGCCTGTTGAGATATCTTTAACTATTAAGGGGGAATTCAATTCCCAGTAATTTTAGCACCCTAAAAATGAGGTGCCTAACCACATCTTGCCATCCAGGTTCTCTCTGCAGTGAAACGGAATGATGAAACATCTGGAAGATGATTCATCACATCAATCTCAGACACTTATTTTAGGATGGGATGAGTTGCTCTCTAGATGTGCCTCTCTTTCTTTGGTGATGGATGGAGCCTGGAAACCTGAGTTAATTCAGATATCTATGTTTTAAACAGCTAAAGCGAGGTGATATGATCAAAGCCTTGGTCAAAAGTCCATACAGAAAGCAGACCTGAGGGGATGGCAGTCTGTCAGGTACTATTTCTAAAGAGGTTAGATGTCTTCATCACACTGAGAGGGGATTTTTCAAAAAAAAAAAAAATCACCATCTGCATAGCAGCTGTTACCTCATTTTAATTATTCATGGCTAGCCACTTGCGCTGGGGAGAAAGATGATGGGGTGAGCAGAGATAAGAGTGAGGATGAAATTTTTTTAATTACTTTGGTCTGACTTCATGGACTGCATACTTGAGAGGCCATCTGAGGAGATGCCCGTTATTTAAGTTGTGACTAATAGTTTGCATTAAACTGCAGACCAGCAGATGCCAATATTTCAGATTAATTTACCAAACCACCAGGCAGCACTACTGCTAATTAGAGGAAGCATTACTCAAGAGGCCGTTATCCTGAGACCAGATCATGTACTAATAACCCATACAGTGAGAGTTTAGATAGCACAATTGATATAATTGTATTTCTTCTTAAAGGCCTTTCTTAATGGCCAATATCCATCATACTCAAGGCTCCAGCTGTCAAATCATTTATATTTTCCTGTGAATCATGGCTGAGTAAGCTTGCTCGAGGAAATGCAAGTGAAGTGTTTTTTAAAGGAAGTAAAAATGAACAATCAGCACCATAACAAACAAGCAATATTCCCATGCTCAAATCACTAAATATTTTATTCAAAGTTTGAAAATAATCTAGCATTGGAAAGATTTTAAATCCTAGTTTTAACAAGATGTTTCTGTACCTACATTAAGAATCACCTTTGTGAAGAAATTCCACACATGCAAACACAGGTGAGGAAAACGTGGCCCTCAGGGGTGGAGTAAAGTTTTGAGACTTGTGAAGAATCTAACAGACCTCAGTTTCATGAAGGTCAGGATTTCACTCCCACAGCATTTTCACTCACATTAATAAAAAATGAAGTTATTTACTGTGATGTTAGAGATCAAGAAGAAAACTATTCCTGCCCACTTTTATATCTATTTCCTGCATGTACCCCCCCAAATTACTCAGCCTCTCACCTACCCTCTGGAAATAATTTTTCAAATTTGTTTTCTTTTATCTGGAGATAAACATCTTTACAATGCACTTGGCCCTGCAGAGCAGTAGTCACACAATGGCTGCCAGAATAGCACCAACAGTGTTTGTTTGTTTGGAGGAATCACCTGAGCACCATTTTTTAATTTGATCTAAAGTAATCAGCCTCTAGAAGTCCATTTCTGCAGGTAGACTCAAAGCCAACAAAAGACAAGATGACTAGAGGACATTAGTAGCTGTGTTTTCCCCTAGCCATCACCACAGCTTCAGATTTAAAGAAGCGAGGCAGGTCTGCTCTCCCACTGAGAGCCACCTCTCCCAGGGGAGCCTGAAGAGCTAATTCAACATGGTCATATAAGCACAAAGGTTTCCAACACCCCCAGCACGTTTATTTATTTATTTGTTGCTTTCACTGCCCAGAAGTCAGCTTTTACAGAACAAAATATTACCTTTTCAAATCTTTCGCACCGCCGTAAGGGAAAGATTGAAGACCTCTGCCAGAGCCATTAAGGCCACACACCTCCTATCCTTCATTTTACAGCACACAGACCCCACACCACCCAGCCATTCCTCTTTTCTAAACCAAGGAGCTAGTTCAGGAAGACAACACTCACCACACACTCACGCTGACCCCTCCATACTGCCTTTATCTCCCAGATGCCCAGCCCAGCACTGGCACCACCTCCACCTTTATTGCTCCTCAGAAACAGGCCTCAGCTGGTGCAAATTGGCTCTTTACTGAGAGGGAGGGGAGGAGGCCTCTCCTTAACCCTTCAGGCTTTCCCTCTCAGAGGCAGCAGGAGCAGAGCAGCAGCTCAGGTGCTTTCTCCGGCCCTATCCCCCCTGAGGGAGCAGCCTCCCTGCTGAGGCCTTCACGCCCCTCGCTGCCCCAGAAGCCACCCGGCTGAGGCAGCTCTCCAAAACACTACCCAGTAGCTGCTGGAGAGGCAGATTTTTTGGTTCCTCTTGGGCTTCTAAAACGAGGTTTTGTTTTGTTTTTTTCTCTTTTAGATCCCTAGGAAACACTGTTGTTCTACAAAATATTGCACAAAATCTTGGTTGAACTCAGTGAAGGATCTAGTCGCAGTTTTCTCTCTGAACCGCGCACAGGAACAACCGTAACACTGGAGCATGTTGTGGCAACAATACTTTTAAAAAGCAATTTTCCCTCTAGCAACTTGTTTTATGTGCTGAATGCAAGATTTAAGTTTGGCCACTATGAGAACTTTCATAAAGGCTCCAGTTATTTCATTACCTCCAAGTGCACATACGCTGTTAAGGGTAATAAAAACACAAACAAGCTTGTGATAGTAAAATGCACGTATTCTAAAGAGCATAGCTTCAGCACTGTATACCCTTCGTATTACACATATATAATCAAGCAAAAGACAACTTCTTAGTAAAAAGAAAGTAAAGTAGTTTAGGACTGATATTACTACAATCCAAGTGGCTCCTGCATCGAGGGGGGCAGATGAAGCCCACAGCTCCTTGAGGTGCCTTGGGTTTCCAAAGATGTGGAAGTACAAATAAGGGAAAATCTTTTTCCAGCTGAGCTGCTTTGTGCAAACACTGTGTAAGGTAAATAAACAGCAAGGGCCCAGGTTGCTTTGAACTAACTACAGACAGACAAGCTAAGCATCCATGAAGGAATTTAACACGGAGGCAGGGATAAAATAAGCTTCCCCCTGTCAAGCCATAGGCAGTTTGGGTCTTTCCCCTTGTTTCTCTCAGTGCAAGCCTGATCTTTAAAAAACCAGAAGGATGGACTTGTTTATTATGTTTATTATTTTACTCCTGAGGTAGAAGCAGCAGCAGTGTTTGATTATGGTTACTGGATACACTACTATCTGCTTTCTACTCTCACTACCAGTATTAACTTGCTCTTCAACCAAAGAGTTGAAAGTTCAAATGGTTTTCACAGCAACCACCTTGGGCTGCTGGAAGCAGTGAGTGCTTTGCCATTAGCTCGAATGGCAAGAGGAGGGACCGCGCCATAGCCGAGGGCACTGCAGCAGCTAGCCTAGTTCCTGCTCTAATTCTGTCCCTCATGGTGGTTGGCACTTCATAGCAAATACCATCTTGCTTGAAAGCAAAAGAAACAGGTCTCTCTATTAATTGCTACCCTCTAGAATGGCATCTGCCAGCTAGTACTAAGGGGAGGCTGAACTTCACCTTTGCAAATGCCAAAGCATGAATTTTAGGCACTTGGATTCAAGGACTTAGCTCTGCTCAGTGCCTTATAAACCACACTTTTTTTTCCTGCTCCTCAGTCCATGATTTTCCAAAGGATGCACTCCTCCCAAACTCTGTCCTTCCTCACTGTTTAGAAGGTGTCTTTGAACAAGGAACATGTCTTATTAAATGGGTAGGGACCGCACACATTACAGTGAGATCTTAACTACTTATCTGGCCCTAAGTACTGAAGAGTAATCATCACTACACTACAACTATACTATAACAAAATATTTATACTTACTTAAAACACAGTCTACTCATTGCAGTCAATCTTCTTTTTTCCTGTTTTTCCAGAACAAACATCCTGTCTGACACATAGTGTCAGAAATGTGTCGTTACACTCCGATGAGAAATTATTTTTCAATTTTTGTTTTCTGAGGATGAAAATCAGATGGAATGTGATGGAATCAGAAAAAGATGTGTATTTTCAAAAACCCATATGCAGGTCTTCCGTAATGTAGTATTAGATCATTACTATTAGTGATAGCAGCAAACCCTAAAATTAACAATGTGCACTGCTGAAAAAGAAATTAGTAAACACTGTGGGTTGAATCACATGATAGTAAGCTGCTTTAACACTCACAGCAAAAGTAATTGTAACAAAATAAGACTTCTTGTTTTTTATTAGATATTGTAAGAATGAAATGTACAGTATACAAAATTAATATAAAAAATGTTCAAGATTGATTTTAACAACACATTTTTCTTTGGATTAACTGCAGACAAGCAGCTTTTTAAGAAGTTACGCTGAGATCTATTTTCTATCATAGGACTCAAGCGTATCACTATGCTATCTACAATTTTAATCCACAAAATTAAAGCTATTAAATTTTTGCTGAATCTTGGTGGCATTTGTTGGAAAAGAATAGAACAGCGACATTAGCTTAGAGGAGAAAAATATATTAGTTCATTACAAAAACTGTTAATTGTTCAAGTTCATAAGCAAAATTGCTTTTGAAATTTCAAACCTTATAATTGTATATTTTCAATATCAAACACTTACCATAAGAAGTTACATTCTATGATACCGGTGACAAAGATTTTTAACTTTTTCTTTTAGATGGATACATAATTCTGTTTTTTCTTTTTCCTAATGAATTTTTATATCTTTAGTGTCACACAAAGTTCATTCTCCTAAAGAAACAGTTTAAATATGGTACACTTTGTAAGCTGAATGTTTTCATTTAAGGTATATCTACATAAAAGGAATGTAAAATAGTTTTCATTTCTTAAATCTGTGTATTTTCAGTTTATGTCATATTGTTTAGCAGAAAGTTAAAGTAACTACTAATGAGTAAT
The DNA here is from genome assembly GCF_000687185.1 of Egretta garzetta. Taxonomy (NCBI): domain Eukaryota; kingdom Metazoa; phylum Chordata; class Aves; order Pelecaniformes; family Ardeidae; genus Egretta; species Egretta garzetta. The sequence goes on along the minus strand of NW_009259111.1, from coordinate 3,983,583 downwards.
CTAGATAGCCTAGAAACAGTCTACCTGTTCCATACATTACATGTTTGCCATAATGCTTTTCACTACAATATAAAATACACTAGAAAACCTAAAATTATTACCAGGGAATTATTACATAGTGTTACCAGTATTACAATGTTTCCCTGATTAAAAAAAAAAACAACAACCCAACCAAAAAACCCCACACCAACCAAACTAACTGAATTTCTCATACATGCTCTACTTTGCAACAGGAATATGATTTAAACTGAAAATTCTTCTTATATTGTCCAAACCATTTTTCTTAATAGACACTGCATGTATTCTGCACAATTGCAATGCATTCAAAATAGTGAGCTGCTCCCAGATAAGCTGGTCAACGATTTAAAACAGGAACGGGTGCCTGACAAAGAGAGGGCCAGCCTTCCAGAACAAAATAGATGGTGTTCTTTCTCTTGAGGTGTCTCTAATGTAAATCACTTTGCCTTTTAAGTTGGCACATATCACAAGAACTCTTAAAACAATCCCTGTGAAATGAACACGGAGACAAATCACAATACAAATGATGCAAAGCCATTCTTCAGAAATTTAGAAGAGTCAAAAGATATTTTTGTTCATTTATCTTTTAGCATTAAACTGGTAAAATTCAGTGGATTGAGTATTGTATTTTTAATAGAGAAACTATTCAAATTATCTTATTCTGGGAACAGCTGGGCTTGCTGTTTTCTTTCCTTTTGTGTTTTTTTTAAGACCATTGGCAAGAACAATCTGTAGGCTCTTGGATTGAATAGCTGACCCAGGTTGAATTACTAGTGCAATACAATTGCACAGTTCGTCTCTGTAGTCCAAGCTCCCTGCAGCATTTGCAGAATCTTGCGTATGTGTTGATGTTGTAGTTGTAAATGCTTGCAGACGGGCACTTTCCATCACATGAAACAATGTTCACCTGGTAACAAATATGAAGAATAATCAGCAAATTGAAGCAGCTAGGAAATAAAATTAGGAGTTCTCAAGAAAGTCCGAAGACGTTAGACACCCAAATCCAATGGCAAAGCAATGAAAAATTTGGCGGTATTTCCTCTAGCCCCTTGTGAAATGCCACTATGTCTCAGTAATAAACTCTGAAGTACATTGCCCAGATAGGTCTCAATTTTTATCTTACTGAGATTAATGATGACTTTCCTGTCAATTTCAGTAACAGCAGATTTTGGCTATTAACAGACATAAAGAAACAATTTCAGTTTAGGATTTTAAAGTATTCATAACAATCTTGGCTTGAACATAGCACCAAATGTTCTGTCCACAACTCTCTACAGTATTAATTTCAGTGATACACTGATGCAGTGTTACTACTGGTATCAGTAAGGAGGAATATAATCAATCCTTTGGAAAGCCAAGGAGCATTACTAGTAATGATATCAAAAAACTGTAAGACAGACTGTAACAGAAATAGTCATATAAACTCGTATTTTTTTCAAGTTTAATAGTCAGGATTTGCGTTTCTGTGCGATGAGACACCGAGACTAAATTTCCTGGCTGCTCAACAGTTTACTAAATGTACTCTTAAGAGTCATTTCAGAGGTTTCAGCTGTTTCCCTATATTCTTTTATTACAGCTTTTCCCGGCACTCTTACACATCTCAGGAGACGCCTGTCTGCACCCTTGCTGCTGCTCAGACTGCCTTACTGCCCAGCAGGACATTATTGGTGTCCTACAGTAAATCCTTTGGTAGACACACAGATAGTGCCTCATTCTTCCTACACATTTCACAGTATGCTCATACTGCTGTCTAAAAAAAATCTTCAGGATGCAAAATTCCTTTCTTCATGAAGTTGGCATTTGAATACGTTCCCTGGACAGATGGAAAATGAAGCACATCTGCAACCATTTTAACTGTAGCGTATCACTGTTAAAATTCAGTTACATCAAAGACAATTTGCATATAATAATTGCATTATAGGGTGACCCAAGACCTTGGATTTGCACTAAATCAACATGCACCTAAACGCATACAAAAGCATAAGTCACATCCCGCTTTTTCTCATTATTTGAGATGATGATTGCTGAAAACGCAGGGAAACATTAAAACAGCTCTATGAAACACAGAAACCTCTGGCTGTGTGAAAGAGAGATGCAGACAATAGCCTCGTGGCATTTGTGTTCCTTTTCCTCCTTCTTTTTATTTCTTATATTTTTTTCCCTTCTATTAAAAGAAATCATGATAGTTATTTACTTACCGGTGTGTTACTTCTGCAGTCATTCTTGCGGATAGTCATCCTAACAGTCACCTTTTTACAGAATTTTCCATCTTCCTTACCTGCAAAATGGGCATTGATTGAAAAATATCAGCTCAAAATTCTAAACATTTCAGAGACAAGAACATTCCTGAATGTTTTATGCAGTGAAAAGACACTAAGAAGAAAATACCCAATACATCACTGCACATTAGCTATACATTGTATTGCTTTTAAAACAGTTCTATTGCATGCATTAAAGTATCTGTCTCCTTATATCTCCAATAACAGTTATAAACAGTTATAAAAGGTTCATTCTTCACTCAGAAGCCTTTTAAGAGTAAGCCCACTGTCTTTCAAAAAATTCTGTAAAATTGATCAACCACTCCTGTGAGAAGCCTTGTTAATAAGGTATAAAATGTATTTTCTATGAAATAACAGTAACAAACTTTAATAGCAGCTATTACGTTCCAGTGGTACAAATGAAGTTCAAAATGAACACTTAACAGCAGAATCCGATGAAGAATACGGCTTCAGAGGGCTTTATATTTCTGTATGGTTTCTATTAAATAAGAAAAAGAACACTGGCAAACAAATTAAATTTTTTATTTAAATTTTCATTAGCTTTATTTCCACAATTTTTCTCACAAAAGTATGTACAAAGTATATGGATGAAATAAAAAAGATAAAAAAAAAAATCTTGACATGAAATAAGAGGAGGTAAACTTAATTTAAAGGAATCCTGAACGTTTGAAGAAAAGCAAAGAAGTTCACTATAAAGTTCGGTTGTTAGAGATCAGAAAGCACAATATCTTCTTACGATGATCCTCTCTATGCTGAAGAAACCACATCACATTGCAGATCTGCAAGAGAAATGAATAGTCCATTCCATTATAACAGCTTTGACAGTTTCACAGGAGATTTTACACCCCATGATGCAGTCCCACATAACTCTCCACTTACAGAGCTGCATTTTATTTCAGCCAAGAAATCCAAAGATATTGACAAAAGATGAATACTGTTAACTCCAGAAAAGCAAGAGCAATGAAAGACTCATTGTTTGACCAATACCCAATACTGAATTGTGACAGAGGTTTGTTACATCTTGATGTGCAATGTCCAGTTTGCTGCTCTAATCACTATCAAACCAGATAATACTGCTCCTCAAAGAGAAATATTTTTTGTGGATTTTGTTTGTTTTGTCTTGGGGGGTTTTTTTTGGTTTGTTAACATATAAGCCTGCTGCTGTTTCTAGACATAGCAGAGGTTTCTAGAATATGAAAGGTCAGCAATGAATCTTCTTGGAAGCAAATAGAAATCTACAATCAGAAATGGCTAGCTACTGCTCGACTATCAGTGAACTACATCTGCTTAGGGAAAAAGTAAATTGAGAAATGAAGAAAAAAAAGTTTTTTAAAAATAAAAAACTTACCATTATTTTATGTTTTTCATAGTCATGTCCTTTCTTTTACATTATACACAGTGTGTAGGATGGACAATTCAGTGCAGCTGTGGCTATGACTTCACCCAGGCTATAGTGAAAATACACCGCGTCTCATAAAGCAATAAATATATAATGTATTTCCATGCATGTACTTTAATGTCCAGTGGCTTTTAATGATCTCTACATCATAACATACTTTTCCACAAAAAACCTTACAAAACATGTGAGCATCTAATATGTATTGTGTTATAATGAGATTCTTTTTCACAGTCTGTATGGTTGAAAATCCTTGCTTGGTTTTTGGGTAGAATCATAACACCTTTGTCATTTAAAGTGATGTCAATATGAAATATAGATTTCAGTGTAGTACTCCTATAATCATGAGTGTAATTTAATGAAGGATGTATCACTCAGTGATGTACAAAATTACAGTCAACATAATTTCTCTTAGAGAGAGATGTTTTCATAAAATAAATGCCAAAACAATTGCTTTCATACCATGTTACAATTAAAAAATAATTATCATGCTCTATTAAAAAGAACAAAGATAATCTCCAATTTTCATGGAGTAAACACAGGCTTGCTATTTCCAGCATACTGTCCTAACTATGGATTGGAAAGAAATGACCTGCTTCTGGAAGCAAAACTATACGATACATCATCTGCAAAAATGTTGTTTATATAATAAGCTTTAACAAGCAAAGCAATTAGTCTCTATGTTCTACAGCACTGTGAACATAATGGAATTAACTTACATTTTTAAACAGCAATTTTACACATGCAGCAAGCTAAAGACTACGCAAGTGCTCACTACCAACAGTACATTGTTGGCTTACAACAATGCACCGCCCACACAGTGCAAAATGAAAAACAAACCAAAACTAAAATGTGAGCCATTCTGAACCATTAGCAGTTATACTACACTGCAGCTTTTGGCATAATTGTGTAACGTGAGGCCTGATGATCCTATCAGGGAGTACATTGTTGGAAATCAACAATGATGCTGTTTGGGTTGGTCCTACTTACTTCCAGGAGAATGTACCTGTGTTACAGCTAGCATAGGCTGTAGGAGTGACTGGGCTAACAGAGAATGGGAGGAGCATTGACACTGAAGAACCTGGTAAGAACATTACATATTGAATAGAGTACATGTTACAGAGGATTCCCTATCAGTATGAAACATCTTGGAGTTATTAGATTTTGGCATATTTGAGAAAAGAATTCAGCCTAAAAATGTCTGTATATTACAGGATCACAGAATGGATGAGGTTGGAAGGGATCTCTGGAGGACATCTGGTCCTGCCTCCCTGCTCAAGCATGGATCACTGCACCAGGAGCTCAGGACCATGCTCAGGTATTACTCGCACTGCTAAGCCTAATGTCAAAACCAGGAAGGATCTGATCTACATTGGTATAAGACATTCTGGCACCCTAAATTTAAGTTGTTCTTTGGGGCCACAAGAAAGAAATAGTGTAATTTCCTCTGAGCAGTGTTTGTAAAAACTCACTAGGTTTCGATGGAACTCCCAGGACTTATTTTTCAAGTAACACTTGAAACTGAAAGCAAAAAATCACAATGGTTTCTAATGGCAAGTACTTCAAAAGACAACAACGTGATAACCCTTCCCATAAAACATCTCACACAACTACAACTGAGTAACAGCTCTCATGCCAGATTTATTCAGACTCAGAATGAGCTACATAATTCACAGAGGTACTATGTTGTCTATAAACAGGTGTGAAATCCAAACTGTGTGAATCTACTTGTAAATGCATCTCAGAAGTCACTGGATTTTTCAAGGGTTTAATTTTACTTTGTGACACATGCCCCACATTAGTAATTTTTGTCTTAATTATTTAAGAGTGTGGTTATGATCTTTCTCTAAGTATAGTAGCAAGATCTTCTGCCTCGCTGAGAAGTAGCTTAATGGTTTTTTAATGGCCTTAATAAATTGTTTGTTCAGAAGATGGCTTATATGCTAAGGCATTAAAGGGTAATGTCAGATAATCAAAATCTAATCTCAAAGAGCCTATGGAGAATAGGATACAGAACTAGGGCAAGTGTTTGAAACACAGGCCCATCAGAGTGAAAAAACATGAGGAGATATTACCATTCCCTTACAGCGACCAGGAGGAGGAAAAAAGCAGATAAATCTTCCACAGTTTCAAGAACCTTTGCACTACAAAATGTAATACATAATGAATAACACCAAAAGGTACCGCCCAGTTTGGAGCATTCATCCCACTGCAGTAACTGTGCACGTGGTACCATAACTGGTAGTCATGATTGTTCAAGTCCCATTCCACCCAGCAAGAAATATCTGCACTTTTCTCCAGCTCTCTCCCACACTTTATCTCCCCCCATCCTTTCCTTTTAGGTCACTGTTCCAGCCATTTATGCAAATGAAGTGAGATTTTTGCACCTTTTTGAAGATAATAAGATACTGCCCAGTATAAAATCTACTTTTCAATTGCTTATAACATTGTCAATTTTGCGTATTAGAGCTTAAATTCTTCAGGTTAGGTGTCTGCCTCAGCCTAAGTTCTTCATGAAATCAGCCAAAATGTTTCTGGCGTGTACCAGTGTAGTAAGAAAAATGTACTTAGCTCAGTATATATTAAGAATTAGCTTATTTGGAACCTGTTCTGTTATTTTATTTTTTTCCAGAGAACCTTTATTAGCTCTCACAGAAGTCAAAACATATCTTGGTAATCAAGTAAGGGAGGATTTTTTAATTGCAAGTTCTTTTGAAAGATATTGCCAGATAGCTTCTGAACTACGTCTATTAATAGAACCTAAGACTATATTACAATCACTTAATTATTTACAGCATTAACTTACAAACTGCATAGATCAATCTTCACTTTTACCAAATATGAAGACATGAATGTAGATTAAGCATGTTTTAAGGCACCTTTCAAAACATAGTACATTTTATTATACTAAATGCAGTAACTAATATTTTGAGGAGTTTTACACGAGAACTACAAAATACTCAATACTCAAGGTAGCAAATTTAGTGACTTGGCCAGCCATAATCACTATCAGTGGAACAAACTCCTCAATGTTAAACTACTTTCTTCTGCTTTAACTCCACTAGTTTCACTGGTATTCACACGAGTAAAACTGGGAAAAGCATGGCCTTTGAGACCGGTGAATCAAGCTTTCATGCAGGAAAGAATCAACTTTATTTCTAAGGTAAAAACAAAGCAGACAGACTTGCGAGGCAGGAATTGTCATTAGTCACTTACATGTTTTGCAGCATCCTTCTAAGAATGGTACAACATAGCCTCCAACCTGACCAAGAGAGAAATAAAGAGGAAAAAGATTTATTTTTTCCAATATTCATTCCCATATATCTGCACTATTGGAAATATCTTCCAGACAAAGCTCTGCAATGTTATTCAGGCAAATGCAGCACACTCTGGTGCATGGAGGAAGGTTTGGCTGTAAATGATCGAACTTGGCTGTTTTAACGTGAGTATTAAGTGGTTGTCACTGAATGCCACTATACATCACCAGCTATCAAAATGCCACATTTGGAGAGGGAATGACTGTGTTAAGTCTTACTCCCTCACGTGTTACTTAGAGCAAACCCCTGACTTCTTATAGAGGCCATATTGACAATCACAAAAAAAGGATTCTGAATTCAAAGCAGGAAGAAATCTCATCTAAATGAGAAGCCACCCACTCCCCATAGTGGAAAGTCATGGCTTTCTTCAGTGCTGTAGCATGAAGCACTCCCCAGAGCACTGTGGGAAGAATAGGTGCAGCTTTTTAAAAAGCTATCTCAGGATTACACTGAAGGAGAGTTTGATTTTTGATGTCCACCTCAGTATCTCAACCCATGATCATCTATCTCTCTGCTTCACCTTTTTTAGTTTGCCTAGAAGAGCAAAAGGCCTTTCACCAGGTGAGACTCTCTCTGCAGAATCAATTCATTGTTATCTGTGAGGAAGAACGACAGCCACCTAGTTCCTTTAGGAACTGCTTTTGTTCCCTGCTTGTGTACCATCATTCATTAAGGAAAGTATCCTCCCATCCACATGTAAATGTACAATTGCAGAGAGCAATATGAATTTGCTCCCTGCATACATTTCCTGGCACTCAGTCTAATCTCACCTTGCAAATTCAAATAGTGCTTTTGCTTCTCTCGAAAAACTAGTCCACAAAACCTTATGTTTCACTGTAGAAAAGATTTTCCTGATATTCAGACAATCTTTCCTTTTCTTCAATGTTTTTGACCAGTGTGATAAATAAAATTGCTATACACAGAAAATCAGTTAGAAAGGAGAAGTCCAACCCAGAAAAGCATCCAAGTTCAGACAGCTATATAAGGACTAGATTGATATTACAAGCCTCTATGAAAAAAAAAACCAAACCCCAACTATCTGAGAAGAAACTGTGTAACTAGGCAGTCTGGTGGCACACTATATGCATGTAGTTAGAGCTTTTCATCTGGAATACAAACAATGTATGGAACACTGACCTTCACACATTCAGTTTCATTAAAGGGTGGGCAGCCAACTGAAGTGGAAACCAGAACTGGTCCTATTGCTGTGTTAGTGCATTCATATCTGATGCAGTTTGATATCCAAACAGTACCAGGCTGTTAAAAATTGTAAAACAGAACCTTTACTTAGCAACACAGCAAAAACAGTCTTCTAAGTATTTATTATACAGTTCCAATGAATATGAACTTGTCTGAATCATAAGTAATACTTATAGCAAAATGTAATGTAGCCGCAAGTTAAAGTTCTGTTTAAGTACAGAACTTAAAAGTCCACTAAATATGTAATGTTAAGCAGGTTCTAAAATAGTCAAGTTGACAATAATTCTCTGATATATCAAAATTCCTTAATCTTTGTAGACAGCTATGATTGACTCTCCAAGAAATTAATGCTATGTACATGCAAAACTATTCCTAGTATTTGTCCAAATAAAGCTATTCTTTGCACATTGTATATGGCAAAGTGTGTACAGTATCTCATAATTTTTTTGAGACATGTAGAAACTTACCTTAAAATTGGAAACTGTGCCATTGCTGAAAGTGTGGAGACAAGACAAATTCTTACAGCTACCACAGCAAGTTGTCAAATCTTTTGGAGGCTGATAGACTTGGTTCTGCCAAAATCAAATAGATTGTTCCTTGTATGAAATCATCTTGCAGCTTGCCATTTTACTACTGTAGTGGGCAGATTTGTTTCAGGTAAGGGATTTTAGGGACATTTTTTAAGTAACTTTCAAAACTTCATAGCTTACATTTGCACACATTGTACATTCATGAAGCTTTTATAAAATACCTTTGATCTTAACTGAAGTAAATGGGGAGAAGTTCCAACTCAGAGAATGAACTGGTCTTTCTACCATTTTCAAATGCAAGTCTGACAGCTTACTTCAAGAACCACTGAAATTTTGCCTTCTTACACATTAGATATCAAGTAGGTGCATAATTAGAAAAAGTGATCTATATAATATGCCCATGGTAATGTATCATACTCTGTAAGAATACAAGGTATCATTTGCCTATTTTATAAAGCTGTTTTCACCACATTTAGAATTATTCTTCTGGTTATAATTAATCTCTTCCCAATTCTTATTGAGCTAGTGTCTGCCAGGAATTGGTACCAGTTTGTACATAACACAGCTGAAGTCATACAGGGATGCAAGGTTGTAGTATGCTATTACTCCAAGGTGGCAGGATGCTATATACATTAGTTTGCATGAGATTTACACAGGGGATAAGAGAGTGAAGGGAGTGAGACTTTTATAAACTTCTAATAGAATTGCAGTAGCACATCATTAGAGATCTCACAGTTAGTCTTTCCAACTTCTTCCTATGACTATAATCTACTCAATAAAACCTAATGAAATATAACCAAGATCACCAGTCACAATATATATGTCTAAAATTCTGAATTTCTTACAGCTTTGCACTTGACAGCACAGTCTATTGAAGTCGTGTTTATTTGGTAGTATTTAGTGGAGGGATCAATCACGTTTGTACAATAAGAAATATGGCAAATGCCATCTGCACTGTGTTCCACGATTGTCTGTCCAGGAAGCAGCACAGCTCTCTCATTACTCAGGCAAACTTTGTCTCTCACTACAAGAAAACACAAAAATATACACTATGCTCAGGACAATCAGCTTGGTATCAAAACTCCATTAAAAATGTTTCAAGCAGTAAAATAGGAATGGAAAAAAACCACTCTACCTCTTTAAGAATTATGGGTCAGATTTTCAAATATAAACTGTTAATAGTAGTCTAATTCTTCACTATAACCACCAAATTATTTCAAATATAATCATGCATGAAATCTAATATATAATATTCTATTAGCTGCACCACCAAAATGAGAGTGTAGGCTTCTTCAACTGATTTGCTTTGTAAGTCTACTTCAGGATAAGAAACGTTCCTGAGAAATTTCTATTTCTCCCCACTAATTAGCAGGGCACAGAGGATAATTAGCTCAGAAGTATACGTTTTTGTTGTAGAAATCTAGGCAAGGACAATCCCAACTCCATTGGCCAACTGGGTTCCCCACAGGAATTTTTTCCTGAGTTTTCTCAGATGCTATTGGGCATGCTCTAAGATGAATTTGCATGGTGCTGAATGCTATCCTTGATCTTGTAAAGCACATAAGCATGTCTACCACAGCTCTTGAGTAGTCCCATAATGGATTAGCAAGACTTTTCTTTATGTGGACACTGAGTGTGTGTTTTCATTTCTTGCTGGAGTCTTTACTCCAGGTCAGCAATATGCAGGCTGCTTACTCAACACCACCCAACGTTCCTCAAATTCTGTCTGCTATTTACCTGCACAGACCTCCTGCTGCATGAACTAATAGAATACAAGGACAGGCCATAATCAACCAAATACTTAGTGAGGGGTCCTATTTTCTTGCCTTTTCTTTCTTGTGAATTATGTCAGTCAATTCCTTTCCTCCTCAGTACCGTGTTCAAAGTGAACATCCAATTTAGAATTCCTCGTTTACCTTAACACTCAAAAGGGTATTTCTTTGAATTAAATTCATTTCTGACTTACCACATTTGTACTTAACACAGTTACAGATATTTTCTGTACTGTTCTGAAACTGTTCATCTATCTGAAGTTTCTGCCCCTAAGTGTATAAAAGCAGAAAGAAAAAAAAGAAGAGAAGTGAAACAACAGTGTTTTCTTATCTGTATGATCTTTTTCTCTTAAACACTTTTCCTCCAGGATATGAGTAGCAGTATCTCTTGCCCCTAGAAACCTATTTTGAATCCACTTTCATCACCCACAGGGACATTTAATTCAGTAATGATAACCAAATGGGAATTTTCTTACACCTGAAAACCAGGAATGGTTGTTGGTGTCAGTACAGCAGACATTTAGGACAAAAAAGACTAAGCCAGGCCAACAATGAAATGTAATGGCTTGACTTCGTATAGAAATCTCCACGCAAAGTGGAGTGTATTCTTTCACAGAATAACTTAATGTACATTAATAGTATTATAATAGCACAGATGTACTTCTTAATTTTGCCTTTTATTTTTTATATGTATGCACATTAAGATTTTTCTCACAGTTTTCTGCAAGTCCTGATTCCTTATGCCCAAGTTTCATCTATGAAATGAAAGTATTAACAACCACCTCACTTATAAAACATTTTGAAGTTCCTCTATAAAAAATGAGTACTATTTCCAATTCCTTCCTAGGGCTCCAAATTACAGTTTTTATAAATTGTTCCCATAGCAATATTATTTTCTGGATAAAATGACAAGCAAAATCAAAGCATACCCAGTACTGACTGAGAACCTAAGCCAGCAATGTTAATAAGCATTTTTGTAATGCAGAAGTCACAATGAAATACAGTTTAAAAGTTCTGCTTAGTCAGCAGTTAGAATGCATGATATATGTTAAGATATTCACTATAACAAATAATATTAACAAAACATTGATGCTTAAAAGTATTTAGTTCTGACAATTTAAAACCGAAATTTTATCCTCGGGTGCATGAAAACAGTTCCACTCTCCAAATACTTCAGGGCAGCATATGGTCATAAACTCCAGAAATATCAATGCTATAGAGCCATTTTATTCTGCAAGATATTTAAACTTAACTGGCTTCTTGAAAATGGCTGTATCTTCTTGTAAAGCAATTAAAAAAAATGACAGGGCATTTCATTTTTCACTGATAAAACTATTAGAAAGATAAACAGATTTATTAAGAAATTAATACAAGAATACTGACAGAGAAGATAAATTTCATACCAGTTTGCACTGAGGTTTGAGGATCGTTTCACATGCACATTCTAAAACAAAAAACAATTACAGAAACAATAGTTTAGAAAGTTATACGCCATTTGCTTAGAACATCAGAGAGAATAGTAATTCCATATTTACAAGTCATCACTGAAGAAGTTCTGCTGGTTTTTGAAATATACCCATCTGGGGAGTCCAGAATTATGTTTGATTTCTATTCCATCCTGAAAGCTAATATCAGCTTATATGATCACCTTTACTTATTACAATTTACAGCATTGTATCAACTGCAGTCCACCTGAACACTTGAAAAAAAAAAGAAAATATGATCATTCTAGCCACTAGCCTCCTTGCAGTGCCGACAATCATTACAATCAATATAGAGCAATGGAGAATTGTGTTTAGGGCATTGCAAAGAGATGTATGATATACTACTGCCTTTGTAAAATGGCAGATTCCTGACCTGTGAACCTAACCTTTTTTTTTTTTTAAAGCCATAAATAATTTAGTACTTCTTCCAAAATTTTCCAGATAAGTCACCCAGTTTAGACAGGCAAATTCTACAATATGCAATCACCTTTGTGAAGCAAGAAAAAACAAACAAGCGGATTAAGAAGTTCTGTACCATTAAATGACTTTTCTGTATCATTTGTTCTTGAGCAGATCACTATAGTATAGCTGCCTTAAATCAGACTTAAACCCAAGAGGACAAAGCTTTGCCAGCACCTTATTGTCTAAGGCAACTAAAATGAAAATCAGCCATTTTACCACATGTCCGAAAGGGGCAGCACTTCTCTGGGCTCCATACCTCCACCAAAGACATGCCTAGCATACATTTGAATTCAGGACAACGATGTATTTCACAAACTAAAATTAAGGAAAAGAAAGTCCAATAAACACAAGGTTGTCATATTTTGATGGACAGAAATATGAATCAAGAGATAGTAAATGGCTTAATAACTTTAGAAAACTTCTTACTTGAAAAGACTAAGAATCGAAATGTAATCATAGTCGTCAGGCAATAGTAGCATGGACTACAACTACTCTAAGCAAATATTTAAAACTGTTTTAAATCTCCAGAATTTGGGGCCTGAAATAACTGATCTGTCTCCATGATACAGATATTCAGATAACGCTTTAGGTACATGAAGTTTTAAAAGTAAAGATTATTTGTTCAGGACTACAGCTAGCTTGCCTATATGCACAAGTGGAGCTGTATCTCTAATCCACCATTTTTGGCACTGAACATCCACACTAAAAAATTTGACATATTCTCTATCACTTAAAGTATCAAAACCAAGTCAAACTTACTACACTGGTATGTAGGGCAACACCTCTCTGTAGCATTGCCATCCACAATAAGAACTTCTCCTTCTTGACATTTGGGTATTTGATCAGAGCAAGCCCCGCATGCTGGAGAAAACAAATATTTAAATCTAAAACATATGAAGAAATTTTACTACTGCCTAGGAAATATGCCTGTAAGTTTCTCACAGACAAAAAATCAAAGAGAACAGAAATACTCTGCATCACAGTCCCTTATAGTCCCTATATAAGAGGCTAATCTTCAGTGCAGGTGGCCTTTTCTTTGTCCCCTGTTATAAAGAATGAATACATTGTTTGTGAGTCAGATCACAATAAACAGGATTTTCTCTCCCTTTCTGTTATGAAAAATTTTGCAAGATTTTCCTTCCTACCAAGTCACCCTGCTGTATTCAGGAATGCTCCTCTGCCTGAATTAGAATCTTTGATGCCTAATAAAGGGCATCTCCTATGGTTGCGTGTTATCCTCTCACTTGAGCTAATCAAGACAAGTCAGCCTTTGATTCACAGATATCTATGAAATAGAGTAAATTCAATAGGGCCTCATTATCACATTGTCATGCAGAAAACAACCGTGTGGTAACATAGGAACTCCTATACTCATGCCAGAAGTGCAATTTTATTATTGAATTAAGTCATTAAAGGCCAACCCCCAAAAGAACCAAACAAATTTGCATAACATGCGATATTTAACATCTAATAAGATGGGCCACAGCTGGTACAATAGGATATAGGGAGCAAGAACACATGTAACTTCACCATCTTCTTTCAGATAAAGTATTCATGCAGCTAGTCCACACACTGTACAGGGACTGTCTCTCAAAAGCCCTCAAGTCTCTCATTCACCACTCCTCCATATGACCCAAGAATACTACTCAGTTGCACAAAGCTGTTTTGTGACTCTTGATGGTTGTTGCCATTTCTTATGTTTTGTAAACTTCGTGCCCATTTTTTTAAGCACTTTCAAGCCTTACTATCTTGGGAGCACTAAAGGAAGTACAAGGAGCCTTAATTGGCAAGATAATAGTAGACATCATTGCACATGCAAAACCACTTATAGCCTCAACCAGCCAGGATACTGTACCACATATATAAGAAATGCAGCAGGTACTCTCCACCCGAGCAGCAATTAGTGTTTGATCATCTTGACAGCTTGGCATCTGCTCCATTGGTTCACATTTTGCTGGATCACATTCTGAAAAAAGTACAACATATTTATTTCTTTATACGAAGTATAGCATTCCTCTTTTATTATGCTATATCCCTAAGAAATGGCAAAGCAGAGCAGAGCAAACACTTTAGAAAAGCTTTTACTTTGTATTGCAAGAGAGCAAAGACACATTCTCACCTGACTGTTAAACACAAGACTCCATCATTATATCTGCACAAATTGAGGCACAGACCAACCCTGAGCTTTTAGATGAAAGAGAATTTTGTAAATGGCCATACTAACAATGATGTCTACACTACCTACCCTTTTGCTTCTAAGTTGATCTATTTACTTTACTGAATGTCTTTTACAGGGTGAGGTTTTTTTACCTTTTCAAAAGAAACCTACCGCAAACATAATTGGGACAACAGGATTCTTCACTGTAGTAAGTGACCAGCTTTTCCAAGCCATTACACTCAGGGATTAGGGGTTCACAGAGGCTCTGATTACAAACTGTTAAATAAAGGGAAAGAAAAAAAAAAACCCCTGCTAAACTATTTTACACAATTATAAGTCAAGTAGAGCAGTGGCAAGCAGTATTTGTAGTTCAATACCCCAAATCTCCAAATAACAACAGGCATATGAAAATCATAACAAACTAGCAAAAATTCAGAAGTGTCTGGCATTTGCAACACTCTCCATGTAGGCAAGGTTAAACTAGAGCTGAGTCCCTGTGGGAGTTTGGAGAAGAAAAAAAAAAAAAAAAAAAAAAAAAATCCCTGTATAAAACTCACTGGAACATCAACCCAGGTGGTCAAAACATGAAAACTGCTTGGAATTTCTTTTTGAAGATGGACTTTCTAAGCTAAATAAGGATTTAAAAAAAGAAAAAAAAGCCTTTATAACCTTTTTTCACTGCTTACTTCGTAAATTAGATAAACGATCATCTGATTTTTTTTTTTTTCCTAGTAATTAGTTATATCGTTTATTTGTATTTGGGCATTAAAAATAAATCAGTAGCCTGTACAGCTGAGAGAAACACAATTCACATCCAAATAAACATAGAGCTATTTCAGCCCTTCTAACCCTTGTCCCCTTCCCCTCTTCCCCCAAACCTACTGGATATTGAGCCAAATAGTACAAACTTTCTAAAATTTTCTAGATAATCTGTAAATTCAAACTGAAGTAATTTCCATTCAGTTCAAAAATAGGATGTGTAACAGGGAAACAAACCATGGAGAAAAGATATCTGCCTATCCCAGTGGGCAGTATTTATAATCATTAAGGGATACTTACTACAGATCTTCTGAGGACAACATGTCTGATCTCCAGGAACAAGCAAGGCCACTTCTGCAAATCGCTGACAGTCTATATTTTGGATATCTGAACAGTTGTACTCCACTGGAATAATGGTCTCACTGTCAACACATTTTTGCATACAGCATCCGCTCAAAGAAGTTTTCCAGATCTCACCTATTGCATGAGGTGCTCCTGAGCTGTCTGTACAAGCTAAATCAGGACAACAGAAAATGGAAGTAATTCCTTTTTGCTTCAAATTTTGACCACCATTTTCTTCCACAGTGGGTGGGGAACTATGAAGTATAAAAATCCCTGAGTTTTAAAGGCATCACCTATCCCCATCACCCCACAAAAAGTGAAAGAGGAAACAGTCTGAGACTGAGTTTGTATGGGAAAGCAAGACACTCAATACCCTCCAGAGGATCAGGGCCTCCACTTTGTTTTGTGTCTCCACTGCAAGGCTAGTCACTTAAAAACCCAATCCAGTCCTTTGTTTTTAAAGCAATGATCTGAAAAGAAGTTACATTTGTATTTCATACAGAGCAAAACTATTATTAATTTACAGTGCTTTATGTAATTGGACTTATAATAAATTGCATCTTTCAGGTTCGTGGTGTTAATCATAAGTATTGGTCCACAATTTGGTGTGCTCAGGCAGAATTGTGATGAAAATAAGTATCAACACTAGCAGAAAGAGCATAGGACATATGCATGTATTACTCAAATGTGTAATTGCTGTTGCTGCATGTCTTTTGAATGCCATTTAGTATTAATAGGTTGGACCCCTTGGCAAAGAGCTAGGTGAAAAGGAGGTCAAGACAAATACACTTAGAATACTAGAATGCATAAACATAAGCAAAAACTTCCATTTTGAAGAGCATCCTCCAGATGAGAGAAAGTGAGCAAAATTGTATGTCACAAGGACATTCCCTGTACAGTTAATGTTTACTGAATACCCAGAGCCCTCAACTGAATGACATACGCAGAATCCATACATCAGGCCAGAATTCACCTTATTACTAATGTGGTATCTGACCACCAAATTGCAGATAATAAAGAAGAAAATCACACCCAAACATACCACATTTTTCTTCAGGAATACAGACGGCAGTGTGAGCTCGGTGAAGGATGGTCCCTCCAGCACAGACACAGCCTTCTGTCAGCACTGAGCAGGAGTCTGAGTCCAGAGAAGCAACCTCCCTATTCTGACAACTATCTGCAACCTCACAGGCAGCTATACAAGCCTGATAGGAGAAGTTTTCAGAGCAGGGGAAGGCTAGGACAGAAATAAACAAATCACTCATTCTGAAGTTGTAATCAAATGAGGCAGTACCTAAGAGAAGACATTATTGCCATCTTGAAAAGTACCTGTGCTTGCCAACTCAGTAGGACCTATGAACCTAAAACACCAATACAGACCAGTTACCTTCTACATGACAAATTCAAACAAAAGGAATTTGTGAGCACTGTTTCTCCTTGTAGTAACATTTTCACGAGGCTCTGGATTGCATTTTGGCAGTAGAGAGATCAAACCATGCAACAGTGTTGACATAGAGCAATTTAAACTTCTAAAACATTTGAAAGTACTACACAGATTAATAATACAGTGTCCTGAATCATTCTGAATACCTTGCAGTGGCTAAAATTAAAGGGCAAAGCCTTGTCAATTACAAAAATATATATGTAAAGGCAAATTTACCATTGTTTTACATGGAATAATAAAGAACGTGATGAACTCATTACTACATTTAATAGATATCCACATTAGTTACTCTCTTGTATGTGTACGTTATTTTTAAGTCAATGAACACAGTTAAATTTAACATTCTTTATACTACTAATGTAAATTCATTGGCATGTATGGGTGCATGCATGAACAGACCAAAAAAGCATCTAATTTGATTTAAGTTTTGCTGTTGAAAACTTAACATGATCTTTCATTTGTTCAAAACAGCAATTGAAGCTGCATAAATATGGCAAACAGAGAATGACTACAAATGCCAACAGTGTTGTTCTGTGAACTACCAAAATATACAATCCTCATCATGTAATGATACCCAAATCATACAGCAACACCATCATGGTAGTGAGACAAAGTCCAGTTCACAAAGGGACCATCTGCTCAAAAATTAAGAAGGTTCCAGTTTAGACTTTAAAGATTAACTGGGAGGGGAGGTTGATTTTATTCAGCTTCTCACTAGTAAAAATGGCCATAATACCCCACAAGAAATATCTATTAGAGCCTTGTAAATAGAGGAACTCAGGCTTTTAAAAATCAGTCTACAGCATAACAACACTTAGTGACCACAAAATCCAGATGCAACTTCATGGTTCTTCCTTGCTAGGCACACACCACCAGAGGTCACTGCGGTATAAAAATAAGAGAGCGATGTATCCCCTCACAATGGATGGAATACATAGCTATATTCACGGATATATTTTGTAAGATATCTTTTTAAACAGTTATTTACTAGTAAAATACATACAAACTGAAGAATTATTTTTTAAAAATTGACTGGTTTTATACGTTAGACTCCATGACTATTATTTGCAGGGCATTATGACATGCCTTCATGAAGCCTGTAAACAGGTACCTACCTTAAATCACTTATGATTTCTGTGTACAGCGAGTTCTCTTATTTTTGGGGATCATGCTTCATGAATAAGTCTTTCCCTTTTCAAGCAGTGAAACCAGACAACCCTATGTTATCACTGCATAGGGCTTTTCCTAGGCAATCATTTTCTATTTACTGACAACTACAGATCCCATTTGGCCTTACATTTTAACATGTTGCTATGGGGGATGTCTTCTGCCAGGATACTCTAGCTCTCAGGTTTTACTCCTTACTTTCCATCTAATATCAAAGGTGTTTCATTTCTCCAATCCCTTATCCAAAGACACAGCTTCCTGGAGAAGCATCAAGGAGGAATCACCAATTCAAAGTACCACAGAACTTTCTGTGGCTTCCTCCTTTCCACAACCAACCCTGTTGTGTTTTGGTTTTATCAGTGGAGAGTGGCTAAGAGAAATGAACACTACATTGCAAGCAAGAAGATTTGACTTCTGCAGTTAAGTACGTTATAAGCCAGAGGGAGACTTCTGAACAATGTTCTTTAGCTTACCTTTAGCCATCTGTGAACTGGCTATAATGATCCTGATTCCCTTTGCACACTGCTTTGAATTGCATCATAAAAAAAATGCTGAATTTATTATCTCAAGAATGAATTCCAATGTGCATGAGGACTCAAGAAGCACTGGTATTTTCAACTTACATTTGTATTAGCCAAACTTTGTCTCTGTGAACACTAGAGGTACACATATACGTGCAGAATACTTACGGCAGTATTCAGAGCTCCTCCATTCTATACAAATATTAAATTTGTTGCACATCGCCACATAGGCAGCTAACGAAATGCATGGATTTTGAATGTACTCAGTGTCTTGAACCCATATATTACAGAATAGCTCAGGTGGAACCTATTAAACAAAAAAATAAAAAATATTGCACCTTCATAGACAGCCTGCTAGGATTGCCCTTTTTAAATATCAGCTACAGCTAAGCCAAAAATTCTTGGTTAGCAGTAAGCCACCAGCCTTCACTGGTGTACAAAGAGAGTCAATTAGTACTTAAAAGTAAGGCTTCCTGAATGTTGAAAACATATGACATCCTTATATTCCTCAGTTTCATCCCTTATAAGTGCCAAGGCAAGAGCTAATACAGTTTTTCCAATAGAAGGCATAATTACTCATAGTTCCTTGTTCTTCCTTACCTCTATGTTTTTGTCTATTTTGGCCTCCTCTTCATCAAACTCAACAATATACAAAAGGTGAAATGATAAATATACTCATATAAGCACAAATACACACTTTATTTACACAATGCGAGTTTGTTATTTGCATTAGATTTGCTTTAAATGGCCTGTTCTACCCTCTCATCTCTCTAAGCTGGAACTCGTTGTCTCTGGGGCCTTTGACAATGCAGGCTCTCTGACTACCTATTGCTATTTGGAACTTGTTAAATTACTGAACGCTTAAGGATTAATAAAATCCTAAACTATTTTATTTTACTTCGCTCTACATCATATTGATACAGTTGAATTAGCTGGGACTTATTTATAAATTAGATCGTATTGTCAAAACTAACAGAAATATATTATGAAATCTGAAAGTATTACTTGCTTATTTGCAACTCTCCTATCAAGCTGACACAATCTTCAATTATTTTTACCTTGCAACTGTAGATACAAAACAGTATCTATCTCATTCCACAGATGTGGTTACATGTAGTTTCACATTAATGAAATTATAAAGTATACAAAATTGTAATCAGAACTAACATCTCTCTCAAAATGTAAGCTTCCAAAATAGTTAACATACGTAAGGATGACAGCTGCTGAAGGTCTGGTTCAACACCAGTCTTAAGCATTCTGAGCAGTCCATGACTGAGCAATTAGTTTCCTGATGCCTGTCTTCTCCAACATACTTTAACGTGTCTGGCACTTGCCAGCTGTCTATAAAAGTCGATGGAGAGTCACTTTTGCTTAGAACTGTCCTGTTGGGTAGCATCAGGTCATTTTCCAAGCTTCTGTCACAAAAACCTGTGCATTACCAGAAGAAAAAAGCAGGTTAACACCGCACAGTTCATTCTGAAGTATAAGTGGCATATTCAACCAAGTAAATAGCTTTTAAAAAACTTACACAACATGACAGTATCACAACCCACAACAGATGTGGAAAGTCTGGTAGGATCAAACCACACAGAATTCAGACAAAATAAGCAAAGCAAACGTAAAGATGTATCTATGAATTAAGACGGGTGAAAGGACATCTATTGCATATCAAACAGCTGTTCGGAGAGCCCAGCTATGGCACACAAGCATCACCCCTCAGTTGCACAAGCAGTAAACAAAAACGTATTTTAAAAGAGGTTACAAAGCACCTCCGCATATAGTGACAAATGAAAACTGTAAATGATATCAGAAAAGGGAATGCCAAGATGCTTATCTGATACTGTACTTCAGAAATACTGTACTATTCTACTTATGCTTCTGAGCAGTCTTACACATCTATTGGCTTAAGAGCTACCACAAAAGCGCAGCTTTTGGCACTTCCAGGTATACTTTTATTACTCCTCAGCAGGAAAAAAGCAAA
>NW_009259111.1:3924918-3962741 GCF_000687185.1 Egretta garzetta | reverse complement strand
AGATCGTATTGTCAAAACTAACAGAAATATATTATGAAATCTGAAAGTATTACTTGCTTATTTGCAACTCTCCTATCAAGCTGACACAATCTTCAATTATTTTTACCTTGCAACTGTAGATACAAAATAGTATCTATCTCATTCCACAGATGTGGTTACATGTAGTTTCACATTAATGAAATTATCAAGTATACAAAATTGTAATCAGAACTAACATCTCTCTCAAAATGTAAGCTTCCAAAATAGTTAACATACGTAAGGATGACAGCTGCTGAAGGTCTGGTTCAACACCAGTCTTAAGCATTCTGAGCAGTCCATGACTGAGCAATTAGTTTCCTGATGCCTGTCTTCTCCAACATACTTTAACGTGTCTGGCACTTGCCAGCTGTCTATAAAAGTCGATGGAGAGTCACTTTTGCTTAGAACTGTCCTGTTGGGTAGCATCAGGTCATTTTCCAAGCTTCTGTCACAAAAACCTGTGCATTACCAGAAGAAAAAAGCAGGTTAACACCGCACAGTTCATTCTGAAGTATAAGTGGCATATTCAACCAAGTAAATAGCTTTTAAAAAACTTACACAACATGACAGTATCACAACCCACAACAGATGTGGAAAGTCTGGTAGGATCAAACCACACAGAATTCAGACAAAATAAGCAAAGCAAACGTAAAGATGTATCTATGAATTAAGACGGGTGAAAGGACATCTATTGCATATCAAACAGCTGTTCGGAGAGCCCAGCTATGGCACACAAGCATCACCCCTCAGTTGCACAAGCAGTAAACAAAAACGTATTTTAAAAGAGGTTACAAAGCACCTCCGCATATAGTGACAAATGAAAACTGTAAATGATATCAGAAAAGGGAATGCCAAGATGCTTATCTGATACTGTACTTCAGAAATACTGTACTATTCTACTTATGCTTCTGAGCAGTCTTACACATCTATTGGCTTAAGAGCTACCACAAAAGCGCAGCTTTTGGCACTTCCAGGTATACTTTTATTACTCCTCAGCAGGAAAAAAGCAAACCTGACTGTATTCACTTCTCAGAAGGCAGCATCACACCTTGTTTCTGTTTGAACTAAGGTAGTTGGCAATTTTGAAACACTTTGGAGCGAAGGAAGTACTGTAACACATGGAGAGTGACTTTGGTCAGCACAGAACACCCAAGTTTTACAGCAGTCTCCTCGGGAAGGTCCTTTACGAGCCAGCAGGTACAAAAAGGCAGAATGAGGGATCAGTCCCCCCATTCTTTCTTCCTAATCACAGTTTCTGAGACTTTAGTATCAGACTTCTAGAATGTTTTCCTCTGATGCCTCCACAAGCTTGCATGGCAATTCTAAGTCTTATCTGTTCAAAAACTACTCGTGGATTTAACCTTTTCTAGAGAACTGATCTGTT
Organism: Egretta garzetta; assembly: GCF_000687185.1. NCBI lineage: Eukaryota > Metazoa > Chordata > Aves > Pelecaniformes > Ardeidae > Egretta > Egretta garzetta. The sequence continues at coordinate 3,961,339 of NW_009259111.1, read as the reverse complement.
TTACCATTTTTCACCAATTCTTGACGACATGAGCAAGCCATTGCCAATCAGTCATACAGCAACAGGCATTCAGAGAGTAAAACAGCTTTTGAAACTGTAACCATTATTTGACCAAAAAAGTTTCTGGTTGAACTTTTTGTGGTTGTGAGTCTATGCAACACAAATAGGAAGTACTTGATGGTTCTGCAAGACTTCAAAGGATTGCTGTCATGTCTGGGATATCTTTTTCCACCCCTTCTCTTACACATTGACAAGGAGACTTAACACAGCAAAACTAAGGCTTCGCATTTGGCTTGGCAGAATCTGGTTGCAGCTAAAACTGACATGCTTCTACTCTCTTTCACCAGTTTTGCTATAGAGACGTCCATGTTCCCTTCCTACATCCCTCATCTCCCACACCAGCTCTTCACCAGCTGCCACATTTGCCCGATCCTTCCACTGTAAAAGACACCATTGCCTCTGACACAGATCCTTCCAAAGGATGCTTGCTGCTCCAAAACTGTAATGGTGCCTTCAGTTTTATCATTTCCATGAAACTGAGAAATAATGATCTACCAATACTTCAGTTCAGCCAAAAGACATCTGAGAAAGCTCAAATACAAGAAGCAGACTAACACAGAAAGCACAGGAGATCAGAGTAGACTAATTCATCCTGAAAAGATGTAGTACAACCAGTTCATTTAAAGCAGGCTCTGGTAAGTCACACCAGACAGCACTGTGCAGGGCAGATCTATGCGGAGAATCCCAATCAGAGATGAATACCAGAAAAATACAGCATATTCTCTGAAGAAGTTGTACTTGGAACACCATCCACAGAAATGTGTTGTCATCTAGATAAAGCACCTTGTAAACCAGGAATGTAATGTTCCCAATTCTCCCTATCACAGTAATCAAACAGGTAAAGGCAAAAGAGACTTCCATGACAACTCGAATCAGGCTTACTAAAAAAATAGTCTTTACTTTCTTGTTTCTGTTTGATCTAATTACAATAACGATTAGCCAAACAGAGCAAGAATTATGTTGAAAATGAGTTGGTGCAAATTACACATAATAATCCAATTTCAAAATGGCAGTAAATTCAAACTCTCTTCCTTTGCGAGAAGCACATTACTGTCTGCAGGACTTGGAACCGGACTGAGCTATCACTGGTATTTGATACTGAGCTACAGGCATTTGCCCTTTCTGAAACTGGAAAGATATCCACTGTAATTATATGAACTCTGTAATCCTGGTTTCCAGTTCCAATTTACAGCAGATAAATTTACAGATTCAGGTGTCACAGTAGGGATTTACATCAACAAATACATACTTGCAAAAGCTATAGCACTAAGCGCTTTTTCAAGGCTATTTTTCAGAAAGAAAGAAACTATGTGAAACTATTGAGCAGACCTAACAGAGTGCAACACTGTGGTTATTTAACCCATTATGATTAAGAAATTCCCTCCGAACTATTTCCTCCAGCAGATAAACTAAGATTAGTTCTCTGAAGTTAACATTTCCTGTGAATTCTGACCTTTAGAAACTGAAAATAGCACATATCGCTTCCTATCAGATGGATATCAAACACTAAATCTGTAAATGACCTTATTTGACATTATGGATTTATGCCTGACTGACTTACTTGGGTTTGGTTACAGCAATCATGGCTATGATTCAATCAGGTTTCAGACAAAAGCAACACTATGGGTGGGTAAAAGTGATTACATGAATAGGTATCAAACATCATTTCAACAATTTACAAATTAAATTAATAATAATTTAATTTTAATAGTATCTTAAACTTTGCAATGATCTGCAATAACTCTTTTGGGCCAGATCCTGCAAAAGATTATTTATATAATTAGGAAAACATGTTTCACTAGAAAAGCATCTGAATGCCTTTATTTCTTGCACTACTCTATACTTACCACATAGTCCCAAAGCTCTTGGTTCTCTGGTACTATTAAACTCAATTATCATCACACCTGTGTGGTGAAACCACTGAATTCTGATTTTTGTTGGGGTCTCAACTGCATACTTGTAGCCCGAATCCTCGACTTTGTACCCATATTTTCTAACAGTAGGCCAAGCAAATCTTGAATTTACTGTTATCTAAAATACACACAGAAAAGAGGTTAAATGTCAGGCACCAATTGCTGTAGGTAGAAGAACTAAGGCCAGATTCTTGACAGCTTAGGAATCTAACTCATAACTAATTTCAAAAGAAGTCAGGCTCACCTCCACAAAGATAATTCAGGTACTAAAGAGACTAACAGTTTATGTGCCTTGCTCTGTGACTTACCTTATTAACTGTCCTTGTATCACATTCTGACTCTTTGCATTTACAAGCAATTTACTAAATTACAAAGTTAGAACAATGATTTATATTACTTATCGTGTCCTACTCTAATATTGAGTATCCACATGAGGAGGCAATTGATTTGAGTAGATGCTATCTAAAAGGCAAAGAAAAACAAACCTTCAAAATACTTACTTTTCTACTTAAACGATTGATAATAATTTGGTTTGATACATAGGTTAAATTCAACATTGCCAAGCACAAAGAAGTTGAATTTGAATTACTCTGTGGAGAAAGCAAAAATACATCAACCATAGTCATGCATAGCTGATTAGTGGTTTTAAGTACTAGGACATTAAGGATTTTGGCGGGAACAGGGCAGGGGGAGGACAGGATGCGTATATTTTAAGAAAGGAAAGCTGCTGCTGATTGTAGTTTCAAGTCTGGACTACAAAGTTCATATAGATAGTATTCTTGCAAAAATAAACAAACAAAATATTATGATCTCGTTGTGTTCAGCAACTGTGTTATATCACCCAATATTGAAGTTACAACATAAATAAAGGTTTTCAGGAAAAAAAAAAAATACAGCGGACTAGCTGTTTGGACACCGAAAAATATGAACTACATATCTGAAGGTAAGCAAGAATGAGACTGGGAATGATGAATCTATATGATACATGAACACTATAGAAATAATGGATCAGAAGTACATACATACTTCCCAAGCAACAAGGTGCTGAATGTAACAGAAAAAACTGAAAACAACAGAAAAACAAATCTGAAAGTCATAAACAGATCCCCATTTTCAGATCAATTATATTAAGCTTCTAGAATTAACTTCCATAAGGTACTACTTGGGACCAAGCTTTGTGCTGGACACTTATATGGACATCAAAATTACCTAGATTTCATAGAAGAGGCTGGAGTTGAAAGAGTTTTGTAAAGGCTCATGCGAAATTAACTCTTCATAACATAAAGCCAATCTACACTGCTCATTAGGCAGGATACCCATTGGGGTTTCGCTCTTCCCTCTCTGAAACAAGTAGTATTTCCTCCTGTCAGAGACTTGGAATGCACAGGGTGGTCTAATTTACTCTGACAATCCTACAGTCTTTTATAGCTCTGAAGATTCCAGTGCAAATTTCTCCACATTAACATAGATAAAACTGTGCACTGAAATACACTGGTGATACACTGGTACACCATGGTGGTACTTACTATGTGATGGCATTCACAGAAGTGACTAATAAATGTATATCCACTTTATCTCTCACCACCTTGTTTTTTACATATATAATAACACGGACCTACCTTTCACCTTCTGGCTGTTTCAGAAGGAGCTACGCATCTAGAGTCAGGTGATAAAGAGCTATACAATTCATAAGTGTTGTAAGGTGCAAGTGCAATTCATAGATATTGCACAGAAGTGAATAATTAACCACAACTAGGCAGTATTACTATGCCCTTTCTTTTAAGATACATCTTATTAGGAGTACTGAACACCATTTGTTAGCTGATAAATGTTAGTTACCATTCTACAGTCAAGGACATGGATGGTTATGGTTTCATCTCGAGTTTGACTAACAACATAGGATGCTTCTTTGAATAAAGCCAAATGATTTCCATCATAGGTTACAATGCTCAGATCAGAGAAAATTGTGCAACGACCTAAGAAAAATAAAAATAAATTAAATGTTTTTTCTAACTTATTTGGAACTTTTGTAAATATTACAAAATATGAAGATACACCAATAAATTTTAGAAGATTAAGTAGCTTACTAGAGTTTCATATATGGACCACATAATTTCAGCTATATTTGATGCTGCTTTTCCTCTGTAAACGGACAGCAGAATCAAATGCTGAATATTTCAGTGGGACAACCTACAGGCCCCTGCAATCAGTTTTCTTACAGTTCTTGCCAGCAAAGTTTTCTAATTTTTACAAACCCAAAACAAGAAAAAAAACATGAATGACAGTGGATCATGCCAGATCTTTAGTTCCCATCTAGTCTTGTTCCTAAGGCAGGAGATCATGTGGAAAGTTTCCTTCTTCCCAGTCTTATTGCTAAAACTTTTGTGTTTCAAATACTCCTAGTTATTTCAAACTCCAGAGCTTAAGCAGAAATTTGCATTGCTTATCTGTACATCCTGTCTTTGCTATTACGGACTAAATAAATTTTTTTTTAAGGTTTGGATACTTCCTGCCCATTTCTAGGTAACTGATGGGTGTGACTACAGAAAAGCTATGCTTCCAGAGTCCCCAGACTGTTAACACAGCTAATTAAGAGAGTCTGGGGAATCTTCGTATCCAGAAGTAGATATAAGATGAACCAAAAACCCCACTGACTATATTGACTTGGTATCCTCTGATTAGACAGAAGACAAGATGAGTCTAAATCAGACCTAGACATGTCCACTGCAGATACCTAAAGAGGAATATCCTACATTAAAGGATATTTTTGATTTAATTTCCCTGTATGTAGAACTAGAATTATAAATTGCATTAGACAGTAAGTAACCCGTACAATATGCATCTTCTATTTCTATACCATGGTATAGAAATGTCTATTCTTAGCCTTCTTACACATGCATTAAATTGTTACCTAAATTCACTTCAGAAGTACTCCATAATTAAAACTTACATGCACATTCCCACTTTGGGCAGCATTTGTCACCATTCATTTGAGTAGCAAATCCTAAAACTCCACAGCTGGGTTGAGTTGCATTGTATGGGCAGTTCTGCGACTTATTAACTTGGATCAGTCGTCCATCCAAGCAAATGTGTTTTATGCACTCATTCTCTGTGATTGGCTAAGGCATATTTAATAAAAGACACGGGTTACCATTCTTACCAAGCTAGTATCACAATATTACAGAGTATTTGCTCAAAATGGGGGCTCACACTCACATTCTTCAGGTACAGAATACTTATGAATCCCTGTGTTGCTGATGGAAGCTACAAGTGAAGAGCACCCTTGAAAACCTGACCATTCTGAGGACAGTTTAAAGCTGCTGTCCTGTTGTAAAGTGGAGAACAGCACTATTGAGTTTTTAAATTTACATTAAAAGAAATTGAGAAGGAAAAGCATGGAAGGGCACAGGTAGGAATAATAACAGGGCTCTCGGGAAAGACGTACTTAAAGGAGGGCAATGTGACAAAAACCTGCCATTGAACAATATGAAACACCATATTTTGCCAAAAACCCATTCTTGTAAGTCACACTCAGAAAACTGAGGCCCAAAATGTACAGTATATTATAGCACTTATGGAAACCACTATGCACAACGAAATCATCCAAAATTGCAGATATAATTGAGAAAACAATAGGGCTCCCTGTTTGATACCGGTATTTTAAATCCTAGAGATCACAGTATGGCTCACAATTTGTTTTATCAGCGTGTAAAAGTAACCAAGACATATTCAAAACCAAAGAGATAAATATTTATAGTTACTCACTGTACAAGTTTGAAGAGTTGCTGTTTCTCTAGCCAGCATAAAAGCTGATGCTGTGACTCCTGACATGGCTTCAGCTGTTGCCAGTCCATCAGAAGTTGTTGTAGTCAAGCCATAAAGTGGTTCAGTAGATAAATAGGCAAACGAGGAAACTGATGGAGCTGTTGTGTCACTTGGATGGTCAGCTATCATTAGCAGCGAACTTGTAGAAGGTGTTTGCACCTCAGATGATATTTCAAGTTTTGAAGTTTGAGTAGTACTGACTGATAACGCAGCTATAGAAGAAAAAGGTTTTGGTTCAGAGGATGAAGGTATAGTAGACAGTGCTGATACACCTACATCAGAAGGAACTGCAGTTCTGTTTGTGAAATATGGAGAATAAGACGTCTGAGGTGTTTCTGGGGTAATGGTAGCATGCTGAGTATGGATGGCTTGGACTTCTGTTGTTAATTCTAGCTCTTCAGATTTTACTGTATCAAGGGGCAGGGCTCCTTTTGCTTCTGAAGTAAAAGAAGAATAGGTGGGCTTCACGGAGCTTGTGATGAATTCTGTTACTGCTTCTGCTTTGTCTGAAGTTGCTGATACAATACTAATGTTTTGCTCAGTACTGCTTATCATTGAAGAGGCTGAAGCTGCAGCAGATGAATGGGCCATAGCTGACAACATTGTACTTGCTAGAAATGTGGAACTGTAGGCAGTGGTTGAAAGTGTGACTTGCTTAGGCAATACCACAGTTTTCTCCGTACCACTTTTGCCAGTTGATGTGGATGGCCCACTCCCCATCACAATAGGACTTTCTGTTGTTTCTGGTAACAAAACCAATGAAGAGGTTGACTTAGATTCTGGTGGAGTTGTAGTTGTTTCAAGTGTTTTACTTGAATCAAGTGATTCAGTAAATGAGGCCTGCCATGTGAATTTTAGATCAGTACCTGCCTTTAGTGTGGAAAATGAAGGAAATGTTTCTTTTTTAATTGTTGCTAAAGAAGAGGAAGCTGCAAGTACTTCTGGTGAGGAAGGAAGAATTCTGGTGCCAAAAATCAAGTCACCTGTTGTTCTAACTGGGACTGTAGACTGCAAAACAGAAGTAGCTCCTGATACATATGGCTGCGTGACTGAATCAGTTAAATGCAACTCTTTTTCACCTGGTAAAATAACTTGTGTAGAACCTGCTGAGGTAGGCAATATACTTGAATGAATGCCTTCAGGTAGTGAGGTGATTAACAAGTACGAGGAAGTTAATTCCCCTGTAGCCTCATGTTGTGGCTGAGCAGTGGATTTTGCTATAGTTTCTGCAGGATACTGGTAAATTGGGGTACTTCTCTGGCTTGTCAATGAAGGTTCAGAAGTCTGATGACCAAGTTCCATAGCCACCTGAGTAGAAAAATGTGGTATAGCCATGGTCTTTGCAGTCTGTATTGAAAGTTTATCTCCTGAAGATGTCTGCCAAGAGGAGGGGCCTACTGAAGATGGAGGAAAGGATGGCTGAGCTGTAGCTGCTGTAAGTTTTACTGTATCTATTATACTTTGGGATGTAGATTTCAATGCTGTAGAAACTGTTTTAGTTCCTGGATATTTTGGTGTGGTTGTTACTTCTGGTATCACTTGTGTTAAAGAAGGTGAAGAAACTGATTTATCTGGTAGATACTGAGAGGTGGAGAAAGTGTAAGACGACTTTGTCACTGGAAGCACAAATGAAGAGGATAGAGTTGATTGTTCTTTGGCTGTCATTACTTTTTCGGTTGTTATGAGCTGACTGCTGAATTCAGAGGATGGGGAGAATGTGGCATTAGTGATATTTAAAATGTCTTTGCCTGGCAATTTGTCGTGAGATACTGTTGTTATTGGACTTGACTGTTCTGTCATAGTGGGTAACAGAGAGAAAGTCAGGACTGGAGAGGTCTTTTCTGTTGGTAACTCAGATTTTGCTGTAGTTTTTCTTGGATATAAAGAGATTGTTTCATGGGATGTATGCACAGGACTGAGAGCTGTCAGTGATGCTTCTTTTCCATATGAGGGTAGCGAAGGAAGAGAGATGTTTGAAGAGATTAGAGAACTTGATGGTGAAGAAGGGAAAGCAGATGCCTTTCTAGTAGAGATGCTAGTAATTCTTTCCACTTGTGATTTATCAGGCTGTGTTGTCAACAATGTGGTTTCAGTTGCACTAAGGAGAGTAAGCGGAGATCCAGTGACTGATGTTCTTTGAGTTGACACTCTTTCTGTAGCTATGAAAGGAACTGTGGTGGTTTCTTTTGATGAGATTGAGGTTTTAATTGCTGACGTGGTAACACTACCTGAATATGCTGAAGTGCTTGTCTTCACCGTACTTGAAACCAGAGTTGACTTGTATTTGGTAGAAGTTTTTCCAGAAAACAAAGTTGACTTGGCTTCTAATTCAAATGGGGATGTTATTTTGGACGTTACCTCAGCAGACAAAGGTGTCACACTGATAGTCTCAGCCACAATGGGATATTTAGTGTATAATATAGTCAGGAACTCTGTTGTGTTTAGAACTATGTATGAGGGATATCCTGTAGTTGAAACAGTTTTGAATGTTTTTTTCAATTCACCTGAAGCTGGAGAAGAAGAAGTAGGAGCAGACACTGAAGGTCTTTTTGTAGAATGAGTGAAGGATTTTTCAGTTGTAGAACTAGGATGTAGTGAATGTCGAGGGAAATAGAAACTTGACATATGCTCCACTTGAGATGTTGTTTTGGGAGTTTCCTTTTTATGAGTTGTAAATGGTAACAAAGTTGTTTCTGATAATCTCTTTTGAGTTTGCAGAGTTGTCATCTTTGGACCTAGAGCTGTAGTGAAAGGTACCTCTGCAGTACCAGTTAGGTGTTGAACCATTTCAATAGGAGGTTTTGTAATTGCTTTTCCTAATGAAATAGGTGGTGTGGATGTTGGTGAAAATGTAGTCTTCATGCTCTGTTCAGTTAAAACAATGGCTGGCTTTGCTGTTGCTGAAGACATGGGTTTTAACAAAGTAGTGATCACAGGAGAAAGTGATGTTACTGTAACATTAGGTTCTGTGCTAGAAGACTGTCCTAGGCTTATTTCTGTGCCTTCTGAAGCCCCTGTTAGAGTTACTGGTGGTGTATACAAAGGTGGTGGTGTGGAAAACTGGGGCGAATACACAGTAGTTTTTTCTGTTATTGATTCAAATGAAATGGGTGTAAATGTTGTAAGTCTTTCTGGTTTCACTTGTGCTTCTTTTGCAGGAAGTGTTCTTGTGGCTACTTCTGGTACTTCCTTTATTTTAGTTTTGACTGGCATTTCTGTTATTCTAAGTGTAAGTGGTACCCCAGTAAAAATCAAAGTAGAAATTGGTTTGCTTTCTGATTCTGTGCTTGTAGTCACTGCATGTGTAGCTGTTACTGCCTGAGGCTCTGTAGCCCTCAATACTGTAGTGGAACCACTACTGATTGGTTGTATCTTTGTGGAAGTTTCTGAACTGACAGTAGATGGAAGCAACGGAGAAATATCAACAGAAGACAAGCTTACTTTAGATTTTGTTGTCCTGGACATTGCTGTAGTGCTTTTCCCAGATGTCATTTCTGTTGACTGTGAAGAAATATTTGATGATGAAGTTACGATTTGAAGTGTTGTATTAGAAGTAATAGGTGAAAATTCAGTTTTTCTTGGAGTTGCAGTGAGTTGCAATTTTGAACCAAGTGTTGTTTCCATGTCTTTTGCTTCAGGTACGGGAAATGAAGTTGCCACTTCACTAATCGCTGCCAAACTTGTACTTGATGCTAAGTGTGAAACTGCTGGTGTTCGAATGCTGGGTGACAAAGGTGGACTATCATCTGCAGGTTCAATACCTGAAATCAGACACAAGTGAACAGTAGTCTGAAATTTATGAATAATTACAGTCATGAAGCTAGCAGAGCTTGAAGGAAGTTATGTTAACTTATAGCACTGATCTCTTCAATTGCCTTTAAACTTCTAAAATTCATAGACAAATTAAAAAATAAATTTATTAAATTGCTCTTCCCACTTATGACTCTCTACAACTACCTGAAAGGAGGTTGTAGTGAGGTGGGTGTTGATCTCTTCTCCCAAGTAACAAGCAATAGGACAAGAGAAAATGGCCTCAAGTTTTGTCAGGGGAGGTTTCAAGTGGATATTAAGAAAAATTTGCTTACTGAAATAGTGGTCAAGCATTGGAACAGGCCGCCCAGAGAGGCAGTGGAGTCACCATCCCTGGAGGTGTTCAAAAAATGTGTAGACATAGCACTTCGGGACATGGTTTACTAGGCAAGGTAGTGTTGGGTTGATGGTTGGACTTGATCTTTGAGGTCTTTTCCAACCTGAATGATTCTATGATTCTAAATAATTTGCTCCACAGCTAATGTTACTGAAATATTTTATGAAGAAAGAACATCTTTCTTAGTTTAAAGTCTGTCTCAGATTTTTGAGTGAAATTATTATAGCTAAAATGTATGTTTAGTGAGCTCAAGGTTCATATAACTAAGGTCATAGTCACACAAATTTAAGCACCGATATTTGAAAATTTGACTAAAGACCTAAGAAATTAATAAGCTAAGTATCATACATAATATATATAATTGTTTTAACATACAGTCTTCAAAATACACGCATCTTTGAGTAATTTCATCCAGCAACATATTGAGAGGACAGGCAGGGATGCATCCTTCCACTCTAAAAGAAAAACAGTTAATACTAAACTAGCTGAACAGTATCTTGTGGATCAAGCACTTAAGTTTTAGCAAAACAGAATTTATAAACAAAGTATTTTTAAGTAAACAGTCTTGTTCTATCTAAATCTCGTCACCTCAGTGTAGTCCTTCAAAATGTCATTGGCATGGCTTCCATTTTCACTGAGATCTAAGCTAAAGCATGAACTCTGTGATACTCAGCCTTTGAAACGAACAGTTGCAGGTTCAATACTGAATGCTGTTGCTTAAGAAATGCCAAACATTTTTACACACCAAAATCCAAATGTCAGGTTTTTATGCAGACAGCACAAATTCCAATTGGAAGGAAAAGGCAAGAACAGATATGGCTGTTGCAATGCCATAATAAAGAAGTAGCAGCACAACTATTTGAAACAAACTTGTAATCACCTCTCTTTATGAATACTCTACAATGCCCCCCCCCAGCTTGAAAGTTACAAATATACTAGATAAGTATTGTCAGATTCTGGAATGACTAACAACTGAAATGTCTCTTTCATGTAGCTGCCACAGCAGGTTTTATTCCATTTCTTTTCTCCTTTGCTTACCTCCTTATACAAGAACACAGTCCTGCTATACTGAGCCTACATCTGGTCCCTCATATTCCTATTATGCTGCATAAGTATATTACCCAAATTACATACTTTTCCATAAAAATACAGATACTTACTTTGGCACTGCCTGACAGTTTTTTCCCAAGGGGTCCCTGCATGTCTTGAAACAAGGGCTTGTACAGGCATCATAATGCCATTCACATGTAGAACGGGATAGAAATTTAAATTTGACATCTGAAAAGCAAGAAAGATCTGTTATGCTCGTATATTTGTAGAAATGCACACAGATACGTATCAGTAAGAGGCATGCTTTAAGTTCACTGCAGCTCTAAATCTCTTAGTTTCTACCTGCATTCTCTACAAATAAAATTGATGATATTTTTTTAACTGCTAAGGTCTTTAAAACGTAAAGAACAGTTTACGTTTTATGCAGAGTATATTAAAGAGTGCTGGCTCTGCAGCCTGTTTTACTCTTTGTAGTATAAAACATGACATTGAACTAGCCACATTTACTGCATATTACAGTCACTTGAAAATAAAGCCAGGCAAGTTAGAGCTGTTGTTTTTACGTCTTAAAAACTATAAACCAACAAAACTATATGTTTGGTTATTCAATGCAAAATTAAGATTATGTTGATTCAAGTACAATTATTGCTATTAAAATAAAAAGCACCAATTGGATACACTGATACTCTTTGTAACATAATCGTATCGTAACAGTTGTTTACTTTGTGTGTAAAATTTGCTGATATAGCACAAAGGTGTACGTAACTTGTATGATGCAATTGTATTTTAAAAGCCAAAACAAACACCATTCCAAATAAAGTAGTCAAAACTTATGCCAATTTAGGCTCCTTAAAGCAATATAACTTAACAGCTGATCTTCCCAAAAGTAGTATAAGATAGCCACCCCAAGACAAATTAATTCAAACCTCAGAACATGTTGAATATGAAATTCTTACTCCTCCTACAATGAAGAAAGCAACTCAGGCTAAATGAGATGTAGCCTTGCAAAATTTAACTCAAAATATGGACTTCAGCAGGCAAAGTAGTACTAATAATGAAACACTATGGCAAATTAAAAAAAAAAAGTCGTCTTTTAAAATACAAATAATTCTCTTAAATGAAAGGTAAAAATTCAACTCAGACAAAAGAGTGTGTATGTTGCCATCTAGTGTTATCCTTTTTACATGTCACTCTAAGGACATAATGTCGCTGTTTTTGAAAACATGATTCTTACAACAGTAACAAATGCATTTATAAAGTTACATTCCCATAAAAAGCTAAGTGCAAGTCACTGAATTCTTCTGTGACCCCTTCTAGTGAAACCAACTTAAGTTGCTTAAATCTAATGAAGGAATGGAATTATTTCTATACATTTTGCTGACTGATATATGGTGTTTTGCATGTACTGACAGGTCAGAGTGGTAAGGTTTAAGGACAAAAGAAGATGTATGACAAAAAGAACATATCAGAGACCTGTTGGCACAGGCAATCACCAACAGTGGTAATAACCATCAATAACAGTATATCTGAGTGGAATCTAGGAAATCTCATTTTCAGACAACCCTAGATTAAGCACGGAGACAGATCCATAACTTTTAACTCTAGCCACAAGCTTCACCATTAATCACAGAAGAAGTTTCAAAGACAATAAAGGCACAAGCTTTCCAGAACATATACTGTAACTCAATGAAGAATGTTAGTTTCTCAATTTAGCAGAACAGTGATTGTGAATTAACACTTCCAAGTGCTGGGATTAACATACCATCTCCCATTCTCCAAATAAACTTAGACTTTTATGACATAGATTGTCACGTCTTCCTCAAGCTTTACTACAGATTAAGTTCACAGAGTTTGCTGATGTTGCATGCCTTGGCAGGAAACAGGGTAAATTTCTACATAACATTTGTTGAGTGGTTCATAAACACCGCTTTCAGTCAAGAACAAAGTCATGCTTGTCTGCAAGTTTTGTCTCTACTTCTGAAGAAAGAAGTATGGACAACAGATTAACTCATTAACCTGGCCGTAAAAATTGTTTTCCAGTAAGAGCTGTAGAACCAATGAACATTTAATTTTTCAGTCAAGGGATTTTAGAGAATTGAGTACCAAGCCAAGCTGTATTAGGTTTTTTTTTAGTGTATAAATTACACAAAAGAACAGACCAAATCACCACAGCAAGAGTTGAATAAATCGCATTAATTGGTTTCCAGTACCTCAAAAGTTTTCCGTATGTCTCAGTAAACCCACCAGATATAATGAAATCTGTGCGTTATTATGAATTATCAGAAAATGCTTTTCCAGCATTAGGAGAATGTCAGTTCAGTCATTCATCACATTTAAAGTTTTCACTACTAGCAGCATCAGTTCTGGAATGCCTAAGCAGCACAAGGATCTAGCTGACTGACTGTGCAAGCCACTGTATAAAACCAAAACAAACCCCAAAAAACCCCACACCACACCACCACAGCAAGACGCAGTTCCTGCTTAAAACGTTTAGACTAAATAAGAGATTAGACAGAAAATGACGGGGAGGCGCAGAGCCACGTTCTGAACTAATATGAATTCAAGAATAAGCCAAGAGAACAATAAAGTATCTCTAGACCCAGCTAAAGTAATAGATTATTTTGCCTCTTTTTAGCACATCTGTATATTAACTATAATCCCACTACCCACAATCATTAGAGTATAAGGAAAAGCAGTAACCAAGTGCTTTAAAGCCATTCAAGCACCCCTCTCCCTAAACTGAGGGAAATACTCTCTGTATTGATTTTAGACATTAATTTCCACACCAGACCAACCTCCGCTTTACTGTTACTGCAATGCTGCTATTCCCATGACAGAAACTACTGCAGCTCAGAAACTCTGGATTTCACCAGTGTCATGGCATGAACGCTTTATGCTAGCCAGGATGCTAATCAGCCACCTCCACCACATGCTTCCCATTTTTTAAATATTTAAATTCCCCCTCCAGCAACCAGTAATAGGAGCTTACTGTACTCTGTGCAACAGTACAGTTTCCTCACAACAAAAGAATGATGCACAGTTTACAGACAATGAGTCAAGCTTCTTATATCAGGCATGTGTTCCTCAAAAGGATTTGTCATGGCATTTGAAAATAACCATGTGCCTCCTGGTGAAGTCTACCAGCATTTGTCTTCTGTTCAGTGACACAGCAAATCCTTCACAAAATGGTAAATTATGCCCTGGATGACAGTCGCTCCAGCTGACATGCCAACTGAACCCACAGTTCTTTTACCTAACAGGAGCTGAGTGCATCAACATGTTACAGTACTGCAGAAAGCTTTCATATGAATGCGGGTATACATGTGGCCAAAGACAATATATTAAAAGACATTCTCCAGCTCCATTGTTTTCTGACTTGCTTGAACATCAGAGAAGCATTTTGTTCCCGGTAACTTATGTTTTTCATTCTTCATGACTTTCAAAAATAATTCTGCAGTAATGAGAACAGTTGCTACCATTTAATGAAGAATTTTCATTTTTTATCACTGAGACTGTGGTGTTCTGTTGAGTCACAACAACCTTTCTTAGTAACTTGGCCACTTTTCTGTGTTGACAATTCCTACTGTCACAAGTCCATCCTGCCTTTTTTTTGTTCCTGTGCTGACTTCTACGTCATAGGGAAAAAACTTGCCATTCTCAGAATATGCATATTATTAATAATTTCATGCTATGCTCAAAAAATGCCTATTTACTTAAAAAAAAACCCTAAAATTTTAAATTTTCTAATGTTAATAAAAGGTTGTATTTAAAACAAAAGTTTTAAGAATAATGAAAAAAAATATTTGGATTTTCACTCTCACCTGACACTTTTTTTGTTTTGCTACTGTTTCCAAAGATTTTTTTTAAATCTAGTAGGAACAAAATTTGCTTTAGAATCAGTTCTATTTATAATGGCAGCAAAACTCTGCTTAGTAACGTAGATTGCCTATCTCCTCAGTTACCAGTTTAGAAACATGAAATCTTATCTACCCCCCTTAACACACACAACCTACTAACAAACTCTGCCCATGACTTCTAAGTTTCTGCAACGAGAAATATAAGCAAATATCACTGGAAAAATTGAACTTGGTGTCCAGCCAAAACATCGCTCAAAGCGAAGTGTAATTATCTACCTCTTAAATACTTTTGTTCAGTTTACTATTATGATGTTAGGAGAATATAATCATATTAATGCAACTATTCAATCTCCTACTTATTCAGTCACAAATGGGAGGTCAATTGTTTTGTGTTTGTGGTATAAATAGGAACGATGCTATAATTCTACAGTAACCTCAGCCTGATTCCAAGAGCTACCGAGCAGTTGTGGTCAGTGACATACCCAGGATTTGCAGGTACAACAGCAGTTGCTCAGCACTATCCAGTCCCAGGCCCCATGTCATGATCTTTTGGACTGACAAAGTATATGAGCTCGAATTAAACTTAAGAGCAACAGGACATTCTGGAAAATTAATTCTACTGATGGAAATGGGTAAGAGTAAGTTGAAGTTAAAACAGTCAACAATATCATGTATAAATCTGATGTAAGAAGCAAAAACAAGTTTTTCATTAAAATTAATTTCTTTTTCAATTTTGTACTGTTTTTGAATTTGTTTCAGTTAATTACTATACAAATGTTAAAAGCAACCAAATATGCCCTGTATCGAACTTAAACATTGATAAATACCTCTGTGCAGTGCGCATATATTTAGTGTGTCTTGAGATTTTAATTTTAGCTCAAAATTCTCTCTGAGATAGGCCTTATATTTACAGCAAGTTAGCTATTAAAGCACATAACTAACATTAAGAACTTTGCTGCAGAATCTATACAGGGCAAGTCACGTTTTTATAATATATAAAAAAAATTAACTCACTGATCTTAAAAAGGTAAAGCATATTATGATAATTCTATGAAAGGTAAAAGGTAACTAGCTTGAACACATTATTTTTAAAAAGTGTAAGGAAACTGCAGTTATATCCATAAAAAGATCATCAATCCCCTACATCCACTAATTTCCCAACAATTTCAAACGTGAATTTATCGCTCTTACATGACAGCTCTGTGCTTGTCCATCTGGTAAGTCTAAGTGTATTCTTTCTTTTGACTGAATGCATACCAATCCATTGCTGGTAAAAATTCCTGCATAGAATGCAAAATGTATTTTCTTGTGAGTAAGTATACTCTAGATATTCAAATCAACTCAAAACCTCAAATGTTTGTGGGAACAGGACAGCAGACAAATCTAAGTATAATGAAAATAATCCAATTTAAAAGCTGAAGTGACTTCTCATGGAAAATACTTTGCAGTGTAGCCCATCATATCTGTGCAATTTATAGTCAAAGTATTTCAGTGTGACAATATTTATTGCTATGAAACTGGAAAAAGTGACTCGTCAGCTGACTTAAAACAAACGTGTATCTATTGCTGTGGTGATCAGGTCATTTAAAATTCTTCCTTTTGAATGTGCGTCACAGAGCATGAAGAAGTCTCATGAGGAACTTTCTGGCCAAGGGGATTTACTGGGCCTATTATTCTGCTCCCGATATTTATCCTCTGATTCTGCAGGAATAGCTGTTCCCGGTTCAAGAGTTTCTGATCTAACTGTGCACTCTGGAGCTGGTGTAACTTTTCCATTAACTTAAACAAATGCTGCTGTATTTTTAGACCATGTAATTACCCTACATCAGCAGGCTGGCCCTTGTGAAAGTATACTGGAGAAAGATTCGAGCCCTATGTTTCTCTGCTTATAAAACTCTGAAACCCAAGCCTTCGGATGTGGTGATTAATGAAATGCCTCTTGATCATTTGATCTGATCCCACTTGCTGAGGTAAATTGTTTTAGTTTTCCATTGGCATAGATAGGATTTTTTGGTATAATGACTGGAGGCTAAAGACTTCACACTTGAAAAGACATACCACTCTGTGTTAATGGACGACCACTGAGAATTGGAACATGTTTTAACCTTCTTCATTCCTCCCTCAAAGATAAAAGACTAAGGAGATATTTTTGTTATGTCCAAAGAAAGTTCCTCGCTTAAAATGCTGTACGAACATCCTGGTAATAGCATTAGCTCTAGAATTCTGCTGTTCAAAAACCTCAACAGCTCTGTGATTACAAGCATTTGTCAAGAGGCAACAGGCATTTGGCAATGACAAAATCTGTCATTTTTTCTGAAGTTGGAGTGTGCCAGTCAACAGCTGCATTAGGCTGTCAGCATAATGCACCGCAAAACATCGGCAGATTCACAATGCCACCATTAACACTTTAATTCAATGTTTTGATAACAAGAAGCTCCACGAGGCATACAGTTGGCCTCTGCTGTCATAGAAGTCAGTGCCTGCTTCAGATTTGTCTGTGATGACATTCAACATGGTCACTGTAAAATATGGCCAGGCCACGCTTCATTTGTTACAATATTTCATTTTCTTTCTTTGCCTGTAAAACAAATTTTGATTTCAGAGAATGAAGAACTGATTTTAAAAAAACGGTATTGCCAAGAATACCTATTAATATACTTCTGCTACCCCAATAAAAGAATTACTAATGCATTTGAACTTACAGCACAATAAAAAGCTTTAGAACATAAAAATAAACACTTGTAGTCATTTTGGAATTTTATATACCACACAAAGGCCAGTGGTTTCAGCAAGTAGTAGTTGTCACTGAGGTTCATAAATAAAGTCATATGAATGCATTGGATGTATCTGATGTATTAAGACAAGCAGACACTAAAGCAAACTGTGGTTTCATGAATAATCTGCTTTGCTTTGTTTTATATGCCAGTGTAACTTCTTGCATCTTGTTCTTGACCTGTAAGGCCATCTTTATTTCAGCGCATGGTTCCCAAGTGTTGGAAGAATATATGAAAACAGTTATTGTTATTATTTCTTTTCATTATTAGTCTAAAAAAGAAAGCTTGATTTATTAGTGATTTTTTTAATTGTGGTTTTTGTCATCAGTTCTTGTAGAAGCAACTTCTGGATACAGCTCCTATAAAGAGTCCTAAGAATATATCCTACATTTCTGATCCTTACATCTCAGTGGAATGGGAATACTATTATAGGAATGGGAATCTTTCAAGTAGGTAGAAACGCTCTCACAGCACTCTACATTGTGTATTCAAGAGCTGTAGCTATCCAAGAAACAGTAGAAAAACAAGACTTCTATATTCCCAAGAAGAGGCAATGCATCTCTACGTAGATGACACCTGCAACACTAGGGGATAACATCCCAAAAGGCAGAGCCTCTATGAGTGGTTACGTGGATAAAGGGCAAGGTGTTTTTCAGGGGAAACACGAAGTCTAAGAGGTGCAATCTACAGGCAATGTCCTTAGCACTGGATGGCAGCAATCAAAGGGAAAGGAGGAGAAAACATCCATAGACCTTAGCTTTTAGAGATGTATTCAGTTCTTTTCTATTCCCTTTGTAAATCCATTACTCATCAGCATGAATTTTCTACTCCTTAAGAACTTCCTCACCACCTACAAAACAAGTATTGCCCAGAAACCATACACTAGGCAATGTATTTCCAAAACTAGTTGGCAAATATAGCAAAATCGTGTGTTAGGCTATTTAATAGCTTTGGACAAAAAACCCAGAATCTCATCCTCACTACAAGGCTCAGGGAAGAAGACTTTGAGCCCACGTGTCATAGATTAATTGCAGCTCCCAGTGATGCAGGGGAGAAGTAAGCAATCTCACCACCTCTGAAAACATCAATACCATTTAGCCTGTATTTTCACAGGGTGCAAACTGCTGTTCATAAAATACAACTTTACCTACCTACCTACAAGTTTAAAAAGGGTTGACAGTCTGAACTCCTCTGAATGATGGTACTTCAAAAGCTCAACTGAAGAGCCTGAAATGTGGATGAAGTAACCTGGTTTTGCAAATGACTCAAAGGAACTGTATCCTGAAATCCATGTATTCTTGTGAATGACATATGTGGATCTGTTGTGAAACTCTTCGCTTTTTTCCCATTTAGAAAGAACAAGAGTATTATTGGAGGCCAACTGAAGAAAATAGTTTGGTCTCTCAGCTGTTTCAAATGAAATCAAGTTGGAATCTGAAAAAAAAAAAACAACACACAGAACTCATTTACTTGCTGATATAGGCATAATAAACTAAACTCATTCTGATGTAGCAATACTAGTATTAGTAGCATGAGCAATGAAAACTGACTTTGGCCTTATTCATGAAACTAGCCTGAATCTTGTAAGAAAATATACTGTATATGGATTTCAGGAGTGCTAGATTCTGATGGATATTTAGTTTTCTAAATATCCTATAGATTTCAGTAGTAATCATTCAGTAGTAAACATTTTCCCACATTAGGATAAAGGGATATAGCCCTGCAGACAAGCAGAACTTCATTTTGCAGATTTCACTAAGCCATTTATTTAATAAAAATCTAAACTTATCTAGCTAGCTTTACAAGTAACATCTACCATCAGGAATTTGTAGCTTTAGAGCTCAGCCTTTCATTAAAAATAAACTATAAAAAAGCATTTTGCATTCAGCTTACCACATTGTGTCTTAATTTCTAAGTGGTCAGCTCTCCAGTCCCTCCCTTAAGAATGTTAACGGCAACGTCTGTTTTCTGACAAATATACCTATGTGATACCTTACCCTGAAAACATCACTGCTGATTTCAAGCAAGCCTCTGTACAAGCAATTGCAGACTGGCAGATCTTGAGCCTGTTACAGGCATCTGTTGCTCACAGAATTACTTCATTCTATTTTGCTGTAAACTCTGCTATTCTCTTGAAAATAGCTATTACTCTACTATAAAATCAACTAACCCTCCAGGCCTGGGTAGCGTATCTTGAAAAAAAAGAATGCATAGAAAACAAATCATCTCTATTAAACAGACAGGCTATCACATTCTGGTATAACACTTCTGGAAGACCAATTTGTTTCCTGAGCATAAAAACTTCAATTAATCTGAAAAACATACTGGCACTTGTGCATATCTTTTTATTAATTGTCTGTAGCAAGTAGCTATTTGATAAGTAACAATGGACAGCATGATTTATACCTACCATATAGCAAATCAGTACATCAATGCCCAAAACTTTCCATTGTCTACAATTTGTCTGAAACTGATGAAACACATCCATTTTTCTGAGGTACCAAAGAACCAAGAACACAGATATATAAATGAAGACACGGATATGAAAAATATTGTATTGATTGTATAAACTCCATGGCAAAATGATGAAACGCCATTCGCTCAAACTGGACTATAAGGCACAAATTCCATTTGCCAGGTTAAATTCCGAGTGAGAGATCTTTATATTGGAATAGAACAGTAAGACTGACCTTCCCTTTCCAAACCTAAATGGAACGCAATGTACAAGTGTCTCAAAACTATGACTAATAAAAGAAATCTGGCCCTGGATATTCTGTTACACGAGTTCTTGTGTCAGTTTTACAGACAGCAGTATTACTAATCAAATGCCTGTCATTTTTTCAACTGACCCATATCCCTTCTTTGATTACACAAAGACAGACACCTTCAGGCTGTCCAAAGAGCTGATCAGGGGACTCTGGGTGGTAAAACTGTGTTGAGACTCAAGTGCTCTGTGGGCATTAAAATTACGTATGCAGACAACTCTAGCATTTAATCAATGTCACAAAGTGCTGTATGTATTCTTGTAAGCTTTCTCCACCTGTCTGAAGGTGTGCAGGGTTTCTTTTATCTGCTGAATAAGCAACATATTCCTTCAGTAGGAGCTTAAGTTGGGACCTGAAGGAGACAAATTTGCAGTATACACCCTTACATAACTCAGGTTAGTGCCAATGGGCATCTCCATACTAGTGGGTAGACAACAAGCGATGGCGGCAAAATGAGTGAATTAGGGAGTACTTTTCTTGTATTGTTTCTCTCCCATGTCCCAGTTCTGCCAGTGGAAAGGTGGAGGGAGCAACACATATCTGAAGCACTGGGCTACAACACTGGTTTGGTGTTTCTGAAGGTTGGGGGTGGGAGGGGGGGAAAGCTGCTGCTTTTCAACTAGAAGTATCTGTCTTATAAAGCTACAGTCATCTAATTAAAACCAACCAAATAACCAAATTTTGGCAGACAACATTAAAGTGCACAATCAGCTCACAGATAAAGAAAATATTTTTTGAATCAGGTCTATTCCTAAACATAGCCTCATATTCAAGGGCAGAATTTGCTCGCCTTATTTAAGCCTCCAGGTTACAGTGACTTTACCATGTGCTTTGGGTTTATAAAGTCCTGAAGTCAGCATAAAGCTCACTGCATGTCCAGGGGCAGTATGTTCTTCTCTCACTGGGAAAACAACACCATCCACCAGTTTCACTGCCATTACAAATTCTCCATCCAAATAGCTGACCAGTTTGTACGGGCCCTTTCCTAGAGCTGTTGAGAACAAAAATCAGAATTACCTTTCATATCAAGTGTCACAAATGCTTGAGCTCTAAATATTATGATACAGCACATCATAATAAAAACACTCTCCACTCTAAAAATAGCTTTAGGTGCCATGCACTAAACTATAATGACAACCAAAGCAAAGCCAAACTCTTAAAAAAAAAAAAACCAAAACACAAAACTGTTCTGAAAAGTGTCCAAAATACCTAGTTTCAATTTTCAAGATTCATGCTTAGCTTCTCTTTTTCTTCCTCTCATCCACTTTGATTTCACTGTCACTTTAATAAAGTTAGTAGAGTCTTCTGTTATTTGATTTAGAAGTAAATAATATTCTACAGACCACCCTGGGATCCCTCTAAATCTTTTATTTGTGTCATTAAACTAATTATACATTTCTTACTATTCTTTAAAGCCTATTTTATTAGTGTCCAAAGTGTGAGGCATTTTACAGGGAATAAAATTTTACTGTCATCAAGTATCGAGGAACTCCTTAAACAATGTAGAAACAAATATAACCACTAAGAAGCGAGACAGGAAGAAATCAGCATCATAAGCAAAAGAACAGTCATATTTTACCTGTAAGTAAAAAAAGCCAAAAGCACATGAAGTTATCATTTCACAAATCTTACAATGTCACACCTACTCACTTAGTTCCAATTTCACTGCGAAAAATATTTTAAGGTTTATTTTTAAACGGTATTTGAAATTTTTTTCGTAAACTTCTCTGTTAAAACCAGTCATTTGAGACCACACCTGAGTGATTCGCCTCACTACCATTTTACCTAGAAGCCAGGGCACGGCAAGCATACATCTGAGGCAGAAGTGTCCCAGAACTTCTCAGCTGACAGTTCCAGCTAATACCATTGACCCTTAAAATCTCTTCCAACAGCTTAAAAGTTTGGACTGCATTTTGCAGCCTGCCCTCATATTCTGGTTCTCCCTAACCTTAAAATTAATTAAGAGCCTTGAAATCTGAAGGAGGCTGCACTACAACCAGCATTTTAGATTCTAATGGCATGAACAGGTGAACAGTTAGGACACAAGCCCATGCCTAGCTAGACATGTACAGTGATACCTGGTTACCTTCAGTGCAGGGAGTTGAAAAACATTTTTAAAATTACTTAAAACATCTAATGTTCTGGAAATGTTATTATACATTTAAGTCTCATATCTCAGGCCCATCCAAAACTTTAGAAACCACAATTACCAGCTCAGAATTTCCCCTTACCAAAGACAAAAGGTTTCTGCTCCTGCTTCTAGTGGGACTGGAACTATTTCACTCTGGATTCATGACAAAGGTACATAGAGAAAACCTCTCTGGTCTAAGACAGTTTCTTAACCTTGCTGTCTCCAATACTAAGTAATTCTGGGGAATGCTACTATATTTCACATAGAGAAGAAAATCTTCAGCATAGAGATGACTTTTTTTCCCCATTGGCAGCTCTGAAAAATCCCATGTTGAATACTGATGAGCTGGATTAGCAAACAGTAAGAATACATGAAGTGAGAAGTATACGATAACCATATTTATTGCAACCTGGTAACACACACAACTCTTCACTATTTCAACTAATTTCTGTCAGTAAGAATTCAGTAACAAGTGAATCTAATAACACACTTTAAAAGTATATGTTATCATCTAACTTCATTGCTACCACAGATGTGAGAGGTACTGCACTTTTGAATGTTACAATTGCATAAGATTATCTAGTATTAGACTATTTCATGTATAAGACAAAACAAACCAAAAAGGAAATGTAAAACTGCAGTCACCTCTTATATTCAACTGGGCTTTATTTAAATTAATTTAAAGGCTTAAGTAGTGATTTAGATAAAATTCCACTGCATCAGCAATTTGCCACCACTCAAAATCTTTTCAGCAGTCAGTACATCAGAAAATGTAAATTTCTGGGGCCATGCCATTTGGGCCTGGCACGTTGCACAAGTCTCTTCTAAATTAAACTCAGTCCCTCACTCAGATCTTTCTGGGGGTGAGCTGCCACAATATGAAGTCTAACAGAAGACCAAAATATCACAAACCATCTGGATAGACAGGCTTCTACACGAGCTTGATAAAGAGAGTTATGGAATAAATAGCAGGAGTCCTGACCATTCCTCACATCAGGCTGGCTTGCAGTGCTTGTATGTATACCATGTCTAACTATGCAGACACTCACAATATAACTTTAAAATAGTCTGAATATGGATTCCAGTGTTAACACAGCAGTACAGCACCCAGTACAGATTCAAAGTTTACTCCAGAACTTGTACAAGTTTTGCACCTCTCTCTGAGAGCCATTCTAATGCAGCAGCAACGCCTGTCACTCAGGAACTTAAAGCTAGGTCGGACATACCTAAATGGAGAGTTATTCCCCAATTTGGGTGCAAAAAGTTGAAATATCTTAATAGCTAGCTCCCTCTGGAGGCTGCACAGGAGATCATGATTGGTTTAACAGACCCACTGGGTATCAGTGTTGAACTGCAGTATGTCCCAAGCAAGTGGAGGCACTAGTACTATGGGGCTAAATAGTCTATTAATTACTTAATGATTTAATTGTTTAATCATGATCCATAAATGCAAAGAAAATGAGTTAAACATGTATTTTTGGACAAGGCCCAGGAATAAAAAGGATTATGAAATTAAAACCCATTGAAAAAGCCAAATAAACAAGTAAAACAGAATCTTGACTATTTAAATAATATAAAAATTTGCAACTGTTTTCTGTAACACAATTATTTTTATACAAAGTACTAAGACTTATATATAAAGAAACCAAAGATTCTATTGATATTTTATCAGCTCATTTAGGACTTACCTTTGTTGAAATATTCACAATCATAAGCTAAAAAAAAAAAATAAAAGAAATGCAGTTGAAGGCATTCTGCAGATAAACAGGTTTTCTATTACCCTTTATAATTAATAGCTAAGCTAAATGCTTGGCCAAGTTAGATCATACACAAACATTTATTAAAAAAATTATTGCCAAATATTTACTTTACTGCTTTAAATAAACTACTAATTTAAACTACATTGATTTAAATAAAATATTGTTTTCCAGCAGGAAATACTAAGCTTACATATCTACAGCTGTCTTTTTGTGACCTCTAGTGGTTAAGACTAAGCTTTGCTGTCTTTCCACGCTCACATTTAAAACACATGCACCATTTCTACCAAAAATTAAGAGTAACCCTCTTGCTCTGTGGCAAATTTGCTGTGTGACTTTGAGCAAGCTACATACTCTCTCTGTGCAATTGCAAAAGAAAAATGCTTGTTTCCTTCCATTCTTTCTATCTTGCCCTTTTTTATCACATCTTTGGGGAAATGACTGTCTCCTTTAGGCATTTGCACTAGGTGCCATAGAAAAAGGCCTCAGGTATTTTTTACAACTTCTAAGCACTGTTGAATTGGGATACTAAGGTAATGGCAAAGTCCTGCTTAAAAACCTACTTTTTTTTTCTTCAGAAGACCTTTATATTTCACACTTGCTCTGGGGGCAGTAGTAAGGCAGCTGTGTTTCCTAGACCCTGTTAAGAAGTAAAGTCCTCCTGAAGATGGAAATTACTTGAGAACTTGGTAACTTTGGTTTGAGGGACACATGCCGTATCCTAATACAGACTTCCCATGACTTCTCCTTTTACATCACAGGACAAGGAATTAAAAATTAAATCTACAAATACAGAAAGCAGCACATAATCCAGCCAGACTAAAATGAACACAGAAGGCAGTGAGAGGCACACACTCACTCATCTTCCTATGACAGCGGCTTAGTGATTCAAGGTAACTTATGTCCTTGTTTTTTCAGGTCTGGGTCTCATGAATGCAGACAGTGATAGCCACTAGCAATGCTAGTTAAGTAAACTTACGGCACACTCTAGGGGACCTCCAGTCTACAGCAACTCCATGCTGGCAGCACTGATGAGCATATGCTGATACACTCGTACAGAAACACTCACAGTCACCTCCTTGGTTACAACCACATGTATCTGTCAAGCAGTTCGAGTAAAACCAGGTAACATCAATCTGGAAATATAAATACCACTTATCAAAAATATTCATATAGACACTGGCAACAATCACCTCAATACAAAGCTATGACTCTTTATTTATTTATTTATTTATTTAATTACATAAGACTTTGAAGTATTAAATATTTTAATTTAAATGTTTCCTGAAACACAGGAAAAACAGTTTATTAGAACACATCATAAACTCTTGTACAGTACTTAGTAACACAATTAAGTCAATGAGGTATTAAGAACATGCACACTAAAATGCTGATGTGAGCTTGTGTTCTGTATGGTTTTGTACTATTTAAACCATAAACTACAAAGAAGCTTATTTCATAAGAGAAACTTTCTCCAAACTGATCACAAATTGATACATCTCAGAAGCGTTAAGAAAGTTAGATATACACAAAATGTAAGAAATAATGAAGTAGATGGAAAACTATTCTTTTCATGTTCATTCTCTCCATATTATTAGACAATTTCACAGGTGAATTTGTGATTTTTCCCTTCGATTATTTTGAAGTCTTGTCTTAAGTGACAAAATTTCAAAAACTGTCAATGCTAATTTGTTTACTGAATTGTTACACATTCCACATAGATTTACACTGGAGTAATACTTACACACTTATGAGGAGCTCAGTTGCTACCTACCTTATATAGTAGACCAAAATAATGTTACACTAATACAACTTTAACATCAGCTTCCACATTCTTCTAAAGTAATATAACAAAGCAACTCTGCAAGATTCTTCGTTGTCTCTCATATGAAATGTCCCTTCTTCCTAGGAACCATTCTGACACTTACACTCTTTGAGATATGCATGCAGTCTCAATACCTGAACATCTTGGGGTATGTCATTTTCCATAAAAAAACCTAGCTCTGGAAATCAGTCCCCCCTCATTCTCCACTTGAACCTGAGCCTGTTGACTGTCCAAACATGTTGTATGGCTCATTAATTTCCTTAAGTGGTTGCCTGAGTGAGGAGATAGATGCATTTTTTTCTAGGAATGAGTTCTTCACATCTGATACTCTCTAGAAGAAACTGGCAATTTATTTAAATATGCCTGAAAAATGTGTGCGCTATGTAATACAGTTGAGCAAAATAAAACAAGTGGTTATGCTTATGCAAATGATGTTTGGGATAAAAAAAGAAAGAGATAACACAAATTGGGTACAATTTTGTCCCCTTAATTACAAAGGGGACTAATAGGACTACTCATATTGTAACATGCTAAATTGGTGCCAAAGTGGCTTACTGTCTAGGTCAGCTAAGTGCACATAGTCCTTATAGGTCCTGTTAAACATTCACATTTTAGAACCAGAATAAGTATGGATTAGACTTTCTTCGTGTTCTCTTTTGCTATAGTAGTCAAAATCATTATGTTATGGAAGACAAGATGAAGATTTAAAGTGATATGAGATGAAAAGTAAAGTTTCGCTCTAGTGATACGTTAACTTTCACATCTTTCGATACATGACCACAACTCACCACTGGATGGCAAGCTTCAAATGCTTCACTTAACAGTATTCCACATTCCTTCTTGGCAAATGGCTCTCTAAGGGGATTCAAACTGCATGGATTTCGAATGTCAGAGCTGTCAACACACTTAACCAGAAAGCAAAATCAAGGTGAGAAACTTCATTCATAACCACTTTGTGTTTGAACTTGGAAAGCATAGTTTTGTTTTCATTTTTAAAAAAGAGGATGTAAGAAACAAAAT
This sequence comes from Egretta garzetta, assembly GCF_000687185.1. Classification (NCBI taxonomy): domain Eukaryota; kingdom Metazoa; phylum Chordata; class Aves; order Pelecaniformes; family Ardeidae; genus Egretta; species Egretta garzetta. The sequence continues at coordinate 3,934,215 of NW_009259111.1, read as the reverse complement.
AAATGCATTATTTATGAAAATAAAACCAGAGTAAGATATGGAATTAAAAGGGGATGGTAATCTGCAGAAAAGGAAAAGCACGCCATCTGAAGAAATATTTCACTTGTCTGAGAGCAGCAGATAAACACTTACACATACATGTGTATATATATATATATATATAGGTCTAAACAGAGCTCCCACGCAGTCTCAATCTGCAGTCTTTACAACTGAAGAGTCTAGCTTACATAAATAACAAAGTTCACTTGGACAACGTACATCAGAAGTGTCAGAAATCAGATCTTTTTACTCTACTAGGAAAGAACATTTCTATGAACACCACTAGACACCATGACATTAAAAAACCTCAATTTTTAACTTGACAGCATATGGAAAGAATATTTTTTCTTTCCATTGTTATGTTTTGACAGTTCAATATTACCCAGATATAAAAGATCAGCTAAACTGACAACACAATCTTAAAGTGAACCCGTAATTCTTCCATTACATCAGAAAAAGGCTACTTTACTGTTTAACAACATCTTCAAAACCACTTGTAGATTCAGAATATTTTACAGCATTTTTCTTTACACTATAGCACTGAGTAGAAATAAAGGTGATTATTTTCTTCTCCTGAATGGATTATGATATCTGTAGGAATCATTGATATTGCCATTTGCATTGCTGCCTGATTGATACTTCCAGGAACGAATTTCTAGCTTCATTCTAGATAAATTATATGATGTAACAGCAAAAAAATCTACTAGCAAACACATTCTTTTTACTATGTACCTCGACAGCTGTCCAGCTGTTTCCAAACTCTTGTGAGTTTGTTAATTCAAAATTATCTGGAGTCCTCAATTCATTTACTGTCTTCAAATCAAAATTTCCACATAATCCAGTCAATTCACCCTGAGAATAAAGATAAATATATGAAAACATATTTCCATATGATACGAAACACTACCAGCCATGACTGTTTTCAAAACTTGCTTCTTCAGTTCTTGTCTTCAGTTGCATAATTATAAATTTGTCAGGATTTGATCCTTTTCAGCTAAATTTCAGCCAAAACAGTTCAGCTCTTTGTGAGCATAATAAAGCCATCAAAATTATTTTATTTTGACAATATCAATATTACGCCCTTTCAACTAAGTATCTCCAAGCCTTTGAGAAAGGAGCTGATCTTTTGATTAGAGAAGTGACCTGTTTGCTAGCTATGTGCTTTTTTTATGCTTCAGCAATATAACACGTGCTCCAGTCACATAATGAATGAGTACTGAAGGAGAACGTTGCTTCAAAGATATTTGCTTCTGTTGTTACAGAAGTTAGACAGTAAAGAGTGACTGAAAAAAGTAAATGAGAATTAACATTTTAATTGACAAGGTAGTAGAGTGCTTCTCTCCTTGACTCTGCCACTGAGTTCCTATGTGATTTCCGACACATTGTTTATTCTGTGAATAACAATAACGTCTTATTTGATAAGACTTACATAAATACCTCAAAGAAATGGCAATAAGAGTGTTGACTTCCACTTACCTGCCACTGATGACCCATCTGTACATGAACTGTTGTTCTCTGATCCCAAAGAATGGTGATATGCTCATCAGGAAAATGAACAATAGTGAAAAATCCAGCTTTCCATAACTGTATTTTTTGTAGTTCGTCTATGTAACTAGATAAGCTCTGTTCAAAATAAAACAAGGCATATTTTAATGTAAGTAATATCTTCACAAAATGTTCACTTGACAGAAAATGAAATATCTAAGTAAACTGAACGACACTGTTCTCAGACAGAAGTCCAAAAATTGACAGAAGGCCATACAGGGATAAATGCTTAAACAGGAGTGGTGTGTATTTTGATTGTGAACTGCGTTTCATTTTTGGATGATTTTCCTATTTTAAAAGTTGATTTTATGTCAAATTTACAGGATGGGTAACAGAACTGGAGTGTGGATTAAAACGTTAATGGCTCATCTGTGAGGTAGAAAGTTAGTCTTAAGGTTCCTGGTTATGATTTTCACTTAGTTATACATCACTGCATTCAGAAGGTCTTAGCTACATGCTTTTTTTGAATACAGATAGGTATAAAGATGCACGGAACATCTTCTTGAAATAAGGAATTGTCTAAATATGTCCAGAGATTGCCATCTTATTTACATAAAACACTCTTCTCTCCATCCAATGACAATCAGATGCCAAATTATTTGTAGCATGGACTAAGATGTCTGGTTTAATTACGTAATACTTCATACAAAGAGACAAAACTTCTTTTCTATAGTCAGTCTATAAACTGTAAATAGTACTATTTATACTAAAATTACTAAATACACTAAATATTTACAGTAACAGAGTTTGCAGTTCAGCCAAAACAAAAATGAAATTAAGGCTGTGGAGGATATAACAAGGATGGCAATTTATTTTTTACAGCTGTATAGGAATATTCCTCCTATACATTCCAGACCAGCTCAAATTCTTAGTTCTAGTGGAAGTAATAGCAAAACTCCCACTGACTCAAAATCATCTGGATTTTTCCTAAGACACTAAACAGGAATTAAATCTAAACAAAAGAATTACAATCATTTCATTTAATGTTTGTATGAAGTATAGACAAGATTCTGTTTAAGGTTTCCATTGACCAATCCAGACATAATCAGCATTCATTGTAGAGATATTTATGCCTCTGCTACTTAAGTAGCACAGTAAGCTTTTGCTAATGAAAGGAAAAAACACACAGAGAAGTAAGTATGCTACCTTTTGATCAGCGTTAAAGATGGAAACTTACTGGATTGCCAGTTTCATCATCAAATATTAAAAAAGATTTTCCAACATTAATGAAAATGTTTTTTCTGCAGATGATTCCAGTATCAAAGCAGTTAATATTCTCTATAATAATAGAAAAATTGGATGAAGTAGTACCCTAAAGGGAAAAAAAAATGGACACTTTTAAATATACTAATATGCATATCATTACACAGTTCAGTTAGCAGAAACCTCAGTGCATAATTACTATGCTACGTATGATTCAAAGTCTAAGCAACACCAACACTTAAAAAACTGTATGTAGAACTCAATAAAATGTACAGATAAGAAATAAGTAGAAGCATAGTTTTTAACAGGTAGTTTTTAAATCCGGTTTTACAGAGGATTTACAAAAAAGTCTCACCTTAACTAGGTAAACCTTACAAGTTCCAACAAAGTCAAATGTTAGTCCATCAAATGTTCTGTAATGCCGATCCCCATATGCAGTACACATTGATGGGCAAGGATGGAAGGTGCATTGAAATGATCCATGCTGGCAAATGCTGAAAAATGTATGACCAATAATGGTAATATCAACTGTAGCCACAGACAAATGATTACAGCTATTGCACTGAGAAGCAAAAAAACCAAAAGCCAGACAAGTATGATGACTGTGGACAGAAGCATTTTGAAATGTTATCTAGAAGCAGCATATATAAATTGAGTCTCTGGAAAAAAAAACCCGTACATACTGAACTCAGTTTCATTTCTTCCTCTTAGAATTTATACGTTCCAGAATAGACAGACACCAAAAGGGCATTTCTTTTGTTGAAACGAGAAACCAAAAAATGCCACCTGAAGTGACACAATTTACTCTCCAGTAACTCATATCAATAATGTGGCACAAGGATAGCTTTCTTTTTCAGCTTCTCACAGAACATTTGTTTCTACATGAGCTGAATCTTAGAATCAACAAGCACTACTTTGGTGCTTAGGTTCCTTAAAAGAACCGTGTTTTAGGTTGTTGGGCGCTTCCCCCGCCCCCCAAATGCCTAGGTATTATCGCCCCCAAACCCCAGCCTAACAATTTAGGGGCTTCCAGAATAGTTCAGGTTCTGTCTATGGCCACGTTAAGCATCAAAATGCTTTCATCACGCACACCCTAAGTGACTGTTCAGACCCTTCTGAATTACCTTTTCTTTGTAACTGCCTAAGAGCAACGCTTTGCAGCACTGGACACTACGTCTCTTTCTGCATCACCCTCTTGCAAGCTAAACAATGTTTCCAGAAATGACATAAGAATTATAAATAATGGATAGAATTTAATTTCTGCATCCACAAGTCATTTTTAAAATATTATTTTTTTATGTTTTTAAATCACCTGGACACTTAAAACTTCCCTCAATAAAGACAGCAGACTTGGTGCCCTGGTATAGCTTTACTATGGGTATATTTCATAAGTTAGGTTAAACTAAATACAGCATGTGATTCAATTTTGGCACGTATCTAACTTTATTTTCAAAATTATTGAATTTTCAATTTCCTGATTAAATGAATGCTTCACATTTTACAACTGAAAGATTAATCTGACTTAGGAAGTATTTGATAAATCACTAGTGTTCGGCATCTCATATACTGAAGCACCAAGCAGTATGTAGGTCTTTGTCAGTGTAACTTGTCCTTTTCTGTTCCTATTGCTATCGTGTATGACAGAGTCATAACACCACTGTTTTCAAAAAAGCAGCAATTATCTAGAAAATCTAGGCAACTCCAATTATTAGTAGCATCATTTTCCCTTCTGTTCCCTTACCATTTAATTGCACCAACCTGCAGTCATTTTCCAGATTTGCCATGACTATGCTTATCCCATCATTAATTTGGCCTATTGCTTGTGTTTTGTATAACTACATATATGAAGTACACCAAGCACATGGCTAAACCAAGTTAAAAGTACATGTGAAAAGTGTTTGCTGTACCAAATTACAACTAGATGGCAGTAGGACTCACACAGGTAACTAACAGGAACCTAATCAAGCCAATGGAGAGAGAATCAAATAGAAGAAACTATATTTGGACTGAAAGACTAAGTGCTGTTTCTTCTTCTCTCTGAGAGACATTCAGTTTTAATTTTACTCTTGGCCTATTCAAATCCTCTTCCACATGCTGATCTGTTAGAGGGCTCATGCAGAAACATTTCTTAACATGTAAAGAGTAGGGAGCTCTTTTGCATACTTCCTTTCTCAGGAATCTTAACACATTTACAGTCAGAGGAAGTGCTTAAAGAGGTACACAATATCTTCAAAGTCCTCTGTACTGATCTTGTTTCCTACTAAGTAAACTAACATTTAGTTATAAGAATCTAGAGAGACCAAGTTGGAAATGCAGAGCTACCAGCATCTTCCAAACTCCATCTACCTTTTTAAAAAAAGTATTTCCAACAAGTATTTAAGAACACAGAAAGCCCAATTCAGCAGCCCACAGAGACTAACCAGCATTTGTTCAATGGTCTCAATGTATGACAGCAAACCAGCATAGCTAGCTGCACCGCCCATCTTACCTTACACCGCACAGCACCAAAATGCTGCTCTGATACCTTCAGTTAGTGTAATTACCGTTTGTGATTAATCTCGCCAGCAAATGTAAAAAATATCAGGCAGTTACACTGAAAACCAGACTTGAGAAACCTAGAACCACAGTTCATCAGCCAGACCCCAGAGCTTGGATTGAAAGTTCCTGACACTCCCCTGGTAGTTTTGCCAATTTAAGAAATTATTTTGTCATTTTACCGTTCAATAAACAAATCAGATTAACGTGCTGCTAATACTACATCAGATATTAATAAGATGATGTATAATATCAATGCACACTATTTCTGTGCACTAAATAACACTAAAGTCATCATAACTGTTATGAGTGCCTAAGTGCGGTTTTTTGCACAGGAGTACTATGCTTTGCACAAGCAAAAATGCACATTTCCCTTAACACATCAAATACACCCTTGCATACACACACAGCAGTCTCAAAGACTTTCTAACACTTTGTATCAGACAGGGCTTGTTGCAGACTTCCCATCTGCCAGTGGATAAATGATTGCCAAAAAGACATTATCACTTAATCTGTTTGCTAATTTGCTTCTGGGCGTGGAAGACTAGAAAAGCCATTGACAACCTTAAGGATTTGTACATGAATTAATGGGCCTGGCCTCAGAAAAAAAAAAGAGAAGGCTAAATATCCAGTGTCTTTCTGCCTGCACTGCTGCTGCCTTTGGTGAAGTCTCATACAGATTAAATGGGATATAACAGTTCTTTCTGATGCAAGCAATCCCACACCAGGTCCAATTGGAGAGGCCTTTGGAAATAAGGGGGTGAATAACCCGGGTCGCTTTACCTGCCTGCCCAGTGGAGATGGCTTGTAAGTCGCTTCACCAGTCGACCAAATGGCTACAAATATCTTCTAGAGCAGATACTGAGGACCTGACGAGAGGCAGAGGTAGGCAGTCAGCACAAGGCTGGAGGGGGCAACGACATCCAGACAAGGCAGTGACTAGTGCTGACTGGACAAGCCTTCACTGTACTAGGCTATACTGAGCTGTGCAGGCCAGGAGCAGTAGTTTACCAGGTGGCACCAGTTAAATGTTCCTGGTAAGCTAAAAGAAGGGGAAAAAAGGAAGGAACTGCTCTGCTGGGAAGCTAGACACTACACCACTACCATAGTATCTTGATGCTTGACAGTCCAGCTGATTTTTCTGAGGCTCTGGTAAGACAAATAGTGCTGCTTAGTGCCAGGTCGCAACATTCAACAGTGGTCACAGAAGCAAACAGGAGAGGACCATGAGGAAACAAGTCTGTTCCAGGATCATGCAGATGTGGTATATTTTCACATCTAAGCTCTCGTGAAGCTTATTGAAATGGTAGTCTCTCTACTGAGAGTGCCCAAGGAAACTTTGCAGAGTAATGTAGCTATAGGGTACATGCTGCATTTACAACGCTGGATAGTAAAAGGAATAGGTTTCTGCATATATTTGAGTGATCCTATCAACCCTTGTGTGTTGGAACATTTCCTTTAAAAACCGATTGATTCATGAGTTCTTATCCACACACGCAAAATTAGCAACCAATTCATCTGTTACTATGCTCAGTACACGATGTTGCTCAGTACTCTCCTTAATTTACCATTGTAGCAGGCGTATACTTGTGGCTGCATGGTAGCGTTTTGGGTCCTAGACTGCTCAGATTCAATGCTAAACATGAAAATGAGTAAGTAAAAAGCTTTAACAAATGTCACTCGGGTGTAAGATTTGAATGATTTCACTTGTAATTCCTGAACACTGGCCAAGGAATATTAATTTAGATTACCTTGATAAAACAATGATTTTTTTAAAGCAAGCTTTTTTGTTTTAATTTCCAAATAGCTGTTATTTTGTTACATACAAGTTCCCTGAAACAACAAACTCTAAAAAAAAAGTCATTTTAATAGCTCTTTGAACAGATGTAAATACAAAATTAGGGTACATGATTTACCAGAATCTGGTGAGAAATCTATGATTACAAAACATCAAGGAATAATCTATCCATAAACAAACAATTAAATGAAATAATCACCTAAATAGAACTCTGCTTACCATGTATGACAAGAAGAAATCACTTTGTCACCTGGAAAATATTCCTTTCCTTTCCATGAACATGGACATTCACCTGCTTCCAAGCACACATCCCCATGTTTAACAAGACTATCAACAAAAGAACAAAAAAAAACCCAAACAAAACCATTCAGCAGAAATACACCTGGTATCTAGACACAAAAACATTTTCATAAACTTCTAAATTATTAGCATTATTATTATTGAAAAACAAGTAATACTTAAAATATTCTGAAATTTAAAAGCCACAATTTTCTTAATAAATATATCTGAGTAATTTGGTAATTTCCTTTCACAGGTACCCAAATATTTTATCTTCACTAAGTACTAGCACTGTGGGTACTAGCCCTTCAACCACTAACCTTGTGAAAACTTACTCATCAACGTACAAATTTTAAGGTCAGGGAAATTTTCCAGATTTTCTAGGCCTCTTCTAAATTCTACCAAATTTCTTGTAACTCAGCTAATTAACTTATATTTAACTAAAGCCAAGAGATGCGAGAGCCATCATGCCCCTTTGCTCTAGTGGTATGTGCTCTTACTATTAAAAATCAATAGCTTATTTATCCTAACAATTTTTAAATGAGGATTTCTTCTTGTTATCCCCTTTTCTTCACCTGATTTAAAGACCTTCCATTTGCTGCACAGTTTTCCTACAGCTGTAGTTACACCTCTTGCTCTATGAATAATCAATATCAAAAGAACTATATGATTTTGTTTGCACAAAATTAATTATGTATTTCTGTAGGACTGGCACCTTCATGCAAGGAATCACAAATATACTTAACTTTATTGGCAGAAATATCCTCACAGCCTTCAAAGGAGATTTGCATAATGACATAGATAACCATATGCGTAGCTATTTACAGTTCAAGACTAATGCTATAAATTTGCCCTTACAATCATAACTCCTAGAGCAACAGATAGAAACTGAAAATCAAAAAAAAAATTGTGAAAAAGATTCCAGTAGCAGAGAAAGAATAGAGGAATTCTTGCCCAGCAAGACAAAATAAAGCAACTAGTCTAAATTTAAAGTAAAATATTTGTAGTTTTTAATAATATCCAGAAAAAACAAAATGCGAGAGTTAGATCAAAAGAGATCTCAAAAGATATTCTACAAATAAATCTCAGGAAATATACCAGAAATATTGAACAATTATATTTTAAAAGCTAAGTTTTCATTGAGCCCAAGAAAGTTCTATTTCTTCCAAAGACAGCTTCACTTTTTTAAAGATGTTTTTATACTACTAGACAGGCAAACAGGTATCAGTGGTGGACCTAAAGGTCCAATAACAGATATAAGAACACCTTTGATGACGAATCAGTCTGCCAAATGAAAATTGTGAAACGTAAACTCTTGATAAGCTACAGGAGCGTCTTTAACTGCTGTAGCAGCAACTTGCTCTGAGTTCTGTATCTCTTCCTGTACAGGATCCTGTTCGATACAACATAAGCTGAAACAACCAACATGCTAGTTACATAGTAAAGGGATTTCTTATAGACACCATACAACCCACAATTATCCTTATTTCTAAATGCTAAGTTTTGAAATCTATCTGTATTGTGAAAGAAAGTCTCTTAAAATGGTGCTGTTAGGCTGGTAATATTTTTTCTTTTTCATGGTAAGTTTGTTTAGAACTCCAGTACATCTCTGTAGTAATGCAAATTCCATACAGGTTGTCTTGTGTTCCTAACAGTTTTCTGAAAAAAGAGATTTGGCATTTCTGATCTTTAGCACTGTAATTTGGGCAAGACACTGCATCACAGATCATAGAATCATAGAATGTTTTGGGTTGGAAGGGACCCCCAGAGGTCATCTAGTCCAACCCCCCTGCAGTGAGCAGGGACACCGCTAACCAGATCAGGTTGCTCAGAGCCCCATCCAACCTGGCCTTGAATGTTTCCAGGGATGGGGCCTCCACTACCTCTCTGGACAACCC
>NW_009259111.1:3881629-3924571 GCF_000687185.1 Egretta garzetta | reverse complement strand
TCCCCCAGCCTGTACTGATACTGGGGGTTACCCCGACCCAGGTACAGGACCTTGCACTTGGCCTTGTTGAACCTCATGAGGTTCACACAGGCCCACCTCTCCAGCCTGTCCAGGTCTCTCTGGATGACATCCCGTCCTTCTAGTGTGTCAACCGCACCACTCAGCTTGGTGTCATCTGCAAACTTGCTGAGGGTGCACTCGATCTCGCTAAGTCATTGATGAAAACATTAAACAGCACCGGTCCCAGTACGGACCCCTGAGGGACACACCACTCGTCACCGGTCTCCATCCGGACATCGAGCCATTGACCACTACCCTCTGGATACGACCATCCAGCCAGTTCCTTATCCACCGAACAGTCCACCCATCAAATCCATAGCTCTCTAATTTAGAGAGAAGGATGTTGTGGGGGACCGTGTCAAAGGCTTGGTAGGTGTGAGGGCACATCCATGACAAACAGGGTGATGACACTGTTTTGTTTCCTTGGTAGCCAAAAGGAAAGGTTTCATCATTGCATTTATCATGGAACATTTTATTTACTCATATTAATCAAGAGCCAATTTGTGTATTATGACTCTTCTTCAGTGTGTTATTTATCAGCTATTCCGTAGCTCTTCATAATGGGAATGTCCAAACATCATAAAGCCCCCTCTTCCACTAAACTGAAAAACTGTCATTTTCCCCCCGGGGTACGTGAAGTGTTCTTTGTAATCCATGCTTATTTCAAGTATTGTGTCACTTGAACACAATCAACTGTGAGACTGAAATTCCCACTGGTTTAAAGCTGCTCAGAACTGAACAGGGCACATTCAGACACAAAGAGCATCACACCGACAAGGTAACACTAAATGAAGTTTTTTCCTTGCATTATTATCCTGGCTAAAACAAGTGATAACAGCTTTCTCTCTTGTAAAGCCAAGCAAATGGGTAGATTTCAATGATCTAAGAATTCACCACAAATACCCTACAGAGAGGCCTTGCACAGCTCCCCTTTGAAGTATCAGACATTTTTCTTGACACCTACGCTTACTGTCCAACCTACAATGAACTGCAAAGGTACAATGATAGCTATCACACTTCACCATACTGAACATTCAGTTTTATTACTATCTTATTGCCTGCCACTCTCTACATGCCCTCAAATAGTACCATTTTCTTCAAGAATACTATGGGTGAAATTCAGTGCTAAAAATCATGTACAGCAGGACTCTAGGGGAAAGTGAGATACAAAAAAACCCTGCCATCTGTGAGTGGCCAAGAGGATAATACTAGCTGTCCCTAATCTATCATCACTGGTTCTTGTGAGAAGAATTGTACGCTTCTGGGGGATAAACATATTTTGTTATCAATTATGTTTTTGGGGGATGAATGTCCATTTGCAGATACGTGTCAAAGTATATTCCCAGCCGCCAAATTCTTAATCTGTAGTAAAAGAAGATAAATTATGTGCCAGACGACTAACAATTTTACAGCTGAAGCAGCCTTCAACATGGAAAATGATTCAAAAAGAGCTGGTGGCTCAGTGGACTTGAACTCATCTTTGCCAGTAAATAATATCACCACTTTGGTGGTTTGGGGGAGGGGGGTTGGTTATTTTGGTTTTTTTTTTTGTTTTGTTTTGTTTGTTTGTTTTTTTACAGTCAGATCAAGTACCTGCTTGAGTTATAATGGAGATTAAAAATGAGGCAAAACAAAAACAAAAGATGGCTTGACTGATTCAAGATCCTCAACTCCTCTCAAAGAAACACACAAGAAGTTAAATACTCCATAACTACACTAATGGTATTTTAGTATGCCATTTTTCTGATTTAATGAACCGGTTTAAATAGATATTCTTTTTATTATAAAAATACATTTTCAGAAAGTAACTCCAAATGTAACAGAAGTCTTTGTTTCAAACCAAATGACAAAGTTCAATGTTTCTCTTAAAAACAAGTGGAAAAACAGAAGGTAATATGAAAAGGTGCTCAAGAATCTGAATGATACTGGTGAAGTTTTACTGTGAATTGAATATAAGTACAGAAGAAAAAAAAAATTTGTTTGCAGCTAGTGTAAACTATAAAAGTAAACCACCAAGAGGGTTTTGGAAGTATTGCAAGAGGAAATGACCGCAGGTCTTTTGAAAAAGGATACTAACACATACCAAAAGGACAGGACTTTGAATTCATTTAAGAAGACATATTTTAAAGACATGGCACAGTCAATGTAGTAAAAGTTAGTTTTCTAAAAATATTTGAAACTGAACTGCATTCTTCCCCCATTATTAGATTTGTCCATAGACATGTTTATAAGATGACAAAATTGTTTTCTTTGTGCAAATTAAGAGTGATGAGCTTTCTTTTTTATCAATATTTCAAAAGCACTGTGAGGTAATCCTTTAACAAAAAATCCTGTGATATATTTCTAGTTCTTTTCCATTTGTCTGTACCTCCTACGACAACGCACAGGGAACATCTGTAAATCCCTTCCAGGGATCCCTGGCATTGCAGTATGGAGCTTGGTTTGTTCCTGCAGCCCCAAGGATTACATGAATCCTTCACCACTACCACTGGATCACGCAAGAGTAACAGGGAAGCTGCTCTAAAGTGTTGCTGAACGAGGCAAAATCATTACATATGTAACATGCTTGTGGCCTCTCCACTGCAGTGATATAGTTAATAAATTCCAGGACATACACCCACACAGCACAGTATCAAGTAATCACTAAAGGTCCAGCTAATGCTCAACTGTCACTTTGAAAAACTATACACATTGTATATACAGTACAGGTTTTTTATACTGTGCACTATATAAAGTACAGAACAGCCAAATCCAACTCATGCTGCCATCAAAGGTAAAATACAGTCTGTGGGGAAGTAAGAAAACACAAGTAAGTTTCTTCAGGAAAGTGACAGTTTTTTCTTGGCAGCAACAGTAAGGGCAGGCTATAAGGAACACTGAACAAAAGCCAGCTGTTTCAGAGATCATTATTGGTCTCATTGGAGACCATGGAAAACTAATGGAATAGGATAAGCACAAACTGGCATATGTCCATTTGTGGTAAACGTGTCACATAGTATGCAGAAATATAGGAAGATAATACTGTTTTTCCTCTCTCTTTCTGTCTTTTCTCTTTGTTTCTTTGCAGTCCAATTAAAGATTCCGTCTTCATGTCAAATCCAGCACATTTGGGATAGTTAAAGAGGGAAAAATAATCTGTATCATAGCAACCCAAAAGCAGAAAATGTAATGCAAAGATTGAGCTTGAAAAACTACAAACTGTGTTGTAAACAGATTACTTATTTTTCTGGAATGCTGCATGGAAATATAGGAAATTGCCATTTAAACAGTGACAGGTGAAAAACAGTACAAAAAACGCCACAAATACAATCTTAAAAATCTCTAAATATGTCAGCAAAGCAGAGTGGAACAACATTAGAATGTGTGTTCTAGGAGAATTAGTGTTTGACCTCAATCACTTCTAAAACAGAGGGAAAGTAAATAATCATAGTTTTTACGCTCTAAGAACTGTAATCCATAGAATGGCAATGATCTCCTGTAAATTTAAATATTTCCAGTATAGTTACCTGGATTGATTTATTCACTGCAGACAAAAAGGGTAGTCAAATGTTTCAGAAACAACTGCTACTTTTGCACTATGACTTACTTTGTATTTAATCTCCATTTCACACAAGTTCCACTAGAATGTACTCTAAGCACAACAAAGAAGGAATCCTAGAAATACTTCACTATTCGAAACAATATTTCAAACTCCCCAGATACTAGAAAAGTGGACTGCAAAATAAAAATACTTCCCTCTTGAAATCTTAACACTACTTTCTGCAAAAACAGGTTCTTTCCTTCTCTGTGTTAAATATCTTTCATGGTATCATTGAAGAATAATCATCCAGCAGATTAGAAAGATCCTTCCTCATGAAAAAGAAAAAAAAAAAAAAAAAAAAAAAGTAGCTTCCTGTGACATTCACTTCTCCACACCAAGCTTTTTTTTTTTCCCCATTAGTCTACCTAAATCAACCAAAAATAATCAAAAATGTTGAACTGATTTCATTACTGGTTAAATCAGCTTAGCTTACAGATAATGAATCAAGGTAAACTGATGCAAGATCTCAAACAGGAACAATAGCATGAATAAAGGAATGAAACTAATTATTTTAGGTAAAGAACTTCTGCTAAGTTCAAAGAAATTTCATGGCTGTTTCACCCTGGTAAAGTGACAAAACAACAGAAAAAACAACAGATTGCCTAGAAAGGTAATTTTGAAGTTGCACAAATTCACAGTGCATTTGAATCCTGTGCTACTTGAACTGTCAGGAACACAGGATAAGGTACTGTTTGAAGGTAATGGTATTTGTTCCATCTTTCTCTTTCAACACTATGTTCTTGTCTTATTGTGTTGCTCTCGTGGTCAATCTGCAGTACAAGTCATTGGAGTGTGAATTCAGTGACTGACTTAAAACATTATAACTATTCATATCTAACAGCTTCTAAGCAAAAGTAACTATTATGACAATAACTAAAACATTAAGATTCATTGATCTAAATAGAAAACCTGCATAGTTAGTAAATAGCACAAGTCTCATGTTTCCAAAAGCACACCTAAAAACACACACCTTCACAACTATCTTAATTCTTCTTAAAGCAATCTCAAATAAAAACATAAATATATATGCACTATAGGACCACCAGAGCCAAATATTTGACTAGCTTGCAAGTAACTCTATAATGGAAGTAACTGAATAGCATTTATAGCTATTCTCAATTTATTTTAAAATAAATACACATGATTCTTTGATTACACCTTATATTCCAAACCATGCAGCTTGTGATCACAGAAGCAAGATGCTGCCGTGTTACGTTTCACATAAAAGGACTGGCAGAACCTGGAAACTTGTTCCCTTGTGTTTTCAGGAAGTGTCCCTCAAACACTGCACTTCTCTGTCAGTCAGAACCTGGCACTACATGCTAAATACACAGAAACCCATAAATACTTTTTCATTTCTACTTCATCAGGAGAGACTGATATTCCTGGTTCAAATCCTAGGCTTGTGACACCGTTTCCTAGTTCTACCTTAAGCACTGAGGATAAAGCCCTACAAAACAAAAACCCTCTCTCCCCACCTCCCAAAAAACAACAAAGTTTATGTCATTGTGTCTACAGCATACAGCCATAGTAGAACAGAATTAAGTTTGCTGAAGTTACAGTAAATATGAAACTTCTTAATTTTTTATTTTTTCCTCTAGGAAATTATAAAACTCTGCCTCTTGTAACTATACAAACATTTTATCAGAGCTTTGGGATCACCACTACTTGACACTGAGCCTCCCAATGCTAAAACACATTTTCATTGCTTAAATTCCAGAACTAACTTACACCAGGAAGCAGAAGAAAAGTTCAGAATCTCAGAGGTCAAGTACAGCTAGATATATCATATAAACTTTTTATTCTCTGCTGAGTTGCCTGCCATACAGTGCTGCTGAAAGTAGCCATTGGCTGTGAAGGATATCAACCAGGTCCAACAGGGTAAGTTCTTGCAATTCTGAAAATGTCTGCCTCCAGTTAGTTTCAAAATCTACCTTAGCACTGCACTTCTTCACCATGGTACAATATTGCAAGTTGGACTAATTACAGCTTCCATTTCATGTGAACGGTTTGACATTTCATGCTTCTGAAGGTTAAGGTAAAAAACAGAAGTCTGAGTAGCAATCTTTTACCATGACATGGAAAAATTTACACATAAATGAGTGAGTCCACAGACTTCAACTGAGCTATTTCAACCCAGTTCGACTTGAGGATCTGGCTTTTACTTTTCATTATAAGGAGGCTCTCAAGGCACAAACAGTAATTTTAGAGTGACAGTACTCAAAAACTTCAAGGTATGTGCTTAAGAGACTAAACTCCATCAAAGCCAACATAACTTAAACACATAATTCCTACTTTTATATTAAAAAATCTCAGCAATACAGTGCTTGATTCCAAAATACAACAGCGGCTCATCTGCATGTTTCCAGCATAAATCCCTGAGACTTAAAATACTCTTCTGAGGGACAGAATACTGCAAATAATATCTAGGAATGAGTATGCCTCCCTCAGTGAAATGTTCAAGTAAGAGGTTAGATACCCAAAAAAGAAATTACATAGGTAAATGTGATTCTGTTGTAGTACAGGGATCAGATCAAATTTCAATGCCCTTTGTACATTCCTGTTATTTTGTTTTTATTATTGTGAAGTATTAGACTTCTGGCTCCACCTGTTCCTTGGTTTATCATTTCTTATGCCTTCAACAGTCTGTATCATTGTGCAGTAAGCCTCCACAAGTTGGATGCTCACCCCTTGACACCTCAAATTCTCCAAGTAGAAGTGTGGTATGTCTTCAGCAGAATTAATTCCTCAGTGCTGCTGAAGGTAGTCATGTACGCTTGTGCACCAAAAGATGCAAATCTGTCTGTACTTACCCCAGTGGGCAGACACAACCTGAAACACAAGGAAGGTGTGCTGAGAAAGTGAGGTTTAGCAGCTGATTCTCACAAGTTCTCTCTCTGCTGAGTTCAGGATCAACTTGTGGACTACTGCAGTTAATATAGATCTGTCCAACTGGGCAGCTGTGCGCTGGGGGAAAAAAAAAAAAAAATTGACAAACACATTAGTCTTTGCACCTGACATTTTGTATTCTGTAAAGGTGAGCAACAGATTTAGATTAAGAATATGTAACACAAAAGCATAGCATCCAGTGACACCAGTAACATCCAATTGCTTGTCTCTCCTGAGCATAGTTCACTTCATAGAACCCCTATAAATCTCATACAAAATACTGAAATGAATATATTCGTTTAGTAAGGGACATGACTTTCTAAACAGTTAGTCAGGAATCAGCCCTCCAAAACAGAAATGCAAAGCAGCGCCAACAAAAATCAACAGAAAGGGGGGCGGAAATCAAGAAAGTGTTTGAGAGCTAGATATGACCTTCCATGCTGGAGCCAGTGAACAAAACAACTCTATTGCACAATTGCTTTTGGGTCGCACTGAGCATACTGTGTAAATTTAACAGAAATGCTGGAAGTGGTGGCAGTGTTTAGTGGTTTTGGTTGATTGCTGGGATTTCTTTATTTATTTATTAGGGAGAGAGTTTCTGGATAATTGTGAAATCAATACAACCTTCAAGTGCATGGGAAACAGATTTCTGCTAAAGGCCAAAGAGTTGGCAATTCTAGAACTGAAACCTCAAATAAAAGCCTTTCTCACTGAAGTAAAAGGAGCATCATAACAAGAGTAAGGACCATAATACTTAATGACATAAAAAATACATTGTAATAGAAAAAGCTCGTTACATTCTTCTGCTTAAGTATGACAAAAGAAAGTACTATTTTATTCTTTTTTATTTCGGTTACATAGAGTTTGTGGAGGAAAAGAAAAAATATCTCTGAAAAATTACTGCCAGTGTCCATTCCTATAACCATGTTTTATGGGGCAAAGCTAACTTTTGTTTGTCCTACTGAAATTTTGTTGTTTGCCATGCAGCTAAGCTTCTTAGCAATCTAAAAAACCAAAGTATTTTAAAGCACTGGGAAAAAAAGTTTCTCAGATTTAACAGTATTTTGGACAGTTATGCTGCTGCTTTGCACCAGCCTTTCTTTCAATCACACAAATATATAATTCCTAAATTACAGATTCCCTCCTGCAAGTTATTAATTTGTATATATTGCACAATCTTCTACTACAGATGAGGGGTTCCACAGAGATTGGAGAATAAATATTTATTGGATTTCAACCATATTTTCCTTCTCTCTCTTCACTCACCTATTATGTTGTTATCACAATTCATTACTCCATCCCTGCAATGGCTGCAATAAAAATACATGAAGATGTAATGAGAGCCAGGAAGATCTAAAATATTAATGTTTTCTGTTTAATAGTGAAGCATGCAGTATAAATCAAGAGAAAATAACTGTATAAGTTTGCATTGAATATACTAGAGCTGTGGATAAAGTGTGCATTGCCTTAACACATAAACAATACTAATTCCACTTCAAACTTGTGCTTTCTGCATAACGTTACTATGAGTTAAAATGCCTGAGCTGACATAAAAATACATACAGGAATACACCACTGAAGTGCTCCCAAAGACATCAATGCAATAAGAATAAACCAAGCCCTGTATATAACAGAATCATCATTATCTAAAACAAAAATGCAATGAGCAATACCAGCAAAACAAAACCAAACCCTAAACACACATCCATACATGTTACAGCAAGCTCTGGATACATACTCTTATATGAACACTCTTAACTATTACAAATGCTCCGTTTTCCTCACCATCAGCTTAGAACTCTGCTGAAAAGCAAGCTACTAGTTGATGTGAAAATCTTGACGATACCAACAGTTCTTAAGTTATCCTACAGTTGAAGGTATAATCACAGTGTTGAATATAATACAATCACAAGCTAATGTGACTGCAACCATTTTTTTTGTACTGAACTGGAGTGACTTTTCCCAAAGCAAAACATAGTAACAGTAGATTGATAACTTCGTCTCTTCTCAACTGCTCCTAACATGGACCATGAACAAACTATTCATCTGAAAACATCTCACAGTATCATGAATTTCTATCTCATTTATAACAAATGAATGTTTCAATTATTTTAGTGTTCTTGGTTCACAGGAGGAAACAGCAATGCAGCTGCTGATTTTTATCCTCACACTGTCTCAAACTTAATTTTGCTTCAGCAATACAGTAGGAGTCTGGAATAGCAACCTACTGTGACTATTATCAGAATCAACTGGAGCTACAGTTCATAATCGGAACCTAAAAAAATTCAAAGAACTCTATGCTAATCAAGACTCAAAATAAACATTTTAAGTTACTGTATCATAAAGCTTGTAGTACGCATACCCAGTCACACATGCAAAATATTACACAGACAGGAACAGACACTACATGACACAGTTCAGCAAAGAAACAAGCAAACTGCATAAAACATAACCTTAACAAGGTACTGCATAGAGGGAAGCACTAAGCAACATAATACTGTCTGCTCCTGTCTAATTCCAGGCAAAATAGTCTAGTACTTTTATAAAATGGGAGCAGATCTGAGAGCAACTCATTGTCAATGGAAAAAATGTAGCAGCACTGGCTTCATTTCAGGTCCCATGTTTCATGAGAGAGCCCGAGCCCATGAACTCCAGCACTGTTCTCCCATTCTTTTGCAATGGCTGGGATAGAGTTAATATTCTTCATAGTAGCTAGCATAGTGCTGTGTTTTGGATTTAGTACTAGAAAAACGTTGATAACACACTGATGTTTTTAGTTGGTGCTAAGTAGTGTTAGACTACTCACGGACTTTTTGGGCTTCTCCTGCTTGGCCAGGTGCATAACAAGCTGGGAGGGAGCACAGCCAGGACAGCTAACCCAAACTGACCAAAGAGCTATTCCATACCATATAACGTCATGCTCGGGGGAGTTAGTCGGTCAGTTGGGGGTAGAGTGATCGCGGCTCGGAGAGTGATCACTGCTCAGGACTGGCTGGGCATTAGTCTGCCGGTGGTTAGCAATTGCATTGTGTATCACTTGTTTTGCATATTCTGTATATTCTCTTACCATTATTACTATTGTAATTCTTTTATCTTATTAAACTGTCTCTATCTCAACCCACAGGTCTTACTTTTTTTTTCCCCCTGATTCTCTCCCCCATCCCCCTGAGGGAGGGAGGGAGTGAGCAAGCAGCTGCGTGGTGCTTAGTTGCCAGCCAGGTTAAACCACAACAATGGCTGACATCCCCAGTACACCTACTGCTAGTCTGCATATTCAGAATCAGATTCTGTATGTGCCACTCTGCTGCCATGTTTGGAGTTGTCTATGTACCCCAAAGGACTGCAGGAACAGTGTCCTAGCTCAAGGACTTCACAGTGTAACTCAGCCAACAGGCAAAGCTGTACCAAAGGGAACTGATAGGGAGGCAACTCAAATGCTGACATGACATCAGCATCAAAATGAAAATATTTGAAAGAACTGGTTGAAAACAACAGAGCAGAAAGGCCACTCCATAGCCAAACATGAGAAGAAATTCCAGTTTGAAAGTGGAAGTTCCACAGAGGAAGCACTTGAGAAGAAAAAGGACAGAGAGATCATAACAAAGATCATAATTGTTTCTAATAAAAATACAACAACAGATAGTCTGCACCTCCATGTTTGAAAGCTTTTCCTCTCAACAGATCTGTACACAGCCTTGTTAAAACGCAGCAAGCAAAAGTCATGACTTAATAGGAGATACAGATCTGTTATTTCATCTTAAAGACTGCTAGTTGTAAACGTGTAGATGTACTTTAATTAACACATTCACATGAAACACAAGCTGTCAAATCCCAAATAACTCCACTAAAATAAACAGAAAGATGATTTTCACCTGTAGTAATTTTTAAAAAACCCCACATTTGTGGATGATCACATCATCAGTGTGCATTCAGCCAAATATCCACCACAGTGCTTTGCATAATTAGCTAAACTAAACCCTTGAGGAGAAGGATGAAAAGAAACAAATCAAAAATCTACCAGGAGAAGCCCATTCCCGTAACTGTCAGTGCTGTCTGGCACATACTCTGTGAACAAAAATATCCAGGAAGGCAGGCAACAGTGCACCCAGACTTGTACAGCCCCATATGCAGAATGGGTTGCCTGGTACTCTCTCAGGGAATCTGCCCTAAGGTAAAGATGAGCTAACTTGACAACTGAGATATAGATTTATAATGATCACTATATGTGGACACTAGGCTGCTGACAAGAGTGAGAATGAGCGTGTGTGTTTATTAAGTGTCCCTACTGCAATAGGTGTCTGAATATTAATCTCTCATATGGCTTTTACGACAAACTCAAGCATTATGCTGATCTATCACAGACGTGTTTTGGACTGTTCTGCTTTTAATTAAGTGCTGCAAGAACTGATACAGGTAGTAAGAGCTCAAACATTACTTCAAGAAAAACAATTCTGAAATCTTGTTTTTTTACAGAACTTGTTGTCCACATTATTTAACCTCCAGACAGAACTAGCTGTTGAAAAGGATGCATCTGGCAGCAGCCAGAATAGTTTAACAAGCTTTCTTCTTTAATGTCGTGACTATAATGATGCAAATGGAAGAGCAAAAGGACAGGAACAAACGTAAGGAACAATTAGAAAGATGTTTTATTTACCTATGGCTGCACCTGACAGTTATTTGTGTTGTTTCTTTGTTGATAAAGCCACATTGCTCTTTCACACTGATTCTATATTAGTGGAAGAGAGATTCTTAATTATTCTTCGTAAATGGCTTTACAATCTGGTATAGGGAAGCCAATAGCAATGAAGGTCTAGCTGAATAGATTTGAATGAACAGTCAGGAAATTTCCAGGGTTTTCTGGAGCTCTCCACATTAGTATGGATCTACGAAATTATAATGGCTTTTCTCTCTACTTTGTACTTCAGTGTATGGGATTATAAGCACAGCAGCCTGAAAATTTAAGTTCTAAGGAAGCTCTGTCCAAACATGCACAGAAAATCAATGTAGGTTTATTCTACAGGCTAGCCAGAATGATTTGACAGAGCTCCTGAGACACACCATTTACTCAGGTGAAAAAATTTTGTATCTTACCATTTGCCCAAAGATGTCATAATGTTTTCTCCAGGGGGATAGTCAATTCCTTGAAAATAACATGGGCATTTGTTTCTGGAATAGAGGAAAAACACGTAACTGTGATTAACTCAAACTGAAGAAAAAAATTCCTGTTGACTTAATTGCTATTTGAAGTTCAATCGCTTGCTTTGTTGGTTTTGGTGAGGTTTTTTGGTTGGTTGGGTGGGGGTTTTGTGGGGGTTTTTTTGATGTGGGTTTGGTGGTTTTTTTGTGGTTTTTTTGTTTTTGTTTTTTTTTTTAAATACAAGAAATTTATCTCCATACTGCCACATAACCTGAGTGCATTCCAAGCCAAATCAGTAACAAAGCAGAAGCTCTATACAACAGTGGACACCTTTTGTATCTCTTATATGCCCAAATCCAGACAGTATGTAACAACTGGCTTTGGTGACGTTGGATGAGTGTCAGTACTATAAAAGAGCTATTTTTGATCAACATACAGGTTGTAATTTTAAGATCCTGCCAAGTTTACAGATGCGTATCATCTACAAAGTTACATATTTTTTAGCTTTTCACTCTGAATTGAAAATGCATCAGTCTAAATTAAAGGGGGTGGCTATCAGAACTACAACTTTACCTACCTCTGTACACATCGTTCAGTCTTGGAATTCAAATACATTCCAGGGGGACAAGCACAGCCTTCAACACAATCACTGCTGCATGTCTCTGGCACAGACAGTGCTTGGCAGGTCCTGCCACAGGTAGATACACAAGTACTGTACTCCTTTGTATCTTCACATGAAAGAGCTGTCCAAATGAAACAAATCTCTCAAATTACAGTGTAGAAACTCAAGTACCTCCCAACAGTTTTCTGATAAACATCTCTATTCTTTCATTTCCAATCACATTAAATTCCACTAAAATTGCTATCTTGGCACTATGCTGTGTAAACTACACAGACGTAAATCCACAGTAATAACAAGTACAATGAAGTCTGCACAGTTAATCCAGATTTACACTGGGGAAACTGAACAGTTGAAGCTCTTTTTCCTCTAACTCTGAAAATGCTTGACTCTTGCACATGGGCTTTGGGAAATGCACAGCATCTTAAAGAAAACGTTAAAAGCAATAAATAAAATGTGTGTACTTTGCATGTTGGCCAATACCTTATTAAATTTTCTTATAAATGTATATACATCCTATAAAGCTCTACTTAAAGAAATCTGAAGTTCTTGAAATACTAAAAAGATTCACATATTTTAAACCCTACAAGCATGACTTTTTAAATATATACTAATAAAACTATACTTGTTTCTAGAAAAGTGAAATAAAATTAAATGGTTTGACTGATTCATTCAGTCATAGTGGACACAGCCATTCACACCATAATGACTGCAAGCAAGCCATTCTTTTCAGATATACAGATACTTCAGCTTGAGATACTTAAGCTGGACCAACTTTCCAAAATCCTCTTTATCATGCATTACAACGTGGATAATTACATGATGTGATGAAAACTACCAGATGTTAAACTCTTGGATGTTCCCTAGAAAAGATTTTCAGCCTTGTTTATGGAGCCAAACCTACTGAAACATCAGGGGTGTCAGTTTAGGGTTGTTTTATAGCATTTCCAATTCTGTAATTTTAGAAAAAAACATAGATGAGGGTACTATATGTCCTATCAAACTTTTTTTTTTGCAACACAAAGTTCATAGAAACTAAAGAATTCAATAATATTATCCCACTCCTCTACTTGTGAGGCTTTATAGAGCAGATAACAGCTGTCACCTTTGGCTACCTCTATACTAGATTCTTCCATTAATTTTAAATGAAATGTCAACAATACCAATTCTCTACACTTATTTCAGTGCTCTATGTATTTCATTGTCACTGACAGTAAGAGAATAAGCTAACAGAAATTGTTAGACAGCAGAAATTGACAATAATCTAGCTAAAACAGCTAAATAATTATCACCATCACTTTTAATGTCATTTATTTAAAGAATTAGATAAACATAGCTTCTACACAGAAAAGAACAAATCTAATTACGTGGCTTATGAATCATATCAACACGGGTATGAGATATTCAAAGCCATGTAAGACAGAGGTATATTTTTAATTCTGTATACATTTGAAGCCCTCCAGCTACTTCAAAAAAATCTTTGCATTGTTTCTTAAGTCAAAAGCACCAAAGAAAGCCAACTATAAAGGAACAATCCTCTACGAACACTTGTACTAATTCTGTCTTGACAAAAAAAAGCCCCACCAAACCTTATCCTGTACACAAAAAATCATGCTAGAATTAATTCTCTTCTCATTTAAAAGATTATATTAATTTAATTTTCTGATTTTCATTCTAAAGCCCTCAAACAGTAATTATTTAAGACTAGAAGTGAAAGGAAACTCACCGCAGTCTGGGACACCTCCTCTGAAATCTATTACAACTCCAAATCTTCGGCAATGATGAGCATAATGGGCCAGAGCAGAGCAAAAACAAATCTGTCCACATTTGCAAGTGTCTCTTCTGCACTGCTCAAAATAGGGAACGGGACTCAAATAGGGATAGCATGGAGCAAAAAGTTCTTTTGTAAGGATGCTACAAGCTTCCGCTGCATAAGAGGCTATACAAATAACAGATTAAACACTGTTTCAGTGAGGGAGTTTAAAGATTTGG
The DNA here is from genome assembly GCF_000687185.1 of Egretta garzetta. NCBI lineage: Eukaryota > Metazoa > Chordata > Aves > Pelecaniformes > Ardeidae > Egretta > Egretta garzetta. The sequence continues at coordinate 3,910,294 of NW_009259111.1, read as the reverse complement.
AATAAAAAGTGTTTTCTATACAATGCAACTGATCATAGTTATATACTATTGCCATATATATCTTTCCATCTTTGATATCTATACAACTGTATGAAAGGACAGAAAAGAAGTTAGCTGCTCATAGTTTTGAACTTGTTCTGCGAATTATTTTAAGGTATTTGGAAAACTTTACAACACACAGACAGTGCCTATAAATAGTCTTCTGTCTTTAAACTGATTCATGGATGTGGGTTAAGCAACAGATGCTACATGCTACCCAGTGCCTTTCATAAACGCACAGGATTACACATCTCCAGGTTAAGTCATTCCCAGTAGCTACTTCAATAGGTCAGTATTTTAAAGAATAATTTGTTACCCACTGTTTCATTTGCATAAGGCTGCAACCACACCCAGAGCTGCTAGCTTGGGGTAGCATTACTGCACAAGAGAGCAAGAGCAGTATCAAATAGTTACATGAGAAGCTCCAAACACAGCACTCACCTGAATAGCTTAATTCTGAATGCATTAAATTGTGCAATAGTGCAAAAGAAATAATACACTATATTAGCATGCACAGAAAGACATGTATTTCTATTTCCCACAGAAGAAGAGAGATGCATAAACTAGGACTTCAAAACTCCTTTTCCAGAATTTATGACTTCCTGTACAGGCCACTTGTTTTTTTTTTTTTCTACTTTCATGCCCAAATCCATTACCAAGAACACAGCTTGTTAGTGCTGCACATTGTATAAGTACTCGAAAGACAGGATGATGTCTTGGCAGAAGACATGATTTCCTAGTGCTGCTGAAATTACAGGCAAGACCTTAATCAGTAATTTACCACTGTATCTTGCATAAAAGTGTGTAGAGACCAAGACAAGAAGTGGCAGGAACTGTGAAATGGACGTAATTCATGATCTACAAAGTTCATCATTATTAAAGGATGTCTTAGTGACCGTCTGTGGTCGTCATGGCTAATGCCATGACCATCTTTCCCCCAACTGAACTCTTTCAGACAAATCTGAAGGTTGGCAGTGAGTAAGTATCTTTCTCCTACTCCTTCTCCTCCATAGCAGACAACTAAACCAAATGTTCCATTTTTTCAGTATTTTCAAAAATGAATACTGCAATACTTTTGAGTCTCCATCTTAACTAGCAGCATCACCAATTAGACACACTACCAACCTTTAATACACGTCTAACTTAACGCATTGTAACTGCAAACCAGAAATAAAAAGGGGGTATTTTAAGCGCCTCCACAAGTATCACAAAAACAACACACTACATGATTTGTTAGAGGATTGAATTCAACAAATGCTATCTTTAAGTAATATTTTTTTCAGTGGGTAGGACTGGTTATTACTTTACTTCATCTAACTAGGAAAAATGGCACAGATATAGTAATTAACCTTCACTGCCCACCTGCCTGCAGATGAATATCACACGGATCCATTTGCAAACTATCATGCACAAGAATGCACACCGATGAAGTTTTCCATGTGTTTCCAAACAGCTCTGGAGTGCTTTCAGTTACGCCAACTGGAGATCTTTTACAAAACAGAAGTCAGTCACAAAAGATATAGTGAATTTACAGAATGGTCTCGGTTCTACCACCCCCTTCACCAGAGCTGATTCAAGCTCCCCCTCCACTGTTCCATGTTCTCATACACCCTCCCATAAAGCACTGTCAGCTTAAGTTTCAGGACTCAACTCTTTCTTTCCAGGCAAAGGCCCAGGAACAAAAGAGATTATGTGCTCTAGAGCCATCAGATACTTTGTAAGGAAGGACAGATCAAAACAGACCAAGTTTCATTTTCACAAGAGAGGAGGGAGCACCACTGTCCTGAAAGTCTGCACTCTTTTTATTCATACTTCTGCTCCCTCAGTGATATCTGATGCATTTTTATCTCTCCTCTACCTATAATTTCCTGTCTGTTCCTGGGTAGCTGACTTCCCAGGCTCTCTAGTCCCTGCAAGAAAGAGGAAGGAACAGAAATCCAAGGGTCCAGAGATCTAACTGCAAAAGCAATTGAATAGAGGCCCAGGTAAGCAGAGGGGCAGCAGAAGCTGAAAGATAGGAAGACTTTGATCTAAATAACCAAGGCACATTAATATTGTATAAGGAGAATGATTGAAACCATGCATGGGGATGTTACACCATCCATATGGGATGTTACACTCCAGGAAATGACTGCATTAGGCATACAACCAGTAGTATTATTTCTGGTAAAGCAGCTGGGGGTGGATGTGTTGCAAAAGACACCACTGTCTATGGCGAGCCTCCCAAATCTGGTGTGGATCAGGTGTTTTGTCTACGTATCAAGATGCTTGCACATTATGGTTTGTGTCATGTCCCAGCACAATTCATAGTTCCCGTAGTTTAAGGGCTTTTTGCACAAATATGAACTATTGAACAACTTCTCACTTATTTGAGCACAAGTCTAAAGACTGTCATCAAAAATACACTACAAAGCTCGTTTGCTTCAAACAGAGAAATATTTTAAGTAGTTCTACATAAATAACATCTCTTCATTGAGAGCCTGTCTATATAGTCTCATTATAAACAATATTCCAATAATATTTCTTAATCTTTAAGACAGAAATTGTTCAAAAATCCACTAGAATATCTCTCTGTGTGTGCATTTTTTAAATGGGAACTATTATGGGAAGTTATTCCATTTTTCTATTAGTTTTGATTTTAAGAATTCCAACTGTTTTGAGAGAAAGTTCTCCTGCTCTTTTTCCTTTTCTTAGTCAAAGAAATATTCTGTCCTGCTTTAAATTCATGTTTTCCTTCTTTCACTTCCATTAGGCTGCTCAAGCCTCTGGAAGCAAATTTGTTCTTTAGCATATGTAGGAAAAACGCTGCAAAGAAGCTGGACAAACGGCAATCTTGACCATGGTGCTCAGGCAGCTCTGACCACCTTTCATTGCATTACGACAAAGTGAAGCTCAGCCAACAGCCAATTCCTGTTGCTGGCCTGCAGACATAGAACAATGGAGGCTCTGTCAGAGAGAGCAGATTAGAACTTGCAGCAGAAAACAGGAGCTGGAAAGAGATAAAGAGGCTTGCGAGGAGGCACAATGTCCCTTATATAGGCCACTCCATATTTTGGACAAAACTTTTCAGATAGACTAGCACTTATGAGTGCTGTATTTTTTATATTAAAATATTTGAAAGAAAACCTGGCTTGATATCCTACATTTAGAGTTACAGATTTTCTGTTAGCAAACTAAAACCTACTATCCATCTCACTAACAAAAAACTTCAAAATTAATTATTCTTGGAATCAATCCATTCAGCTTCAGTACACACTTGATCTACCACTCTAACTGTAGATATTCATATACTGGCAAATAGAAATCTTGCAGCTATTCATACAAAAAATCATCCTCCGTATTTCCATTGAAGGTTCCACAAAGGCCCACAGTATCATCTTTCCACCGTCCATCGACTTGAAGGTAAAGCCTCAGTCCTTCTCTGTCATACAGTATTTGTAATCCGATATGTGTCTTTACTTGAAGAAATACAGAGGAGAGTTTCCGTATTTCAAAGAACTCTGGTGAGTAAAAACAGAGATTGTTGAAAGGCAAAGGAAATCTGCTTGTAATTTGCATGTAGTTTCTTGTCATTTCACTGTTTTTGTTTTATATCATGTTTATGTAAGTTACATTTTTTCCCTATTAAGACCTTATTTTCCCCTAATCATTGACTTCTCGTGAAAGGTTACATTGATTCAGACTATACAGAAGAAAACAAGAAACTTACAACAGGCACCACATTTTTAAAAAAATACACCCAGAGTTCACCTGAATATTCATAAAGGTTAACTAAAAGCATCCCAATTTAAAGACACAAACATTGTAGATAACATTGCAGACCATTATTATAGACAATCTAATCCTAACACCAGCAATGTGCTTCCCATATTAAAGCCTTTTTTTGGAAATTCCCAAAGAGCCAAGGCCCCACAGACATCAAATGCACTAATGATTTGCATATAAAGCTCTCACTGAAGCTAACACTGAATCTCACAGAACACAACCATTAATATGTAGAATACTCAGTAATATCTTCCAGAGGGGGAGATTTAAAAAAATCATGGAAGGAAAAAAAAACCAACCAAAAAACCCAACACACACACACACACACCCCCCCAGAAACAAACCAAATTTTTTTGTCTGAAAATCTGTAGCTTATCTGTAAGGGGCAAGAGGGCTCCTTTCACTTATATTTACTTGAGCTGCTTACAAAAAAGGAAAAAAAAAATACTCAGTTCAAGAATCAGAGAAAAGAGCTTCCCCTCAGAAAAGAACTAACCAACCTTGTAAATGTGAAGGATGGCATTTGAACTTGTTAGAAACATAACATACTCAATCTTAACCTAAAAGACACTAGCTCAGTACACCTACTGTACAACTCCTACCATCAGTGTAAAAAGTACATCAGCAGTTAAGTGGTTAATTTGTGAAACATTTAATAAAAGATTAATAATGTTGATATTTACAATATACCACTTCAGTGTGTTAGCAACATTGACAGTATCACAACATACACATACACCATTAGAATACGGCTTTAGTGCTTCATAGGAGTTATATGCTTACGTATTATTCCTTACCATCTGCATAAGGCAGGTTAACTTTGTATTGGTCATATACCAAAACATCTCCTGAATGAGTCAGAGTCACTTGCCTCTTGGGGTCCTGCTTAAGAATAAGGCTGACTGATTGAATACATGATCCATCCTGGTTCTAGAAGCAAGAGCAAAATCATTTCATTTTTTTTATTAAATGTAAGATGGACATTAAATAAGAGTGCAAGTAAAGCTATAATCAGTGGAGAATTGAAAATTTTCAGTTCTATCTTGCTTCTTAGCAGAGTGCACTTGGAAAACATGTTAAGCATCTTCAGTGCTGAAAGAGGCACTGAACAAGATTTAGTTAAAATACCCTTACCTTTGGACAGTCGCACTAGAAGCAAAATTGTATTGTGAATACCACCATTCACAGTGCAAACAGATTAGGATGTTCAGTTCAAAGAGTTACACTTTTATTCAACTCTCACTGACTTTCACTGGGCCTTGCCTAATACAGGGCAAAAGTTGCCCTACTCATTGAAAACAGTTACTAGAGCTGCAAGGATCTCTGAACGCTACCATGTGGCTTTGGCAGATGCTAGACTAGCACAAAGCAGATCGTCTGTCAGTACTTCAAATACCGTGGACACACAAGAACACACACTGGTGTGTGAAGATTAAAAACTACATTCAGAATTTCCCTGTCTCTAAACAGGAGTGAAACAGTAATCTTTCACCAACAGTTGAAATGATAAAATGAAACTTAAAGATAGCAAATTATAAAAATAACTGGAGATATTTCATCAACTCAACCAGCTCTCCTGGACTGATGGTGAAAGAGAGATCTGCATTGTGAAGCCATGCTCTTGTAGTTTATCTCATTGTCTTGTCTCTTTACTAAGAAGTTAGGTTTCTGTGCATATTGTTCAGCAACAGTGGCTATAAATTGACAATTTTGCCGATCTTTTAAGAAGCTGTAAATAAAAGAATACCAGCTGGTACACAGAGCAGACCAGAGCCAAGAGAACAACCCTCCACAGCATATACATTACTACACAATACTGACAAAAGCTTTATTATTCCTTCATGCTGAAACTAAAGGAGAAATTCTGCTTGACAATTATTCTCGGTTCCAATGAACTGCTTCTTTCACAGTACTGCCCCTGCCAACTTTCAGCAGGTGTTTTCACAGGAATGGCCGTTTCTCTCACTAGACACTTTAAAAAAAAAAAAAAATCTCTATATTCAGAAGATCTTCTCATCATACAAACTACAAAGCCAGCGAGGTTGTCACCTGAAACTCAGATAAGGTTAAGCTGAGCTGATTGCTTGACTGATTCTCCTTCCAAAAAGTGCTTAAACAAAATTTCACATCATTTTGAAATAACTTGTTGCCTGATGACTGTTCATGTCACCAGCAGTAAGGCTCTAGATGACTGGATTCTTTGTGATTCAGAGAGCTAAAATCTCCCCAGGTATTTTCTTTCTACTTTTTTTAATCTGCTTGAATGAGATGGGACTGATAAGTTGTGTGTTGGGTTGGTTTGTTTTTTTTTTTTTTTTTTAAAAAGCACACAAAATCTCAAACCATCAAGAAATATGATATTCTGCACTACAAATCTTTTAGCTTCCCATTTCAATTCATTAATTTTTATAAATGGGAAAAAGATAATGGATGGTGCCTAGGGAAATGTAAAGCAGCTCTTCTGCCAAGTAGTACCAGCTAGCTGATAGTTAGACACTTGAATAGCTGCACTGAAGCCCCACATTCTTGTGTCATAGTACACAAAAAGTTCTAACTACCCTCTCACCACTTACATATTGATAATCAAATTAGCAACACTTGGCACTGGAACATAGCACATAAGCCTCTGATCACCCACCAGGCTGTTAATGTCCAGAATGCTTCATTCAAACCTCTGTTAAGGACTGATGAGGGTAGCTTTGTTAAAGACTAAGTGAAATAGGAAGCCCAACACATAGTAAAAGCCAAGAATATCTGTTTTTTCACCTACAAACTACTTGGACATTGAGACACATTAAACAAAGTCGCTAAGGCAGGGTGAAGAAGATGCAAGAATTACTGCAAGGCTCTCTGCAGTCTCACGAAGCTGCAGAAAGCCAACTAATTTATCACTTTCCCAAACAAAAGCATCACAACAAATAAACTGAAAGGCACATTTCTGTATTTTGCACAGAGATAAATGTTCTGTAACACAAAAGGGAATGAGACCCACAATACATATCCTACACATTACCATAGCAGATATTTGCTCCAGACCTCTGCTGTCCATTGATGGGCATTTCAACAGGTCAGGCTGAAAGGTATCTCACGGTGGGCTTCTGCAAGAAGTCAATCAGGCCTCAACTTTCATTTGATAAAAAAAGTTCTGAAGGGAGGCTGAAGAGTTAACAAAAGGACCTTTGTGAAGCCAACTGTAGATCCAGCTTAAATTGCTAGCATTGTGTTTTAGATTAACTTACTAATCATATGGAGTAAACTATAGATAAGAAATTAACACTGTAGGGAATGTGGAAGAGGGGAGATTAGTAGCAAATGGCCCATCTTTGTTACAGGCCTTGGAAGGCATGTAGGAGAACAAAGCATCTGGCACTTTGTCGATATGAGGATAGCCAAGGATGGGGAGCCAGTTGGTACTGGCTGTGTTGTTCTGACAATGGAATAAGGAGGGTAGAAGCTGGAGTTCACCAAAAGGACAAGGTGAAGAAGAGGAGTGGATGAAGTAAACGACCCCTGGAGACCACCGACTCAAATCACTGAGCATGCACAGTTGGGAGGGACTTATGGAAATTACCTCTTGAAACTAATTTTAATACGAAGCGGGGCAGGTTATGCCTATGTATAGGCTATTGGGAAACTTCATGTATATGTAACACTTTGCTACATATAAATGGTGCAAGCTGCCCTGTTGTGGCACTACTACTGTGGTGGGACTACCCCCTGTGCTGCCCAGTGCTGAATAAACATACCTACTTTACAATCTTACAGATTGTGGAGTCTGTTTTCCACATGTCAGTTGCCTAAAGTGTTTCTTGAGGGATCCCCTGTGCTTACCTTCAACCGTACAGTACAGGACACAGCTTCAATATACAACCACCTTTCTCAAGCTTCTTGGACTCTGACGTTTTGAGAACATTATTCTGACGGAACAGATTTATGCCTATACTGAATGCCTATATTTATGTTTCGTTTCACAGCTGTTCTATTTTTTTTTTCTTCTAGATTATGATACTGATTTAATCAACTCCTCAGGATCCCAAGGTTAGCACAAAATGAAGCCAGCTAAACTCATTAAAATCAGAATAAGCCAAGTCAAATATGCACAAATTGTAGCAATGATCAGATATGCTGCATCTTGAACCAGTCTCAATCTTCCCATAAATAGGAAATACTAGCAGGATCACCAGATTCTTCCCAACCCAAAGGGCAATGCATACAGAGGTTAAAGCCTAGAAGGTTGTTTTTAATGTATATGTCCCTGCCAAGATTTCATTTCATGGCGCCCACTGTAAATCTTATACCTCAAGGAGCTAGAGGCTATTAGACCATAATAAAGCAGTCATATTCACAACACACAGGAATCCACTTTTTCAACACTGGCAACTTGTGACTGGTATGCCCTGTCCTGATACATTTCTAGGAACCATAGAAGAGATAGTGGAACATTTACTTGTGGATCATCCAGGTGGAAAATACATTTGGTCTCTATCCAGTTAAGCTATTTTTCTCACCTCTCAGCTTTTATCATTGAGATGAGAAGGGGACTCAATGCACTTAGTCTCCCATCTCTTATCTGGATTGCAAATAAATAATTTCTATTACAATAAACTTTTCAATGCCACTTTAATATTACTTCCTTCTGCTTAAAGAACTTCTCTGTCATACAAAGAAGTAGGTTTTAGTGTACAAGGACAAAAAGATGTTACTGAAACAGGCCTTTAGCAAGTGTGGTATGACAACTTTTATGACCATTTTTCTTCCCAAGGAAATCTCAAGTGCACGAACAATATAAGCTGCAGAGAAGAATGAATGCGGTCATTAGTTTAAAAGGACTTAGAGTCACACACTCATGTAGAACACAAAAGTAAACTACTAAATAAAGTGTAAGTAGTTACCTCCACAGGATCAAAAAGTAATGGTACTAAATCTGATTTTATGCAAAGTATGTAACTGCATCAACACCAAGCTAAGAACTAAAATTTGGGCCTAATGTATAGCAGATGGTCTAGAAATACAGCAAAAACAGTCACATTTAAGTCTCTATACACTTCAAATATCCACACAGTTGCTCCTAGGTAAAAATTGTTACACAAGACCGTTGGAGACAGAACATAAATCTGTCCAAGATACAAAGTTTAACATCTTGCTCCTACAGCAAGTCCCGCAGCTTAGTAAGTAGGCATCCACAGTAGCATTGTGACCCTAATACAAACGTGCACCAAATTTTGTCCTTACATGCATATGTAGAACGTGAAGTCAGTGAGAAAAACACAACTCCAGAAAACAGCTCAACTCAGTCAACAGTATTTCTCACACCACCTCTGCATGTTTAAGATCTATTCTAACTTGCCTTAACTTCCTCAGAATTACAAGACCTATCAAGACTGTAATAAGAATGAAATGCTGTAGTGAAAATCTTACCAGTGTTCCATACCTCACATGTATGACATTTTAATACATACTCAGAAATCCACATACACAACAAAGGAAATAGAATGCATCTTGGACATAAAGCAGATAAAATATTTGGTGACTTCTGTGTACGGTACCAAAACTTTCAAACCCTTAGCATCAGCTATATGTAAGCACACGCACGTTTGGCTGAAATTAATTGTACAGGATACCAACTTAACACCACGGATGTATACATATACTCAAATCCAAGCGAGCTGTCCCAAAAAGCTATCCAAAGTTTTTCATATCAATTTAAGTAAAAGTTAATTTCAAGCTGCAAGAGAAATCTATAATCAAGGCACAAAAAAGTCATTCTTCCTTCAATCAATAATAAACAGTAGGCTTATTTTGTGCTGGCTGCAAATCCACAAAGATGTACTCAGAAAGCTCAAGAAAACAAGTCATCATCCAGGGTTTGCTGCATAAACCACCATATGCTACCAAGTGATCTCAGTGAACAATGAATCAGAACACCAGCATAACCTTTTGTATTTACCACAAGCAAATACGAGAATTTATGTAGAGACTTCCTCTGCACTGTTGTTGTTCAACTCGTCATTAAGGAAAATTGTTGCTACTGATATTTTCAAATGCAGGTAGCTTTTTTTTTTTTTAATACTTCCCCCCTCCACTCCCCCGATTAATAAACCCTTCAAGATATATATATATTACAACAAGGTTCTAAGTCTTACCTGTCCACAAGGAGCATTTTGCAAGGATATGGTAAATGCTCCAGATGTACGGCTTTTTGCTAGAATATACTGGCAGGTAGCTTGGAAAGTGTATTTGCGCCCATCAAAGGTCATGAAATGAACGTCTCCCGAAACCGAGCATTCAGCTGACAAACGTAACAAATAATGTGTTTAAGTACATAGAAAAGACAAAGTACTCTCAACAATTATTACTGCTGTAGAGTTCGTACACTCTGATACATGCTCTAATTTCTAAAACTGCATTCATACCATAACCAGGTACTAGGAACACTGTTAGGAACTGAACCTTATCATTGCTTTTGGTAACGAGTTCCTAGCTGGTGCCAGGTCAGGATCCCTAAACAATTCTTCCCCCAGGATGATGCATTAATATCTGTGACCCTTATGTTCTGGGTATTTGACCCCCACAGTTAACTGCTAACTCTGAGACCAGTGCTTGAATCTATTAGCAGCTATAAGAGCCATGAGGCCCTGGGTACCTTGAACACGCAACATCCTTTTGACCAAAATCTCTGTAGTTTAGCTGCGTATCCATGAAGTGAGAATAACACCCCTCATTCCACAGGGTACTGTGAAAATAATTAACTGATATTTGTACAATGCCTAGATACTACATTGCTAGCTAGAAATACTGGGTGTGGGGGTGGAAGTAATCTTGCCATGAGTCTGTGAAGTGAAGATTGCAGAGGAAACTTTAGTTGAATGACCAGAACGATCAGGCAGTGCCACCTACCAGAGACACTATAGTGATGTATAGGGAGACACATCATTGTGCTAAGCTGAAAGGCAGATGCCTGGTATTCAGACCACTTTAATATTTAGCCTACTGTGTACGTAGATGCGTTTATATGTAGATAGAAATAAAAGTACAAATTATATAGTGAAATATCACATTAAGATCTAACAGTAGTATTTTACCGCAAGTAAAAATTCAGTTATTAAAAGAGTACTCAAGACTTTCATATACCTGGACATGTAAGATTTGTACAAATCCACTTTCCTCCAATGCAAGTGCTGAAATAAAAACAAAAAGGTTTCACACTTTTTTTTGGTGAAGTATGTATGGCTGTCCCTCAGTTGTTCTTCCTGGATTCCTTCTTTATGAAATCAACACCAAGTGTCTTGAGACTCACAAAAGAGTACAGCAGAGCTATCACAGTCCCTAGAATGCCTGGCAGCTGTGGCAAGAGCTTGCAATGAGGATATGATCAGGTGAAATTTCATCCATTCATCCAGTAACACTTTTCCTTCTTTCTAGTGCCTTCATAACCATTATAAAAGTTAAGGATGATTAAAATTGAGAAGAGCAAACACAAGCATTTTTAATATTATTACTTTAAAAAATAGAACTGTTGTGAAAAAAAGAAGTTACACATCCACAAGCTCATCTGTTTTCTTCAATTAAGTTGATCCAATAAAAGCCATAATCTCTTCTACAAACTTTTCTTTCCGATGTAGAGAATGAATTTAGAAATTCCCAAAACAGCAGCTTAGTGTGATAATGACATTAGGCTCTTTCTGTCCAAGTGAGACAACACAAACAGGAGACAAAGTCAAAGTAATTCTCCTGTTAAGATTTTGAATACTAGATTCCTTTTAGTTTGAGGGAGAGTTCAAGGTGAAAAGAGTACTAAACATTACAGTATTCTCTGCAATATTTGCCATTTGCTCTTCCACATTAATAGCTCTATAGTTTCTTTTATCTTTCCCTTCACTGCAAAACATATACAGAACAACAGTTTTTGTATGTAGAAACAGTGAGGATTTATCAACTTTATTCAATTTTTAACTGAAATAGGCCTTAAAGAACTTAAAGAAGTTGTCTCATGACCATGAAAGGATTAAGTCCACAGTGTAAAAAGAAAAATTACTAACCAGTTATTACATTCCTCATAAACCACTGAACCTATTTCAAAGAAACTTCCATGGTAGTCACAAGGACAGTCCATTGGCTTGACACACAATTCATTTTCATAAATTAAGCCTAGGAGAAATAAAACAACAAGCAAGCAGTGAAATATCTGTCAAATAGCTGATAGAACACTAACAAGTATACCCAAGAACATCACAAACCGATGTATGGTAATAAAACTCTAGATTATTTGGTAGTAATTTTAGGAGAACACGTGTGCATTTAAAGTATATTAAATAAATTATACTACACTGACCAAGTCCCTAAATTGCTTGAGCTACATTAACAATAGTATGAATAACAGGATTTAACACTGAGGGAGAAGGAGAAGTAGTCATTCCCCCCTGCTCCAAAAAAAATCAAAACCAAACACACAAACACAAAGCCATGCTGCTTTGAGTACCTCTGGCTTCTTTCCTGACACCTTCACAAATATTTGCCTCTATGTTTTAAGGTGCCATTTGGTCTTTATTTTACTATTATGTTTTTTTCCGCTCAGTTTCTTTTTAATTATTCTGTTCCTAGAGAGCCAAAAGCTAAAAGACCTTACTAGCCCATAAAAGATAAAACGTATAACAAAGGCATCATACTTCTAAATCATCAGGTTAAGGCATCATAAGAGGCAGGACTTGAAGACACGTGGCATATCTTTCTCTGTCCTCTTTTAGACAGAATTATGTACCCAAGAGAAGTCAATAACAATGGGAAAACTGGACATCAAAGTATACTTTGTTAGTAAGTGTAAAGTTTTGCTATAAGCCACATAGGTAAATACCTCATTTGCCAGAACCATACAACAGTGTAAGAATCTCAATATCAAAACCTGTTTCTGACCACATAAATGAGTTTTAGTCATATCCCATTTTTGAGCTCTCTTAAGCACCTGACCTTGCAGACATTCTTCAGAAAAAAACCTGAAACACCAAACAAAACCCTCACAAAACAGAAGATGGCTGCCCTGTCAACAACAAAGCAAACCCCATTTTTCACTCAAATTTTGGAGCTCTACAGTTAGAATGTAGATCTGTGCTTAAAGCTATGCCCACTTGTTAGAGGGAAGAAAAAGACTCATCAGTTACAAGGAAAACAAGGTCACTCATCCACACTCTGTTGGCACTGCCTTTATGAAGAGCTCCTGTGAATGCCTTAGTCTAGCCAGGCCATACAGGTATGTAAACGTGGAGGAGAACAATCTGAAAGTTACACAGAATCAAATAATATGTATTTGAGAAGCAAAAGTTACCATCTGGACAGTAGCATCCATCAATGCAGGGAAGCTCACTGTCAATGCACTGTGATTGTTGATGACATGAAACAGGGCAACAGCTGATGCATTCATTGTAGGTCAAGGGTTCAGCACAGGTAATCACTAAAAAATAGAAACAGGGAGAGAAATTAAAAGGTATTCTGCTACTGCCTTAGGGCATAAATAGATTGCACATGTTTTTTTCAGGTATTTAGTTTTTGGTAAGTCAATTGAGTATCTGTTGTCTAGAACAATGAAATAATGGCTTTCATAACACAGACAAAATAAACATATATTCATATTCTGCCTATTAAAGGCACATTTAGAAGGCACAATCTTAAATTACACCAAGGGAGACTCAGGGAATCTTTCTCACAGCAGATCTATTTAGATACTCAGATACTCAGACCAGCACAGGAAGTGGTAGAACATCCATTAACAAACGTTTTTGGAATGACAAAGCAGTTTTGGTCCTGTGTTCCACACAAGCAGGCAAATTGGATGATCTCTTTCAAACTTTCTTTCTGTGACTTCTAAGGTGAAGACATATGCAAGTATAACTCAAATTAGTTTTTAACACTCATGACACAAATTTTATATATCAGAAAGCCATGAAGACTTCAACAATATTTGAAAGAGTAGCTCTGTGAAAAAACAAATGGTTAATCATCTTAAAGAATCTCTGATGTTTTAGTAAGAAGGTTCTTAGAACACATTCTAGTAAGTGTAGTGCTTTAAGTACATTCAGCACAAACTACGCATATAAAAAAGAAATTCCATTGCATTCATGCAGCCTTGAAGTGAGTACATACTTATGCTTTCATTGAGAACTATATGGGTTCAAAACAGAAGGAAGGGCAAAGAGGCAAAAGTATGAAGAACACTTTTCAAAATACAACTACTGAGCAGTATTTCCAAGTATGAAAGCATCTGCATACCACACTGCTGAAAGTGCATTCGCCATCCATGAAGTGGCTTTCCTGCTTGGGCACATGCTCTGGCATATTCAGTTAATGCTCGACACCAAGTTGCATTATCAACTGCTGACCTTACACAAATAAAAATTGACATATTATTTTCTGCCTACATTCAAACATGCAATCATAACCTCATGAATGCTCCTGCATTGCATACAACCACATTCTTTGAATCTACTTTAATAATGTTCTAATGTACTGTGTTATTTTGCTAGATTAGAAGTCTTAAATGGGTAAGACATTCTACCACACTTGAAGACAGGTCATCAATGTATTTGAGACCTGATGCTAATTTCTTGAGTAAATCCATGAAAGCCAGAGATACAGCAGTATAAACAGACATGAATAAATGTATTTTTAGAGAAGGAATAACAACTTTCAGAAAACTCACATGAAGAAAGTGTAAGATTTCCACCAGTGAGTCACCATGTTACAAGAAATGGAAATTATCTTCTCTTGTCCTGTCTGTTGATTTAACTAGTCAAAACTGCTTGGACAAGGGGCATAGCAGGTTGTGAAATGATAGCATAAATCCAAATAGTAATCGAATTCCTCTTTTCACTGGATTAACACATGGCTTGCAGATGCCAAATTTTTCATTAAAGTTAGAAATACTAATGATGTTGCACACTTGGAATCAAAACAGATGCCATATTCAAAGGAAAGTACACTAACAAATTAGGAAAATATCTTGGCCCGATTTTGGTCATCCTTACACCAAAGAAAACAGGAATGACTCCACAGAAATTTCTGGCAGTAAAGCTAGAACAAGTGAGAAAACCAAGAAAATAAAAGAATATTGGATAAAAACTGATATGCAGAAAAAGACACACATTAGTTCTGTTAACATTTACAACTCATTCTCATGATAGAGGGACAATGTTTTTTATAACAGCTTTGTAATTACCTAAAACCATTCACTTACATGCAAAGATCATTGGTGCAGCTTGCCATAAAAGGAACAGGACTCACATATTCATGACATTGTTCAAACGGGGGACGTGACAGGGTATTACACAGAGTGTAGGCCCTCTGAAATGTATGAGATAGCGGTTGTGAAAAGAATGTTTTCAAATAAACCTAAGCAGAACAGAATACTACAGAAAATCATAACAGACATGTCAGTCTGACTAGGAATCACTTTACTCTCATCAACGAGAAGCAGTGGCTAGTAACATATTGCTCTCCACGCCAGAATATTCATAACCTGGAATGTTTTATCCAAGGTCATACCAATGGTAGTAATACATATCCCTTCCCCAGGAAAGGCATAGACCATGTTGCAGATGAGCCCAGATGACCTGAAATAGTCTGCATTTTAGTTAAATTACACAGTAAAAGATACCAGAAATAAAACATGCCTGGCATCAGGTTTAGTTTCAAAGCACTTAATTTCAAGGTTCTATCTTGAAAATATTACTTAAAAAGAAAAACTACTTCAATGTGATGGACAAAAGTAACAATAATTCATTTTTTAAACACTAGCAAATAAACCGTGCTCTCACTCTGGTTTTGCCTGCCTGCTTTTCTGTATCCTTCCTAAGGGAAGGAATGGGAAGCAGCTCTAGAACGCACCCCTACTTGACAACTTTTCACTCATTTAGCCCCAGATTCAAACACTTCTATTGGATGCATATATAACATTTGAAAAGATCAAAAATTATATTATGAACTAATACAGAAGAAAAGGGGAGGGGAGAGAGGGGAAGGAGGAGGAGACAAGGGAAGCTCTGCTGCAGCAACCATTTTTATCCGCCTCTCCAAAGATGAACTGAGAATACTTCCAGTCTCCTTCAAAGCATTAAGTCAAAATCTCACTCTAATTAGAATCACCAACTACTGTAATAATCCTTTTGTGTTAATCCAAACCTGTAGAGATTCATGGCTTTGCATCAAACAGGGTGGTTCATTGAGAAGAGATTTATCCCAATTGGGTGTTCCTTCTGGAGGATTTTCCTGCCAACTCTCTCCGAATTCTGTTACATCATCTGTCAGTTTTCCTAAACAAGACACACACAGTTACAGTTACTTGGAAGAACAACAACATTTCTATAGGATTTCCTGGGCAAACATCTCAATAATCAAAACATCACATTAAGTAGAGTGCCAAACCCTTCCTACAACTAAATGAATCAGCTGTTAGTTTGAAGACAATCTAGTCCTTTTAAGAAACAAAAATACTTTTAAAAAGGACTATAGTAGGAAAACTTTAGAATGGCAGAAAGAAGCTAACTTATGCTATTTGGCAAGGAAGGGCTTTAGGGAGTAGTCCTTCAATGGAAGGAAGGAAAGAAAAGCTGTAATAAACTGTATATACATAGGTCTATGCTGTTACTTTATATGAAACTCCCAAAAGAGAGTCTAAACTACAAGAAAGATGACGCATTCCTGGGTGACTGCAAGGGTACAAAATGATTGTATACGTTAACCAAGTAAAGGCGTAACTTTTTCACATAAGCAGAAATGTCCGCGCTAGCTTTAAACTAGCTAAGAAAGGTATTGTCCACCACAGATGAGTGACAACATCGACTACGACTTGGATTACCCACAAATGCATGTCTTGCCATATCTTTATTATTACTGCTCCCCTAGCTAATTGGATAAAGCTAGTATGCAGTGTATCGACTTGTGCTACAATCACAGCTTTATGTGACTGAGATATCCTGAGAAAGGTGAGAGGGTAGAGTAAAGTCTCTGAAGGCAATGAGGACAATGATCTATTGATCGTGGTATTATTTTAAGCATTTTGAATTAGTGAGCAAACTATTCAATGGGGGTAAGAGCTGATATTAGTGCAGTGCTGATGCTTTCCAAAATTGATTGGCACACTTAAACAGCGGTAGCCTACTACATACTGTACTCTGATCTTTAAAGTAGTACTCTACAGAAATACTCTAATTTTAAAGAAGAACAACAAAGAGTTAAACAGCCCAAAGCAATGATTTCCAGAAGCTTTTATCAACTAACTTGAGATAGTTTTCAAGGGGCCTGATTTTTCCATCTGATTCTTTTTATTTTATAGAGGTCTTCAGTCAGTATTTATTAAAAACCAAGACTCTTGGAAGTATCTGAAGTCAGTATCCAAGGATCACTGATCACTTCTGTAAGTGTTAGCATAAACGAAGCGCCAGATCAAACAAGGTTTGTCAGTCTTCACTTATTTACTAATTAAAATTGCAGATTTATTTTCAATAGCAATATTCTCAAGCTTCCACACGCTCCTACATAAAATTTTTGAGAGGGCAGTGAACATTTAAGTGTATTTTACCTTTCGAGTCCTAGGAAACTGAAGTACAAATACAATTCTAGGTAATGGAATAAGACAGCTTTTTGACATGCTTTTTAAAGATCCTCAGAGCCCCCTCTATACTGAAAATGGCCCTCTTCAGTCATAATATCATCTACCAGAAGTATTTCCATTTCAAAAGTTGGCCCTCATATTCAATTAGCATTACAATTAAAAATTAAGCATAGTAACATTTAGTTCACCTGAAAAAAAAAAAGTTGTTAACACAAGAGGAAGTAGTTTAAATACTCACCATAACTAGTTTCAAGATCATCCTGCAGGATAGCATTGTTGTTTCCACACAGTCCATGTGTTTTGCCCAGGTACTCTGGTGCCATTTTGATATACACTGCAGATGTACCATCCCAAGCCAGAGTAAAGGCATACTGGTGCCTGACTAGGAAGTAGCTAGCTAGCTTCTGGATGTGTAAGTTTCCAATAATATAAGGTAACTGTACGCTGAGAAATGAGACAGAATCAAAAACAACTTCACATGAGAAAGTATCACTATTAAAAATAAATTTCTTGCTGATTTAGTGACTTTCTCATGTATCTGAATACTCCTTAGTAATTCCACTAAAAAAGATGAAGTTGCAACTAAGAGCAAAAAATCAAAGTATCAACATCAATGGCTATGCTTCTCAATACTCTGTACCGTTCATTTAGATATCACCTTCATCAGACACTACTCTGTAGATGGTGACTAATTATTACACCTGTGGTCTGGATAATTTTTTTATTTTATGCTGCCAACAAATAAGTGTTCTAGTTTACATCTCTTATCGAATCGTATCATGAGATTAGTTCCAGCATAACTACAGCATCAGAAACATGAGTGTAATTACCCAAATCCTTTATAGGTGACTTCACTGCTCATCTTTATCTGCTCATCTCCAGAAAAGAATAAACTAATGGACCTTTTGCATGAATAAGGAGAATGGAGGCACTCAGGATCATTATTCACCTGCCAAATAAAATTACTAGCATCAAAGTCAAGATTTTAATCAAACTCTTTGTAACCCACATTACACAATTAATACTCCCAATCCTACCCTCAGCATATGAACAAGTAGTTTGGTCCCACTCTTCCCAAAAAAACTAAGTACAGTTAGCCATCTCTTTAGAATAGTCTTTTCACAGCAGCAGCAAGTTTTGGAAGTACACACGTCAGTTTCCTTCCAGCTATTTACATTTTGTGCTATAGTAACCAGTAGCCCACATTACATTAGAATTACATCTAGATTACATTCTAGAACCTCATACTATCATCACAAGTTATTTTTAATGCCTAAACATTATTAGCAAGCTCACCAACAGCTAAAAGGAATATAGAAGTGCAGTCCCCTACCTGTATGGAAAAACTCTGTTCATCTAATTCAGTATGTCTCACAAGCGCATATGTGGATTTCCCAGAAAAATAATAATAGAGTCCATCAAAAGTTTCGAAATTATATTGACCCCATGTTCTGCATATATGATCTCTTTCAGCACCTGTATTATACACTAACAGAAGGAGAGTCACTTGAAAAGTACCACTGGTTTTTGGATTCAATCTGTAGTTGAGATGCATGTATGTGGTATGCTATGAAATATCACCACCGAAAAGAGGGAAAAATACCAGGGCATGAAGGAACTTTTAGGTAGAAGGCAGTCATTCTTGTAGCTGTGGGAATCAATCCAGTACAATCCCAGAAACCCAGTTAGTTTTCTCTCTTTACACACCTGTCTGACATCTTGGTCCAGTTGCATTAAATCGACTGCAGTTGCACAGCTCTCTGTAGACACATTCACCTCCATTAAAACATGCAAATGAATCTGAGTGGAAAAAACAAGGCATGTTAAAAATAAATTATGATAGTTTTCATTCTTAAGACCCAGTTCTGCCACCAAATGTAACTCCATGAATGACAGGAAGTGCTAGCTTAGCATTTAAATCCCCAGGAGAATCCCGCAGGTCTCCACAAAACAGAAAAAATACTGCAAAAGCTTCTCCTCAAGAAATACAACCAGATGAAGTAAATCTGTTGCACATTCTGAGAAGCCAAATCAAAATGGCTGTGATTTCTGTTAGTCTGACATGGTTTTAGTCCCTTAAGTAATGAATAGGGGAAGTGAACAAGTATTACACAACAAGAAAGCACAGGGCCTCTATCCTTATATAAAAGACTGCTACAAATAACACTGTATGGATAAGCTCTACCAGGATAAGAGTATACTACCCTAGAAATACAAATGTTGAGATCCCTGCTGTACATCTTTCAGCTGCCTGCCCTCCTTCCATCTTACAGCTTTGTAAGTATACAAACCACAAACACTTTCCATAGAGACACAGTCTGCTATTCTTGTTTCTAATTTTATTAGAGACAAAGGAAAAATTGAATGCTTAAATATAGTGACCCTACTGTAGAGAAAGCAAGTTCCATAACTTACAATGACAGGTTTGGGGAAGGGAGAGGTGCTGGGGTTTTGGGGTTTTTTTACTTTTTATTTTCCCTGGGAAGATCCCCATCAAGATCTGACAAAACAAGAATTCACAGTCTAAGGGAAGATGTGCACAAGCAGAAACAAAGCTTCTTGCTACTGAATTTAGACTTAGTTATTAAATACTTCTCTAACAATTGTAATATATTCACTTATTGTGCTAATATTTGATCTTTAAAGTTTAAGTCTCTTCAGGAAGGCATTTGAATTTTAATAATCAAGTGTTATGCAAGCATAGTAATTTTTGTGTTTGGACAACAGAAACTGAGACTGCATTTTTGTTGCAGACAAGCCGCTCAGAAGAAACTAATTCAAGAAGAGACAATCTGGAGACTCAGCCTTCTTGGTTTTTTAGTCTTTATAAACACATCTTTCTTGACAAATAATCTTAAGTGTTATCCTGAAAACCAGAATTCACAGAAAAAGATCTCTCTCCTATTTCAGTAAAAACCCTTGCGTATGAAATATCTAATCATCAGTAGTAAACATAGAAGTCCTAACATACCTAGATTACCTTCAGGCTTTTGAGAAAGCTTTGCTAAAGAGGGTTTGAAGCTTTGCTGATGCAGGCAAAATAAAGCAAGCTCCACTGCTGGTAATCCAAATAACCTCTACAATTGATTTAGTCTAGACAGAATTAGACTTCAGAGGAAAGCCTTCCTCAATATGGACCACTGTTTTATGTTTTCATGTGTCACACCATCTTTAGGCTTTGTTCTCACTATTGGCATTCACTAAACATACATGAAAAGCACCAAAATCAAAAGTAGATTCTAAACTACTCTACAGAATGGTTGAAGCATTTGGTTGTTGTTTTTTTTTAAACTATTACAAGGAAATGCTTTCTAACAAGTCAAGAATTGATCACTGACATCCTTACTGCCATTAAATCAATAAATTATTGATCCAGCAAGAGCAACAGAAAAATAAATCCATTTCAAATGGGTGTTTTCTCCCTACCTAATCTTTCTCCCCTCTTCTAGAAGTTCATGTTATTGATGTTTTACCAATTTCCTACCAACGTCTTTTATATTTTTCCCTCAACACACATCACCACCACCACCCCCCAAAAAAAAAAAAAAAAAAGAGTAAGGCAGGAAGGAAAAGTAAAAGAGAAGGCTCCTTTGCCTAGCTAGCCCAAATATCTAGCTCTTTTCCCTGCCTGGGCATCATGACTTCAATTTAAAAACTAATGCAAGCACCATGTAGAAAGGGCCCTCCTTATTCTGACTGAGCCATCTCATTTACATACTCACAGGGACCAGTCTTGTCACTAATGCAAAAGCCTTATTCCTCTTGTCAAGAGAGGCAGACATTGATCTCTTTCATCTTGAGTGTTGCAAGACCTGTGTAATCAGAGCTCAGGTCTCTGTTCTTTGCTTCTCTAAGATTATGCCCTATTGCCTGTCCAGTTACAATAATCTGCAATTAGACTGCAAGTCATGTTCCTCTTAGCTGTAGAGGAAGTTAGCCCCCTTTTGATGTTTCGGGTTGAATGATTCCCCTTTAAGCATGGCTCAGGTAACCTGCTTCGAGCCACGTTTATTCAGATTGTGCACACAGTCAGCTGATCTGGGCACCTTTGCTGTCACCGGGAAGGATCTCCCTTGCTCCCTTATAGAGAGAAAGGGAGTTGGTCAAATGTGAATTGGAAGTCAAATGACTCAAGTGTTGAGCTTTTTCCTCTTTATGAAGTTCTCTTCTGTCTGTGCATGTATGATTATAAGAAAACAAGATAAGCATAGCTCTTGTATTTGCTTATATCCCTTTCTATATCACTGTAGTATCTTTCCTTACACCGTGTAGAAGAGCTCTGTGTGAAAAGATTATTTATCCTTAACCAGGTAATAAGGGGAATACAGTATCGATTCAGACCGCATTTAGCGATCTTACTACTACAAACAACATGTCCTCCTTTGATCATCCAATTTGCTCAATTAACACAGAAATACTTCCTCAGGTATCTGGAATAAACATTCTGTAACAAACAGTTCACTCTGATTTTTGCTCTTAAAGGATATAAGCTCCCTAAATAAGCTAACCTATATGATCGGATCACAAGTTTAGGTCTCTCCTAGGGACATGAGAAACATGGTAACACCTGCAGAAAGGGATTAAACATCAAGACTAAGCAAAGGTTAGAATTAGGAAAGGTTATGGAAGAATAGAATGTCCTTCATTTACCCGAAAGTGACCTCTATTAAAAAGTCCTCAGCTCCTCTTTTTCCTTTGACATTATGCCAGTTGAGTGCATTGGGTTGGAATCTGAAATCGAAAACTGGTGAGACTTTTCTAGCAGAAAGTGGTAGGCCTAAGTAACATGACTCAACTTGCATAAGTAATAATGTGATTTCTAACCAGTGATGCCATTACAACCTGCAAGTCACACTGATAATATGACCATTGTTGCCATGAAGCAACTTGTCTCAAATTCCTTCTTTATTGAACAGGGTGAAGACTTTGGATTGTCTCATAATGCAGGTCTGAATTCTTCTCTGCTCCTCTCATTGCTTAAATACTCTAGCCATCTGGTAATTACTGAATAGGCTGCAACCCTGCTCAATATGTGGATAGGGTTATTTTAGTCCCTTGGGCACCTGGACCTCTGTTTAGTTCATCCCCCTTCTTAATTCTTCACTGTCAGGCAGTGAGAGCCTTCAGGACAAAGCTAGCACCCTACAAGCAGTAGCAGAACCTCATGCCCATTATTTATCACAGGCTTTGAAAAAGTGAGGCTGCAATCTAGCCTGTTTGCATTTCATTGCAAGTGTTTCTCGAGATAAGCGTCGAAGCTTCACAGTGGTGATTATTGCTGCTGCTCTCTGAAAAGAGATGCTTTAATAGCGTCATGTAGACCTGACAAGGAGGAAGCTCCAAAAGCCATTCTGAAATACAGTAGTCTCACACAACTCCGGTTGGCCTTTCAAGTGTTCTCCAAGCACAAGTTTGGCCAATTTCATATTATAACTGTTCAAAGGCATCTTCATCAATAATAAATAGGCATTTATTTCTAAGTATTATTATAGACGCAATATATTTTGTGTGTTTGTATCTATAATATAGTGGCCACTTAGTTTACTATCAGAGAAGTAGTAATGTAAGAAGTCATAGTAAACTAAGATCTCCTGAACTTATTTTCAGTTACAAACCAACTATATGTCCAGGTTTGCTCACCCATGATTTGTTTTTCTGAACTTCTAACATGTTTATTAAGAATAAAGTAAGTATAGCTTAAAGTGATTTATATAATATGAAGCCCTTCAGCATGAAGTGAGATACAGTCACTAAGGAACAGCTCTACTGTTGCAGCACAAAGAGGTAACTGCAAAGAAAGCATGTGTCTGTATCACATATAGAAATTAAAACACTAAATCAAAGAGACATCTAAATTAAAGTTTTTTCACAAAAGTAAAAGCAAGCTGTCCTGGTTTTGGCTGGGATAGAGTTAATTTTCTTCCTAGTAGCTGGCATAGCGCTGTGTTTTGGATTCAGTATGAGAAAAACCTCGATAACACACTGATGGTTTAGTTGTTGCTAAGTTGTGCTTATACTAAGTCAAGGAATTTTCAGCTTCCCATGCTCTGCCAGGTGCACAAGAAGCTGGGAGGGGACACAGCCAAGGTAGCTGACCCCAACTGGCCAAAGGGATATTCCATACCATATGATGTCATGCTGAGTATATAAAGTGGGGGGAGTTGGCCAGGGGGCAGCAATTGCTGCTCGGGGACTGGCTGGGCATCAGTCAGCAGGTGGTGTGCAGTTGCATCGCTTGTTTTTTTCCTGGCTTTTATTTCTCTCTCTCTCTTGTTTTCCTCTTCATTACAACTTATTTTATTTCAATTATTAAGCTGTTCTTATCTCAACCCATGAGTTTTCTTTTGCTCTTCCAATTCTCTCCCACATCCTGCCGGGGAGGGGGTAGAGGGCGAGAGCAGCTGTGCGGTGCTTGCTTGCTGCCTGGGGCTAAGTCACAACACAACCCAATACATTCAAGAACATGCATGACTATTCAATTTACCATGCAAATCAACTTTGAAATATTTTTGTTTTAACCGTCACATCAATCCAGTTGCTCCAACTGAATTTTGACCTCACTGTAATACACTATTATCATCAATACACTATTAATTCTTGAAGATTTGTGGTTGATGTGGACCTTCCTACAGGTATTTTTCTATAAAACATTAAGCACTCCCTAGTCTTGGAATTCTGTATTTTGTTATTGTTCTCTAAGAAATGGCATGAAAAATTTGTTTAATGCAAATCACTGAAGACGGGTTTCCTTTCAGGATACTCATTAGATATACTCGGACAGGAAAGTTGAAGCATGAAAGATTAATTAGAGATCTGAAAGTGATCAAGTTTTACTTAAGCTAGTAGGTACAAGGTTCAGCCTGTCGCCTCAGTTCTTATGATTCTGCCTATTTACCAGCTTTGGCCCAAACAGTTTCAGAGCTCCAGAGTAATTTACAGAAATAGACAAACTTTCTAGTTTTCAGGACTCTTTAAAAGATGGCATACTTTTAAAAGCTTTATGCAAGTGTAAAAGAGAGGTCTGCCTGAAGGTTATCAAACTACTAAAAAGATTAATTATTTAAAAATCAGCAAATTTTATTCTGAAATTGAAAAGTGAAAAAACAAATCAATTTGCGATAAGAATTTGCAAGAAACATCAACTAGACCTGTAGCCATGCATAAAAGAGTAGAAGGTGTGCTTAAAACTGAATATTGAAAATTTTGCAGCCAACATTCTTGAAATTTCAGATTTTGTAACTCTGCATTAATTCCCACTGCACACTTTATTCTGGAAGCTTTCAGGTGTCTATTTGACTATGTGAGAACTAATACAAGCATTTCTTGCATTACCTTTTATCCTTCAACTTTATAGCCTTTGGAAGCATCTGCCTGTAATGGCATGAGGTTTCTGTGGCATACAGCCTTGAAATGAGGACAAAGATCTCATTACATCAGGATGTAAAATTTTCCTTTTGAAATTCTGAGGTGAATAAGTAGGATGTATTTTAACTCCTTCAATACTAAAAACCTTCTGGTTAACTGCAGATTGCCTGCTTGCTGCATCTCTTGAAATCAGCACACATATTGCAAGGGACAAGTATCTTCTATAGTAACAGTGACTTTAAACATTAAAGATTCATGCCTGCTACAGCGCTTCAACACAAGAAAATTTGAAGTGTTTAACATGTTAGGGATTTTCAGCAGTAGTTTGACACTTCCAGAAATAATTTGTTTTGCCTGTCCCAGGTTCTTAATATGCATTAGCTATGGAGGGGTTTTTTGTTTGTAGGGTTAGGGGTTTTTTTGGTTGTTTTGTTTGTGGGTTTTTTTTGGTTTTTGGTTTTTTTTTTTTTTAAACTTGGCATGAAAAACAGATTTGTGTGGAAGTTAAAAGTTTAACAGCTATGTAAGCTATGTTAGCTGCCATGGATTATCCTGATAAACACTTCAAAGCTCAAATCCCATATTCCCTGGGTACAAGAAACTAACACAAGAGTTTATCTCTTAGCGTTTACTTGTATTATACCAACTTTTTTGTTCCACTGACATACAAGGCATTATGTGGCTTTCTAAACTGCTTTCAGTTGACTAATACAACAAAAAGGTAAAGAGATCTATTGCACAATAAATCACGCACCCATCATAGGAAGTTCTATGTAAAATATGTTGGTTTATCTATATATACAGAGTTATAGGAAACGAGAAATAATGTTATTGCAACAAGAACTGATTGTAACAGGACAAAATGTAAGTCCGTTAGAATCACAGTTTTCTAAATATGCCGTACAATAATTTTCATAGAGGCATCACTAAACTGGAAAAAGAAGCCAATAACCTACCTTACTGGTTTAAAAAAAAAAAAAAAAAAAAAAAAAAAAAAAATCTTTACTATGTCATATATACCCAAATTGGTACAAATCCCGGTCCATGAGCAGAGCTATAGCACCTTGCAACTCTCTTCAAATAGGACAGGCCAAACCAAAATTATTGGTCTAACCATTTAGAGCATGTTACTGAAACTCTTGCACAAAGCAGATCAGGTTGTTCTTTTGTTTTTAATGTGTCTTTTGCACACAGAAACAATAGATTCCACTTCCCACACAGAGTTTATTGGGATTTAAAAAGGAAACTTCCAAGTCTAGGTATTCCACTGTTCGAAGGGTTTAACAATCCTGATTTTATTTGCCTTCAAGTATGGGCAACCATCAATAATTTTTAAAGCATGCCTCCAGCAACATTGTCTTGCCAAAGCAAGTACATCAGAAATGGAAAATCCTTACGAAATATTTTTGCCCTGCAGAAATAAGAGTTAGAAAGAACTACATCTGCAGAGGGCAATGAAACCTAATTCTTGCCATCGTAACTACATCCTCCTTTAAAAGCTTAACATGTGATGAGTTAGCATGAGATACTTGCTACCCATTTCATTCTCTCTCCTGCTAGATTTGTTCTTACCTTTCTTAAATATTAGGTCTATTTAAGAAGCAATAAATTTGCACATAAATCCTCTTCAAGAGTCCTGTTAAAACAGCACAATGCATCTTAAAAGTCTTTTTTTCTAGCTGGTTGTTCTGATGCAGAACATGAAATCCACTAGTCCCAACAAAGGAATTTTCACTTGGCAAAAAATAAACCCACAGAACCAAACAATTGTTATGGCAACAATTTTTTTCTGCACGATTTGCACATCTTCTCTTTGGAAGCTGCTTTATACAGGTTTTAAAAAAAAAAAATAGAGCTAAGAAAAGAACTACTACTTGGTCAATAAGCTGGTGCAACCCCTCAAAAGCAGAGGGAGTTTTACTGGTATAGACTGCTACATTTGTAAAGCAACTTTATGATACACTATATACATGATATTTTTCATACACAAGAGAGGTTCACAGGTAACAGTTTTTATTTGAGTAATACTATGCTTCTCTATTATTCCCCTACATTCAGCTACACACTTCTCAAAAGCTTCTAAAAACATTATGTATTAAAGAGATTAAAATATTTTGGAGACAACACAACCCTAATCACAATTGATAAGAGTCCAGTCCACACATCAGTCTTGCATTTTTGTGGTATAAAGCCAGGGATGCAAACCCAGACTATTCACTGTTAGGTAGGTCCCACATGCAACACAACCAATCAGGCTGACTGGAGAGAAACTAGAAGTTTTGCATTACTAACTAAAATTACTCTGAATTACATTGCCTCATGTTTCTCCTTTGTACAAGACAAACATGACACAGGCTGTACAGAAGAGCTAAGGCAGAGGATCTTTACCCTTGAGCAAAGAGATTTAAGCCTGTCCACTGCTGAAAACAAGATTAACCAAAAAAGCCATGATGCAAATTCCTCAAGCAAACACCCACCACTGCAAGCTGGTGGCTAAGAGTACCTCATCCAGCTAACCCACAGATTACACACACAAAAAGCATCCACAGACTACCTCAGCAAAAAAGTATCAAAAAACCTTCAAGCACAGAAGAGATACAGGACAGGTAATTTAATGGCATCTAGGCAGCAATCCACATCCTTAGCTATGTTACTACAAGAGCAGATTGCCCTGCCGAAAGCTCTTTTGTTAGAGAAACTGCTTTTAGAGACAGTCTTTCAAATGATCAAACCAGAATCAAGTGTCATACTCCTGTAGTCCTTTACTCTGAAGACCTGTATTAGCTATTTTAAGTTTTTTTCCTTCATAAAAATAATTAAATTATGCTGAATATAATGGACAATAGAAGTTATTTCATGTAAAAACATAAATAACTTACTAGATGGTCCACACTTCATACTGTGAAGTCTCCTGTTCCGAGATAAGGGTATCGTAGTAGATGAAGCGTTAGAAACTGCCATTCCAGACGCCTTTCAGAAAGAACAAAAAAACCAGCAGCTATAACCAAGAAACCTTAAAAATCACTTCACAGTCCATCAGTAAATTTACAGGGTTGTGTAAAGCTCACTGCTTCATACTGTCTTTCCAAAAATTTATCAAACCCCACCACTATAAAGCAAAAAGTATAGTTACTCAAGACTCCAGTAAAGGAGCAAAGTACATTATGCCTAAATACAGCAGGCAAATTTTAAGCCAGTTAAGCCAAAATGCCTAAAACTGCATATCCAAACACTGCCCTCTGTGCCCTTCTCCATACTCCTTTTATTCTCAATTACAGCCTCTATACCATTGCATGTATTTAACATAATTCTCAGCAGATCCTGCTGTTTTGGAAATTCTTATCACTCAGTTACAGTTATTTAAAAACATTTTCAAGTATATGCATGCATAAATTACTAAACAACATCATAATAATAAACAAAATGTCTTATAAGGTCCTAAATTCACACTATTTTCCAAGAACCTGACCCAAACCCCAGCAAAATCAACAGGTTTTTTTGGTGGTGGTTTTTGGTTTGTTTATTTTTAAAAAAATCATAAACACCCAGGTTAGTTTTCAAAATGTTTCCTACCACCTTCTCCTTAATCTTTTCCTGTTGTTCTAACATTCAAAAATATATAATGACAAACTAAAGCTTTTATTCTCTTATGTTTCCTTTCTCATAAACACTTCTGCCTTCAACAGTCAACAGCAAGATATCTTGAGTTTGCTTGTATTCTCAATACTGTGGTGAATAAAGCTTTCTTTTTCTCCAATAAATTGTGCTTTGGAATCCCACTGTTTCTAGTCTATTAGACTTAAAATGATTTTTATAAATTGGTATGTCATGATAACATTGACTCCCTTCCTCATTCTTGCCAGATTCATCTATTAATCCAACTTCCACTTCATTCT
>NW_009259111.1:3879027-3881595 GCF_000687185.1 Egretta garzetta | reverse complement strand
ACACAGTGACACCTGTATCAACTCTGAACCAGAAATACACTGAGTCTCACCAGAGTACCATGAGAAGGACTCAAATCAATGCTTTGGGCAGAAGGAGAACCCACAGGTCAGTTAACAGCTTAAAAATCAGTCATAGTCACTAGTCATCCAACAGCTTCTAGGTAAATTGGAGGGACAACATTCTTTCACGCTGTTTTACCCAAGGATGGTGCATAGTTTAGGTATGATGCGTGAACATATGAGTTCCTTCCCCTTTTAGCACTTTACTTATAAATGTATGACCTTGTCTACCCTGTTCACAGAGACATTAGACTAGGTACAGACTCAGTTATTTATACAAAGAGTATTTTAGAAGTTGCTCTTCAAGACGCAGCTTTGAAAGCCCAGGTTCAAGGAATCTGGTGAAAAAAAGACAACCCATCTTAAAGGAAGTATTTTGATGACAGAAAGAAATAGGACAGCACCTGAACATGTATACCTTGTTTAATGTTCTCCACAATTTTTCTTTGAGACAAAACAATATCCAAGACAATTTATGTATTACTGAGAAAATAATTTCCATACCAGCTCTTGCAGAAAATATGCTTTAACGAAATAATATTAACTTGTGGGTTTAGTGTGTACAAAGAAACCCAGTCCTGTAAAATGTACTACCATGCAGAAAGAAAAGCAGTATCAGCATTGATATATAGGTATGCCTTAAAGAGTTCTTCAAAACTTAAGTTTCTTTAAAAAAAAAAAAAAGTCAGCAATGCCTCATATCACAAAAGCCAATTCAGCCTGTATCATCTACCTGAGGAAATAGAAGAGCAGACCTGCTCAGCTGAGTTACAAAAATCCATTCATATTTTGTCGTGATGTGGTTATATTGCCATGCCCATGACACATGGAAGTATACCTCCTAATTAGCATGTCTGTGTTAAAACCACATTGCTCAACTTCTCTATAACTTCCTATCTTTGTTCTAGAACTGCTTACACCTAGGCTGAGTAACATTTTTCTCAATTTAACTTGAACTTTTCGATCCTCAGAAGCCAATGACTCAGGATAGTAAGTTTCTCCTTGTTAACAAAGCATCTAATCACACTTACCTGGTTTACTTAATACACTAACACAAATGTTACAGCCATTTCATATTATTTCTTCATTTCACCTCACCTCATGAAAAGCATCAGCTACATCCTCTAAAATGTTCCTATTTCAGGACACATGAATTATAGAATAGAGTTTTCATTAAGGAAAACTCAGTGACAAATACAGTATCTGTTAATAAACAGGATGAGCTACAATGCGTGATGTCACAGTGATACAAATAACTGAGCAAAATGTTTCCAAAATAACATTATAAACAACACCAGCTACACAATTTTACATAAGGACTCGGTTAGATTTATTGCATTTAATTTTCATGCCCTAGAGTTTGATCATTCAAATTTCTCAGTCCTGTGCATGATTCTATGAAGTACTTTTAAAATAGCAGGTGTCATCTGTGTTCTAAATACCTACTTATACACTTGAAAACTGATCTCGGAAACTAAGTCTTTATGGACATAAAATTCTGCAGAGGGCTTAGCCACCATCTCTTAATGTTGCTTTACCTCTTCCTCTTGAGGAAGCTTATTGAAAGCAAGAACATATAAAAATGCATTATTGTTAGTTTTAGACAGTTCAAATGGCTAGAAAAGCTACTCTTCAGGTTCTTACCTTTTTAAAATTAATACTGATTTTTTCTCCTTTCTCCCAATCATATTTCTTACTGCTCAGTAGGCTAGCCCAGAAGGAAACAAAGACCCTATCTTGAATTCTTGGGGGGAACCTCCATCTAGAAGCATTTGGTCTTACTGGTGGTTGATTTTGTTACCTGTTTGCAGTTAACGTGGCACATTTTGCTCTCTGCTAGGTCTTCCCAGAAAGAGCGGGGAGAAAGCAGAAAGGCTCTACATAGCCATGAACAAGGGCTACAAAGCAAACTTTCCTCTTCCCACCCTCAAACAAAGGAGTGGGAACCACACACCCTAATTACATTTCAGCAACATGCCACGAGTTATATAGTCCGGCTGCCAAGATAAACCACATCCAAAAATCAGTACTGAGTTGTAGTGATCTGATACTGCCAGCTCATTTACTTTTACTGAGAAGTGAAAAGGCTTCCACAAAGCAATTATTGCTGGATGAGCCAGACCAGACCTCAGCTTTCCTCAGAGCAACGATGCTTCATACGACGTATAACTATTTCTGAACAAGCTGAAGCTCTAGCTACCATCTTCCCTCACTACTTAAATGCCTTAAACCCCAAGTTTCCTTCCATTCATGACTGACGCTTCTTATGGCTGGGATAAAATACACATTCAACACTTTGAAGGACAAGTTCTGAAGAACCACAAAGGGTAGCACAGCCATCAGAAATACCGATGGTATCATGATAATGTACAGATATATTCAGGTAAAATAGGAGAAACACATTATCCCGATGACAACCAGAACACCCAACCCCCAGACTGGCCCCGCCAGCCACCCCTCTGAGGGGTGTCGCCAGGCAACGGCGCAGCACGGGACAGGCAGGCGCCC
>NW_009259111.1:3875424-3878445 GCF_000687185.1 Egretta garzetta | reverse complement strand
AGGCCGCCTCTCGCTCCCGGCCCTGGGCCGGCTGCTGCCCCCGCAGCCGAGCGGCACCGGCCCCACTAACACTTCTCACGCCCGTGCCGGGCGCTGACCTCGCTGGCTTCGCACGTTTGTTTCCACTTTTCCGCCCTTCTGGGTTTTAGGAAACGATTAGCGTCGTGGCTTCCCAGCAGGAGCTGAAACCCCCGCGGCGGGGTGCGGTGCAAGGCTGCGCCCTGCCTCTTAACGCGAACAAACCCGGGGCTTTGCCTTGGCTCCTGGGAATGTCGCAGGCTGCTGGCTTGCGGGGGGCCGCCGGCTTGGGCCCAGCGGCAGCAAACGTTGTCGATGCTTAACACGGAGCGTTGGCCCCGACCCACTGAAACAGGTGTCAGAACTTGGGTAATGAAAGGCATGAGTAAGCCATGAACTGAACGCAGCCTGCAGCTAACGTGTATGGATTATTTCCATAGCTTCTGATAACTTTTTTTATTATAAATTCACACTCTTGAATTTGGAGCTTTCTGTAGACTGTAGACCCTTTTCCAGGTTTATTCTTCCTTTTTTTTTTTTTTTTCTGGTGACTATATTTGCTGTCTGTTTTACCTTCCTTCCATTGTTTTTCTTCCCTTTTCCCTCTTCCTATCGCTGTTACCTTTTTTTCTGTTCTTTTCCCTTTCCCATCTGCTGCTGCCTCTCTCCCCATCATTCTTCAGGTTTGCGTATCTTATAACAGAAGCTTTAGAAGCTGCCCATACCAGGTGAGAAACTGTCTCAGATGAAAAGGGGCCTTTTCTGACTGCTTTGGGAAGTCTGTTAACAGTAAGTCATTAAACAGATCTCTTTTCTGCCTTTGTAATTTGTCCCTGTGGATTGTATTTCTTGCTGCAACAAGTGTTTCATTTCTAATGAAATGATGGAAAACTAGTGATGTTTTCACTGAGAATTCTGTTCTCCTGTAAATGTTGCAGGGAGAACATGTATGAGAGAAAACAAAGTGAGACAGAAAAGATATTCTTTAACTTCAGAACAGCCTTTTCCCAATACCCCCAAACAGATTTTTAGAATTATGTGCTAGCCTCAGCCCATCTGCTCTGAATTCACCGTGCACTTGGCTTTGGTGCACTTTCTCTGATCCAGATTACATTAATGGAGGTAGAGAAAGTAGATCAAAAGCAACAGGAATCAGTTTACACAACACGCATTTTAATGTAATTCTTTGCCTACCAAATGGGCTGCCCACTTTCTTCATTTTCCCTTAATGCCACAAGTAGCAAACGATAACTTAAACTAGTTTAAAGCTAATTTAGATGCAATTTGATTTCTTGCTAGGAAAGATTTCATTATCCAAAACTAATAAACAGTCGTAATTGTACCATCTTTTAATATGACATATTTGAAGTAATAGAAACTTTGGAGCCTTCTCATAAATTTTCTGATTATCAAACTTCCAGTTTTGGAGCATGGCATAGCTTTGTGGGTTGGTTTTGTTCACTTTGTATTTATGCACAGGAATTCGTGTAACAGAGCAGACTAAAAGCCCACCAAGTTTGTTATCCTTTCTGCGGTGTGTCCTTTACCTGATGATTCAGGGCAGTTTTTGCATCACCGAATGAAGTTAATTTCACAATATTTTGCTACATGGAGGAGTTTCTGACTCCTGGAGAATTTATCTATATGATAAAAAAAGTCACTTTCTTTCAAATGGACATAACTTTTGGCTTCTAAAATATCTATTCCTGTAAAGTCTTCTAGAAGGGATTGATGTATATCAATGATTGTTACAATGCAAGTGTAAATTTAAAGGAAACATACATGGTATTTTATGTGTCCTTTAAATTTCATGTATTTCCTTCTCTTTCCAAATATAAGACAATTTTGGTTTGCATATACAGGGAAGAAATTCTATAGCTGTGTGTCTAATGCTTGGATAGAATAGCTTTTCAATATTGTGTGGTACCGGAACTTATCTTAGGTAGAAGACAAATGGTTTGTGTACAGGTAGTTGCATTTCTAAGATAAAATTGTTTTCTGAAAACAGTTTTTCTATTTGTTTGCACACAGGCTTAAAATGCATTGCTCTCTTCTTCCTGACACCTGATATGAGAAATGGGTAGTGTACATACCGTTGAAATGTTCCGATACAGCAAAGTTATCTTCTGAAATGGGTAAGAGCAATTTCCAAAGGAAGTGGTGTAGCTTACAAAGGTTATCACACAGAAATAATAAAACAGATTCCAGTTTGTATTTGGCAGTATGGATTTTTTTGTCATGCCTTTATACATATTCATACAAGTTTCCACTGTGTTGGAAGGAGGAGCAGGTAAGCTACCTGTGCTTACATAAACCTCATTCTCTCTGGAGTCATGGGGCAAAACTGATTCTGCACGGAGACTAAGGGAGACGTAGGTTTACAGGTCTCCTCCGCTTGCTTCCAGCCTTGACTGCAGATGTCTTTATTACTGTGAACTACATTAGGGAAAGTGGGAGAAGAACCAGCCCCAGACAAAATTACCTAAAAGAGATTAGTCTGAAATAGGTTCCTTTTCAGGTACTCTGGGCTTGATTCTTCGGCAGTTACTCACAGTAGGTATGTCGGAGGCTATGTTTGTAAGCAGCAATGTTGTTAGTGGGAAAGGCTGGTGGACATCGGACTTAGTGATACATCAGATTCACCCTCCTAACCTAAACATAAAAAAAAAAAAAAAAAATCTTATTTGCAGTAGAGCAATTTATTGAAGCAAATTATTCTTTTTTTTTTTCCCCTCCAGGTGCTAACATGCTTTAAATTTCACATCTTCCTTCTTCTCTTAAATAGTAAGGCTAGTGACATGCATACCTAGAAATACAAAAGAGAAGTTTGGGTGAGCTCTGTGCTGTATGAGGAGCGCCAATTGTAAAAGTCAGCCCAGGGACACGGTGCACGGTGGTCAGTGCAAGGCCAGGTAACACACCGCGGGGGGGGGGGGGGGGGGGGGAAACACCTTTTTTTTTTTTTTTTTTTTTTTTTTTTTTTTTGGTTTGGGCTTAAAAAAA
>NW_009259111.1:3810101-3875208 GCF_000687185.1 Egretta garzetta | reverse complement strand
CAGGCTGGGGCACGGCTCCTGGTGCCGGGGGGGCCGGTGCTGCGCTGCCCGCGGCTGAACGCTGCCTGTAGGCCAGAGAGGGCCACGGGCACGGGAGAAGCTCGGGGAACTTGGGGCTGCCCTGCCAACGGGGCGGAAAAGCAGGTGGCAACCTCCTGTGAGAGGATGGTTGTAAAACTTAAAACCCTTAAAAAGGGAGGGAGAGAAGAGGAAGGGTATTCCCTGATGCATGAGCTTTTTCAGGGCTTGATAGAATTTATTTTATTTTAATGTCATGTAAAAAAAGTTCCACCCAGTCAAGTTCAAGGAAGGCAAAAGTGCAAGGTGCTGAAGTCCAGGCCTGGGGCGTTCACATTTGCAGCCAAGCGCGCTGCCAGCCGGTGCTCAGAAAGCTTCAGTTCCACCTTAACATTCACGAGTGCGACTCTGCATGTGCAGTCATGTGTTTGATATATGGAGCGACTCCGTCTGCCTGGCATCTCATTTTGTCATTTACCCAGCTAAATAAGTGCTCAGCGGAGCTCAAAGTTGTATGAGTGGAGTAAGCTCAAAAAACTCTCTTGAAGGAAAGGAGGGGAGAAATGGTTTACACGTTTAAGAGAGGTTTTTGCATAGCCATTTAGGACTCTCTCAGGCTAAAGTTTTCAGTATGGTTTTGTGCAGGAGGTTGTGGTTAGTTTGGGGGTTTTTTTTGGTTAGGTTTGGGTTTTTTTGTCAGCTAGGGAATAGAATTTCTTTGAAGTAGTGTAATGTTGTATTTTATAGAAGTATCACCTGGCAATAAAGCCATTAACTAAAGAATTGTTAGGGTGAAGTAGAGGGGCTGCAGAAAAGCACCTGTATGACAACCTGAAATTAAAAAACATTAAGGGCCTGGATACTCTGCAGTGATGACTATAGGTATCTAGTAGGTTATTTCTGCCTTGCTACCTATTACTGTATAACTCAACAGTGGGTTGTGCAATGTATCTATAAAGACTGGTTCCTAGGCAGATGGTTACCATCTTGAACTTTAAACCTTTTTGCTTTCATTGCTGCTGTAATTCATAAATCATTCTAGTCCCACCCCTGATAACGTAAGACTTATTGTCAGCATTTGTTGGTGCAAATAAGTAAGATGCATGTCTGAGTGAAAATTTTATCTGAGTTGGAGGATACTGGAACAGGTCTTTAAATTATTTTGTGTTGTCCTGCTTCCAGTGGCATCTGTGGCAATTTTAATGTCTTGGATACTTTCTTTTTTTGTGTGAAAATGCTCAGCCAGAGGATCTGAGTTTCCTCAATCATTTGTCACTTTCATATTATTTTTTTCTTCATAATTTTAATCATTTCTCGCTACCAACTAAGCAGCAATGCAAATTATATAATATACGAAAATATATTGGCCAGTTCTTCTATTTTCCTCAATAGTTTTTCAAAAGCTGTGTAGCTTAATTAGAACTTTCTATTATTCTTCAATATAAAGCTGACAGATTGGGCTAGTGCTAAAGTAGTACATTACTGTAATCTGAATTTTTTCACACCAAAAAGTGCTTTTTTTCCCCCACAACTTCTAATGAATAAATTTATATAGACTTGTTGCCAGATTTTATTTTTTCATATGAAAAATTTGTGATGACTCCTTATGAATTTCTATGAAAACCAGTGCAATTTATACAGTGAGAAATAGAACATAAGCAACTCTATTTGTGTTCTAGGATTGTAAATTATGCAACTACTATGAAGATACCCTTAAATAATCATAGAGTATTGAGGTTGGAAGTGACTTCTGGAGGTCATCTGCTCCAACCCCTCTGCTCAAGCAGGGCCACTTAGAGCAGATCACCCAGGACTCTGTCCAGATGGGGTTTTTTAATATTTTTGGTTCGAAAGCTGCTAAATCATCTATCCCATGGTTATTTTCTGAAGAAACAGAGAGATAGAAAAATGCTTCTCTGATCCAAGTTACACCATGTCACCACTGACTTTTAAATTTTTTTTCTTGCAGGGGCATGATCTTTTAGGATTTATGAAATTAGAGTCAGTTCTTAAAAGCTGTTGATGAGCCTAGGTAAAGTGTATGTCTACAGCAGGACTCTGTCCCAAGGAGTTAATGAATTAGGAAACTGGTGAGAGATGCAGGTGGCTACAGTGAAGTGATAATTGGTGGAATAGAAGGCAACAGGAGAAGAATGACCTAATTAGAGAGATGGCCTGGGAAGATGAACGCAGCTGTAGAGTTCTGAATATATAAGAAGTCAGTTGGGTGTTTGTTTTTGTCAGAGGATGATGAATTTGCTGGTGCAGGGTGAGAAGTGCAGGAATCAAACAGGAAGACTGAATGTTGTATGAGAAGAAACAGCAGAATGTAGATATGGTCCTCCAGTTCCTGAGAGGGAGTGGGGATGTGTCCATCAGTTGGCATATCAGAAGAACAATGTAATGCTGTTACTGGTTGCTTTCCCAATCGGGAGAAGAGATGGTGATGGCTTTGTTGTGTGGGGTTGATGCGCTTAAACATTCGCTGTTCTTGAGGAGAGACTGTTCATACAGTACCTTAGCTAGCACTAGGGATTGAGTTCTGTATACCAGAATCAAAGCTGATTTATATGTTGTTTTTCCTAGTGGAGAAGGGAAAAATGAGCATTGGACCTAGTTTTTCATGTATCAGCTTGCCTTGTATGGCATTGGTGAACCAGTCAGTTTTGATTACAACCATTTTATTTCCTTTTAAGGCACCCCTTTTCTTCTATGTTTTGGAATACATTGTGAATAAATTGGCTTACTGTCTAGTATTGCTGTCAAGTAACCTTGTCCTGCATGTAGCTTTTTGGCCTTTTGGTGTTTTGAAAGTGTCTTTTTCCAGAGGAGACAAGTAATAGAAAACCACCTGTATGTGGAGTCTGGTTAGCTTTAGAAAGCCAAAAGGGACAAAGGGAATATGAAGCATGTATCTAGTTTAGAATATAATGCAAACCATTGCAAACCTAGAAAGAAAGGGCTTTTCTTTAAGTATGCAAATTGGTCCTCAGACTTCACATCACAGTAATATTAGACTTTAGGTTAGATGTAAATTGTTTTCCTAAACATTAAGCTTGTCCAAATGTAAAATTAATGTGATGTGACCTCTCACTGCAAGTAAGATCAGTGGGGGTCTCACTGCCACTGAATATAAATCGAAGTCCTTATATGAGAATTATTGGGGGGGTTTATTGCTTTATTTTACTGTAATCATCCAAGAGCAGTCACAGTAATATGACCCTGGTTTAAGTAAACGTACTATTCACTGGGGAGGAAAGAATAACTAGCAAGTTCTATCAGTCGAGAGCTGGAGCAAAGAGGAACAGAAGTGTAGCAGTTTGCATAATGTTAGAAGTGAGATCCTGAGATCAGTGGTTTGGATGACAGAACGTATGTTATAATAATCTCAGTGTAGTGGTTTTATCTGTGACGGCATGTGCTATATTAATGAATGGCCAAAAAGGTTTCTGAAAACGTTTATTCAACAGTACAGTGATTATCAGGTAAGGCAAATAAAATATTATTGTAATAATATTACTGCCGAGAGATCATCTAGCATACAGAATATATCAGTATTTACCTCCTTGTCCAATGGGTGTTAATACTAATTTTAGAAAGTCTTGTTACAAGTTTCACATTGTGAGGTAATACTCTGTTGCAAAAATGTGTTTTTGCTCTATGGCTTAAGAATTTGTGAAAGCCTTGTATGTTCAACATTTGTGAATATTTAGTCAGAGATTTACAATAATGTCCTTGGGTTTTCAGGTTAATCTACTAATTGACAATGAAGCGGAGAAGGATTATCTTTATGATGTGCTGCGGATGTACCACCAGTAAGATCTAGCTTTATATATGTTTGTGTAGCATTTTACTAGTGTTTTTAAATGTAAAGACTGCATATTCAAGAATTTAAGTGATCTTTCTATGTGCTACTAGAAAAGTACTGGAAGTAATAGGTTTTATTCTGTTTAATGAAATCTTATGCTTTTACAGCATAGCCTGCAGACAAGGAAGGAGCATGTCTGTTATCACCTATAAAGTTGCTTTTGTTTTGTGACTTGGCAATTTTTAAAAAGAATTTGGTGGATTCATGTTGGGGGAAGAAGAAGCACTTGGATGATAAAACTGTTCTTAGGAAACAGGGAGAGAACATTAATCAAATTCATTAATGTTTCCAAATAATGCTTATTTATTTGCAACAGAGGTTTTCATTGAGTGTGCTTTTCAAAGATTTTTTGCTAACTATTCAGATAAATATTTGCAACTGTTCTATCTGAAAGCTGAAAAAAATTAGCCTGGGAATCTGATAACTCTGGCTTATTATGACATAATGGGAAAAAAATGGTAAGGTGATAGGCCTATTACCAATCCTTTTGCTGAACTGATTTAAACCACAGTTGCTTAGGACCTGTATCATTGCAAATGAGATCAGCATCTGATCTATTGTTTTTCAAAGAATATGAGAATGCATTTTCCACTCATCATAGACAAGTGGATCTGATAGACGTTGTTTCCATTCATATCTTAATTAATAGTATCTCAGCTGAGTGAAATGTAGATGTATCCATCTGATGTTTGCACTGAGCTATAGTTATGGGTGTATTCAGGTGCATATCTGATTCAGTTTCACTCAGGTCTGTCTTAATTGCTCCTTCATTCTTGAAGCCTGTTGTTTGGAAAGCCGGTTGATTCAGTAGCTCTTAATTATTTAAAAACTTCTTGCAGTTACTAAATTAACAATGCATATAGTAACTTTTCTTCAATTTTCAAAATTGCAATTACTTGAGCAAAATTTCCAATATCTCTTTGAACTTATGTTGATGTTGTATCACGTTTTTTGGAATACATTATGAAGTATTCCAGGGCAAACATATGTGCAGTCGCTGTTGGTGTTAACATTTAATGTCTGCTTCACTGTGAATAGCATTTCCAAGACTGTTTGACCCCTGATCCCATGTAATATGCATTCCTGATCTGTATTTTCAACATATATGCCTAAGAAATATTGTATGCCAGGAAATGTAAATTATAAGAGAGGGAACAGCAAATAATATAGACTAAGTTTAACTGGATGCTGTGTAGGAACAGCTCCACTGAATTGTAGAGAACTGTTACTCCACTCTTGCAGTTGGGCAACAAGGTATATTTTCTAGACCTGTATCAGTGCTGACTATATCAAGGAGACTACTTTGCGTAGCTTTCATAAAACAGATGTTCACAGTGGTTCAACTTCCATGGATTTTGCTTATTGGTTGATGGCACTGCAATTTTGATTTGAAAAAAAATTTTAAACTTAAACCAAGACCTTGCTCTAGCTACTGAGTATCATGATTTTTTTCCTAGATCAAAACAATTTGTCAGTCCCCAAAGTTCAGGTGAGGAAGGAGCTTGTAGCTTAGATTCCCTTGGAAGGATTGCTGACTAGTAAGGAAACAAAACTATAGTAGGCAGGCATATCTGATCTGAAAAGTTATTTCCGAATGGCTCCGTTAATCTTTTGGGGCCTCTCAGAATGAAATTAAAGGTGTTGTCTATAAAAGTTATGTGCATGACCTTAAAAGATAAAGGCAATATATAGGAGATTTCTGTTATTTTGAAGGAGGTAGTTGTTATTCCTCTCTGCTTACAGAAGGCTTGCTTTCTCAGAGGCTCTTTTGCTTTGGTTAAACCAACATCTACATAAATAACTTTTCTAGTAGGTTGAAGGGACATGCAAATTTTGAAGCCACATGTACAGCAAGTTATTAAATGATGCTTTGTGTTGGTGTGTTGATTACCTGTGCCTGTTTTGTCTGTGTGTTTGTAGATCTATGAATCTCCCAGTGCTTGTGGGGGACCTAAAACTCGTGATTAATGAACCAAGCAGACTGCCTCTATTTGATGCTATCCGTCCACTTATCCCATTAAAACACCAGGTGGAATATGATCAGCTTACACCAAAAAGATCAAGGTAAGAGAATGAGGAACAATGCAGCTAACTTAACTACAAGCAGGAAATGCTAACTGAGGTTTTTAGATAAACTCTGAGTAAAATATCAGTCACCTGTGTAGAGCTGGGCATATTTTTTTTTACTTTTACTATATTTGCTAGAAGTGCAGTTTTGAGCCACCTGAAATTGTTTGCCGAGTAGTTTAATCTAGTAAAAGCAGGGTAAGGGAGTCAAAACCAATGCTTTCCAGTTGAAATGATCTTTTCTCATTTTTCCTGCATTTAATAATAATAAAAATTCTTACAGCTCTAACCTTCTAGAAACAGACAGGTTCAATGGTTGCAGGTGTCTTGTCTTATGAAAAATACTTGATGGCTTTAGCTAACACACATCCATCCAAACTTCAACTTGCTTTTTTTTTTCCATGCCTAAATTATAGGCATGTTATAAGAGAAAAATAATGTGTAACTTTCACGTGAAACATTATTGCCACAAAGAGTTATGCAGCTGAACAGTCAAGTATCTTCCATTTTTGCAGAAAGTTGAAAGAAGTGAGATTGGATCGTTTGCATCCTGAAGGACTTGGAATAAGTGTAAGAGGTGGAGTGGAATTTAGCTGTGGCCTCTTCATCTCCCAGTTAGTTAAAGGAGGGCAGGCAGACAATGTTGGACTTCAGGTAAGAAAATTATATTCATGGCAATTATATTCATGGCTGCTGTGCTGCAAAAAGTCTTTTGCTACAATGTTAGGGAAGCAGGCAGTAAGAACTGTTCTTTAATATTTAGAAATAGCTATTGCTGAGGTGCTCTTTGTCTCTTAGAAAAAAATTCATAAAATATACAAGTTGGTGTTGTAGTAAATACCATTATACCGATGGTGAATCAAATTATTAAAATTGTTCTTTTCACCAATTTTGATGATATGTAAACCTTTT
Source organism: Egretta garzetta (assembly GCF_000687185.1). Classification (NCBI taxonomy): domain Eukaryota; kingdom Metazoa; phylum Chordata; class Aves; order Pelecaniformes; family Ardeidae; genus Egretta; species Egretta garzetta. The sequence continues at coordinate 3,868,343 of NW_009259111.1, read as the reverse complement.
TTTCCTATTTGGGATATGATGATTTTTGAAGATAAAGGGGTTTTCCGGAGTATTTTTACTTCATGAGTAACAACACTTCAGTGTAAGCAGATGGAAAGAAAGATCTCTTAACTAGTCTGTGGAAGAGTGTCTTAAGTTGCTAAATTCTGATTACATGTGGAATAGAGCGTATAGATACTAAAAGTGTTAATTCCATCTTGCACAGGTACAATTTTTATAATGAAGTGTTTATTTGAACTTCATGTATAAATTGTGGTGGTTTTGGTTTGTGCAATGGAAGTACATAAAAGAAAGAATCATATTTTTTCTGTATCAGCACTTACGCAATTTGCATTAATGAAGTTTTGGGTGTTTGGTTTTTTTGAGTGTGTCATTTCTTACTCTTATATATCTTACTGAAGAGAGAAATGAGCAATTGCTATAAATGTTTGCATCTTTCTATGCTTTCAAAGCTGATAAGGTGTATTAAAGGTCTATGCTCCTGAGTAGATAGGCTGATGTGCCTGGCTAATTTCAATTGGTCGAGTGTGAATAATTGCTGGAAGTACTGATGTTTAAGGATTATATTTAATACTATCCAAAATGTATGACTGGCATGATTCATTACAGTGTCTAATTAAACTAACATGTTTTGATATGCTTCAGTGTAACCTCACAGCTCTCTTAGACAAAAAAAAAAAAAGCTCTGTGATGAGGCAGTCAAAATTAGGGTACCATGTTTGCATAATTCATGTGGAGAGCTTTCTAAAATTTAAATAAGTGTTTCTTTCTCTGTTTGTATACATCCATGTGCCCTTTTGTTTGTGCATTCATACCTATATATCCCATTCACTAATTCAGAATCACCACTGAATTAGTCCCATCTTCTGGCAGCCTGCTCTGGGCAGACACGTGACCAGCTCCCTAGATACTTTTAGAAGCTCCTTCTTGGAACAAAACCATAAATTCAGGGAATACACCCCCACAAATTCTGTATTTAGTTAGAATTGAGAGGGTGGCATAGGACATCACAAACACTGTGCTGGATGTGTCATTAGCCTCCTTTAAACTTGGGATTTGCCAGTGAGTAGCTCCAGAAAAGGCATTGATGCACCTTCCCAGAGTTTGCACTGCAAAAGCATTAATGATGCTGAGCAATAAAGGACTTAATAGCCACTGTCTTAAACTGCCATGCTAGTACATTCATCTTAGTGCTGTGTTGCAGCTCTGCTTGTTTCAGACTAATGTTTTGACGTGATTGATAGTTATGCTTGGTTATTGTGCTACTGTAAGGATGTCAATTTTCATTTTTTCTCAGTACACAAAAAGGCTCTACTTTCTGTGGCTGAGGCTGTTGTACTACAAGTTGGTGACAGTAAATGGGATGGTTAAGGATCTTTGGGCTGGGTTGTACAAATTGTACTGCAACTTGGAACATTGTTAGAGTTTGGCAGAGAAAGGAAGGACAATGATGGGGAAATATGCTTGCCACTGTCTATGAATGTTAGAGTTAGATTATATGTATTAATATGAACAGATGGTGCTTCGCAGCTCACGTAACTGTCTGACTTCTGTTTAACACTGGTGTTAAAGCTCAGCCTAAAGTGCCTTCATATTAGGTGGCACTAGGCACTTTCTGAACCCCACTGAATAACAAGAGCTGACAGGCGGCCCATTGTTCTAAATTGCTGTCTCACAGTAAAGCCAACCCCTTCTGAAATTTCACCCACCTGCTTTATTTAACTAAATCTCTACACATTTTCTATCCCAAAAATGCTGTCTGAGAAAGGTATAATGATCTTCTATTATACCATCAGTTTTAGGTCCTGCTGCTTTTTTAAAAAATTCAAATCCATTTTGCATGACTACTTGAAGTTGTTTCCAAGTTATGTTAAAATGATTGAATAATCACGAAGGCTTACTGAGGCATTGGTAGTTTTGACCCCATAGTTTCTCTAAAAGGCAGGTGGCTTGTCCTTTTATGAAGAAGTGTACTGCATCTTCTTTTTTTTTTCCTCTGCTTTCTGATACATATGTCTGTGGGGATTCTGCTGAACACAAAGAGGGGGAGATTGGTATGAGTGATGAAAGTGGAAGAAGTATACAAAATGGGAACAATGATGTTATTATGTAAAAATCTTTCAATTTCCTGGAAGCACTAAATATTACATTTCTTATGTTAAAAGTTACAAATAATAGGCATTTTACTTGGGAAAAGGTAGGTTTGCAGCTTTTATTTTGAAAGTCTGTCATCTCCCTATTTGATAGGGAAAGGGGAAACAGTGATATATAATAAAATAGTTGTTACTGTTCTACTCTGCTCAATCCTGCAGACTTTTATGTCTACTGATTCTGATTCAGACACTTGGTATAATGTGATACCAGTAGAAAAGTAACAAAATATATGAAAACAACTATTAATTACTTAAGTGTATGGACACCTTTTTGCAGCAAAAGCTGTTCAAGTGTCCTAAAGAGAAGCAGTTTGTTACCTGCCTATGTCTCCTGTAGTTCAGCCTAGAATGGAGTATTTCTAAAGCACTGTCAGTCATACGTTGTCAGTCAGTAGCAGAATTGTCATTGGGGTGAGTGAGGAGTACTAGACTCTCTTTTTGTTTCATTTCTGAAGTTCAACAAAGAGGAGTTTTAAATATATCTATAGGGGAAAAGCTCATTCCCATATGGGAGGAAAAAATAAAATGTGCTTTTGGCTGCATTTATAATTTTGCAAGTGTGTGCCTCTTAGGGAGATGATATAATACAGATATGACTCGCTTAGTGAACGATGACATCCTCAGAGCAACACTAGTTCTGATGATACAGAAAATATATGGAGAGTAGCAAATGGTGCTGCCATTTGCAGTCTTAAAACTGGGATGTTTCTGTGTGTTACGGCATTGCAGTTAATAACAGTAGGTTAGGTTACCCCTTTAAAAAGCTGGGTTTGTGCAAACCCAGGCTCCATGGTCTGTTACAGCCTGCATGATGTGGAAGATGTGAGTAAAGGAGAGATCTTGAACTAAACTAAAAACAAACAAAATACCCACCAACGACAAATATGTAAGATCAACAGAAAAGTCTAGGTAGATCAAATGATGTCAACATTGCATACTTGAGGTTAAATAGTTATACACAAACTTCTGGTATTTTTGCAAGTAAGTAATCCAGAGAGAGACCAGAGATGGGAATGGAGAAAGCTTTTTGAGCATTTTACTATTGAGGAACTCAACCTTCCTTTGAAAAGCAGAGATCACTTGCTTTCTTACCATTTTCTAGAATAACCAGCAGAATCCTAAATAGGCTGAGAGTCTTTCTGGTGTGTAGAGGATATTGAGTCTTTATGCACAGTGCTACAAGTCTGGCTTGCCTCTCAGCCATTTTGCTTCTTGGCAGTACAGTCACAGTGCCCGTGCTAATCCCAGTCCTAAAAATGCATTATTTACAATGGATTTCCTGAAGTATTGAGGGCAATGGAACAGCTCTAGACTAAAGTCTTGGGTTTGGGAGCTAGTTTAGAATTTAGCAGGGGAAAGAGGAGTGCAATGGCACGGTTGCCAGGCTGAGGGGTGGTGGAGGTGTGTGGGGTGTGGATGGATGTGGTTTTGAACGTTTGGAACAAGTTGGTTAATTGAAGTGTTCTTTCATAGTGAGAGCTATCAGGGGTGCAACACTAAACTGCAGACCCCATGTGCTTTTCCTTGTCTGATTCTGCATTTGTACCACAGGTTATATGTTCAGAAGTCTTCAGTACTGGCCTATTTCTGCTCTTACTAAAGATCATATTAAAAATCTGACTGACTTAAATGAAAACAGTCAAGCTACTAGGAGTGCTGCAAATTGCACGCAGGCCATTGTCCTCGGTGAGATTTTTGGATGTCCAGCAGGTGGAGCAGCAGTCCCACTGGTTAGGGGCTGGGGACCATAGTCACATTCTGCCTTTGCAAATGTATTCTTTCCTGCAGGACAGTCACAATACTGCGTTTTATTTGCTTTTGTAGTCTTCTGATGCTGTGGTGTGTCAGATAAAAATCTTCAAGTTTAGTGGAGAGCTGTGTTACATGAGCTATGCTGGTACAGTGGACGTATTGGTAATGCTTTGTGTACTATTGCAAACCATATGGCACTTCCCAGAAGGAATGCAAAAGTTTGTGAAAGAATTGAAAAGGATAAGCAGGTGGCTTGTTGTTTCATTGGGGTTTTTTTGGTGGTTTTTTTTTTAGCTGAACAGATCACAGTAGGAAGATTCAATAATTCTTAGTACATATGAAAAAAGGCAGAAGGTGATGACATGCCCAATGTCCTGTCACCCAAGGGTAGACCTGTCACTAAGGCATAGACCATATGGAGGAATTCCTGTTTCCAGTTTCACTCCCTCCTCTCACATAAATATGGTGATGCAAATTTAGGCTTTTAGTGATGATCTGTATAGTGCCAGAGGGGGAGTCTCCAGCTGTACCCATTTTTTCTCTAAAACTGTCAGCAAGGTACAAGGAAGCTAATCCTCAGGGAGCTAGACCATGACTTCTTCACTTTTTTTCAGGTACAGACACTTCCATCAAAGTTATGTGATGGAGAAAATAGTGGATACACTGCATAATTTAGTCTGTGTGGCCACAGTAGATCACTTGCTCAGTCTGATTAAGACTGGTGACATTACCTTCTACGCTTTCAGTGACAGTAAAATTGGAAAGTTTCTATGGGGGAGACCAGAAATATCTGGCTCAAAAGGAAAAAAAAAAAAGTACTGTTACATTAAAAAAAATTAGGTCAGAGTTATCTAAGGTGGCAATTGTTTGCACAGTCTTAACAAATGCATTAAAGATTACAATATTTATTGTGATACTATTGTGAATATTACAATGAGGTCTTTAATTCTGTAAGCAGATAGTGGGCTTTTTTGCGCAACGGCATTTTTTTGCACCACCTTAGTGGTTAGGGCTGAATGAATCTTCTCATCCTTTCTGTTCCCGGTGAGTCTCCTGTGCCCCCTGCATTCTGGAAGAGCTAACTAACTCTTACGATCTTCTGCAGCAGCCATTGAAAGTGTGTTCACAACTCATCTTGGTGCCAGTGCTGGTGCACTGGCAATCCCCAAGGAAGTAGATGAAAGGGAAATTTTTTTTTTTATCAGAACTAGTATAGCCAGAGTCCTTATATTAACTAACTTTCATCAGATGTGTTACGGTGAACATGCCTCATGTCCTGAACTTTTTAGTCAATAAAGATGTTCGCTAAGACTGTAAAAACAGTGCTTCTAATTTGTAGTATAGGGACCTTTTCCAAACCTCAAGTGGAAGCTTTGTTCTTGTGGAGATCAAAGTACAGAGGTATAAAAGGGTATTGTTGATGATTTGTTGTTAAAACATATCCTACTGTACAGAGGATTGATTTGCATTGCCTAATGGAAGAGAGCACGCACTAGTTTTCACACAGCCGTGTCGTGTGGTTCATGTTAGGTGAAAAAGTCTTTGCTTATGATGCTCTAGCCAAGGCATGGCATTTTTCAGTGGGATCTTGAGCAGCTAGTAAGATACAACCCTAAATGAAGTGGGTAATGCCTCCATCACTGATTCCTTCTCAGTCTACCTAGCTAAGGGGATCATTAGGCAGAGTTCATAGAAACTTGGAAATTTCTAGTCCAGTCATCATATTGAATCAAACTTGGATTTGTATTAGAGGAAGGGAAGCCTTTTGAAATGCAAGCTTTCCGCTCAAAAGGTGTCATTTTGTCGTCATTTTGTCGTCATTTTGTCACCATGTATCTTTATACAGTAGTATACACTTAGTTATCTAGTATTATTTTTTTCTCTGGAATACCTGGAGGGGTTGGGGGGATTTTGTTTGGTTTGGTTTTTTGGTGTTGGGGTTTTTTTCTATTAATATAAACCACTACATCTTTTCCTGCGCAACAGGTAAAACCTAGGTGGAAAATTCCAGTTGTTTTCAGTTTCATTGTATACCCCTTTTGTGAGACAAAAGGCATATAGGTTTGGAAGATAATCAGAGGGCCTGTGTCTGTACAGAGACCCAGAGCCAGTCCTTTAGGGTGGAGGACTGCTCCTTTCAGTCAAGTTACCTTCATCTAAATTTGCCTTGGTGATAATACTAGTATTGTCTCTGCTATTCAGAGAGCATGCTCTTGGTATGTTCAGTAGCTGACTATGTTCCTTCTCACCCATGGAGCCCAAATATATATATATTACATACACATGGAGGCCTGAGTAAGCTTGGGAATAAGTGATTGACTTGCCTTCTGTCTGGTGGGAGCTTCCTTTTATGTTTCTGTCTCAAGTTTTCTCATGCTTTTCATGTTATACAACAGGGGGAATGGGCGTGGTAGGGGATGGTACCATATTTTAAATCATAATGTATGAGGGTTGCTGCTGTGAATCACTTGAAAACCTGTCACATCAGTAGCATGCAATTTTGTAACTAGTGTAGATGACTCGAGAAGACTTAAGCTACTGCACCCCAGAATAATTCATTGTGCTAGTACAGATACTTGTAATTAATCAGAAGTTGCACCTGAAACGGAGGTAAATTCCATTAAAATAATGTATTGTTCACAATCCAGAATCAGGCAAGGTAATAAGATCAAGTTTAGTTTCCCTTTGATCAAAATAGTTAAGAAGGTATCTGAGAACATATGGTAAAAGCAAAATTAAAATGCTGAAGTATAAAGGAAGAAAATCACTCCAAAATTATTTGACTTGAAATATGGACACTTCTATTTAAGGTAATCTGTGGAGTACAAGTCTGGTGTGTAGAGACTCATTTTTATGGTTTCCACTAGATAGTATTGATAAAACTGTTACTTGGCCATTAATCTGCCCTTTTGGTGTTAAATATTAAGCTCAAACAAATATAGGTAAATCTGATCTGGACATTACCTGAAATTCAAAAAGTATTCAGGACTCAACATTATCAAACCTTTGCATCATAATAATTGTCAGATTGCGTCATTGCTTAAAAACTTTGTAATATTAATTCACAATTTAGTTTTTCTTCTCCCTTTTGTTTTTGAGGTTGGAGATGAGATAGTTCGTATAAATGGATATTCCATTTCGTCGTGCACACATGAAGAAGTCATAAACCTAATTCGTACAAAGAAAATAGTGTCCATAAAAGTAAGACGTAAGTAACATAAAAAAAATCACCTGTACCACTAAAGATTGCTGTTAATAGGTTGCTAGTGATCTGTAGAAAGTGTTACTTAACAGAGTGTTTTTCTTTTTCAGATATTGGCATGATACCTGTCAAAAGGTAATGGTATTTAATTTGAAAACAAATTAGATAATTCCTTTTTGCATAGCCTCTTCAATATCCAAAGAACTTCTGTGTTTATCTGCATATTTGAAAATGTGTGAATGGGTATCTCTGTAGTTGATTCAAATATCACATCCTTTGTGATAAACAGGCAGATGTCTCTTTTTGATGAATCTAACTTCTTATGCCAGTTACATATTTAAATTAAACAATTTCTATTTCCTCATTATTTGTGGATATTACCTGGAAATTTCATTATCAATGCACCTAGCTTAATAGGGAGCTCCACTGCTTCTCTATGTACATAACACTTGAGGATTCCTTTGGAGCTTAGAAAAACTTCAAATTATTGTCCCCTTCCAATTTTTGTTGAGAAGTTGAAACTTTAAGTGGACTGTTTGAGAAATGTTGACAACAGGAGGTGTGGCTCTGCATTAACATTTATATAAGCTGTTCAAGTCATTATGATTATTTTCAGTCTTAGAGTTTCCCAGAATTGTTTCACTTGAAGAGGTTTTCTCAATTTTATGTTTGACCAGCTTTACTAGCCTAAATGATTATATGTATGTATGTTTGATTGTTTGTTCTATTTAAATTTCTGGAGAATAAATCAGTTGTTGTGAATGGTATCCAAAGGAACCTGCGGATGCAAAACAGGAGGCCACATTCCAAAGTAGCTTCTTGAATACATTCACATTTATTTTGTCCCCATTATTTTGAATTACTTTTTCCTTCCAGTTCAGCAGATGAACCCCTTAAATGGCAATATGTGGACCAGTTTGTGTCAGACTCTGGGGTAAGCGATCAATATTTTATTAAGATATCTTCTGGGAAATCTGTAATGGTTCTGAAACACTTTCTCCTCTGGCCTTATCACAGAAGTTATTGTATGTATTTCTATTATGCAATATCATGTTACATGTGTTCTGGGAGACAAGGTCTTTTGTGATATGAAATTATTCTAGAATCATCAGATAATGAAAGGGCAGGACACAAATGAAATATCTTTTACTTGTTAATTGGTACTTTATTTTGCTGGAGTTTATTAACTTACTAGGCTATAGTTCTACTGAATAAATCTTTAACAGATTATTTGGCATACCTTTGCTATATTAGTGGAGGAATGACAGGTATGAATGCAAGTGATGTCCATGGGTTGCAGCAATGAAAAGAGAAACCACAATTACCATTCTTTTGCTTTCAAGAAGAAAGACTTAGTTAAATAGCGAGCACTGTCATGAATTTTTCCAGCTCTTTTGTCAGGGAACATCTAAATTATTATTTTGCCCTATCACTTTCCTCTAATTTTCTTTCACCCTTTTCTGAAGACCAAGTTTGACTATTTGAACAGTCTTCTCCAAATAGGAAGATAAGTTCCGTCTTTCACCTCAACCATGCGGCTCCAGTGATGTGATTGTATTTCATATTCATCTCCAGCAGGACCTTAGAGGAATCTTACCTTGATGTTGGCAGGGTTCGATCCTGGCTTCATGGAGTTTTATAGTTGTCTCAATACAAGTTCAACACAGAGTAACATCTGCAGCATATTTTTATTCCCCCTACAGGAAGGAAAGGGTAGTGTTGCTGGTCTTGCTTCTTCTGGAGGGAGAGACAATAAAGAGAAGAAAGTCTTCATTAGCTTGATTGGTACAAAAGGCATGGGATGTAGGTGGGTGCATGTTTCTTATTTAATGTCATTGGTTTGTTAAGTGAGGCATCCGAGGTAGTTATTTCCCTCCTTCATTGATGTGATATCAGGAAAATGGAGATCTGTGCTGGGTCAGTAAGGCAAACTGAAACAGGAGGCTATCTGTGGCATGTGTTATGTATTATTAGACAAAGCAAAAATACCTGTGTCACAGGTTCTGACTTAAAACCAAAAAAATCTTTTAAAAAAAAGAGCAGGCTGAAAGTGACATAATACAAGTTGTTGTGGAATTGGATCTTCTAAATGCTTTTACGTTTTAAAATACTTTAAAAAATTGCTCTGTGATGTAGCAAGTTCCAGCACTGTCCAGTATCAGGTTCACTACCTGAACTTAGACTGCCTTCTGTGACCCTTTTCAGAACTGAGAAGCCATAGCACAGCTATATCCAGTTCCTAAAAGTAATGTTGAATTTGCAAGATTTTTAGAAATATGAACAGATAATTCTCAGACTTCTAGTTATGGAGATTTTGGGGTAGAAGGGATATTGTAGGATTTCTTTTATATTTAGGAATATATAGTTGAAGTTACCAAGATTGAACTGCACAGAGTGTTTTCTAAAGCATAAGTTTTCTTTCATGCTATTTGGATCTAAATGTTTTAAAAAAATTATTTACAAATGTGGAGGGGTGGTTCAACACCACCTGCTGGATATGTTATCTGCAAAAATCATTGCTGTATTTGGGCCTAGCTTAGACTGCAGCTTAAAGTTTACAGGCTAGATGCTGTCCCCTGGTTGAGACATCCTTGCTTCTAGTAAATAATCCTAAAAAATAACACTGTATTATACATATAGTAAACAGCAGTTCAGTGAGTGAAAGTGCAAGCAATTAGTAATTCTTCTTTGTGTTACACACTTCCTTTCCAATGACATTAGTGTCCCAGTCCCTGACAGTGTAGGTCAGTATACTATTTTAGTTTCAACATCTAGGGAAAAATCCACAAGTCTGAATAATTTTCTTTTAGCTTTTTCTTAAATCACAGCTTTGTCATGTAAAGGATAGAAAAGTAGGACGATAAACCATTGTGTTTGTACTGGCAAATTTTCGTGTTTGTTTCAGAGTAGGCTAATACCACAAAAACATTCTCTAATCAGAAACAAATTATGAGAAAACAACTAAGACTTCTCACTGTATTACACTGTATTATTCTATAAATTTTATCCTGTATATGTTTTTTTATATTACACCAGTATTTCCAGTGGTCCAATGCAAAAACCAGGCATTTTTATCAGCAACGTTAAGCCGGATTCTCTTTCAGCAGAGGTGGGCTTAGAAGTAAGTATGCTGCCTTCCAAGGTAGGTACCACAAGCTACTTGTGCTTACTACTACAAGGATCCTGGATCACTGCAAAGTCAACACTTGTGGGGTTTTCTTTCCATGGGAAAGAAATCCTGTGTGTTTACACTTCCAGTGAAGTGAGTTTCCTAAATTTCAAGAACATGAGAGGTGCCCTCCTGGCTCAGACCAGCAGTTCATTGAGCTCAATATTTGGTCTCAAACAGTGGCAATAGGAAATGCTAATGTGGGTGGATGTGCAGGCCTGCCCAGTTTCTGCTCTGTTCCCCTTGGACTCTGCCAGTACCTGTGATTACTGTGTTAAGAAATGTTAGAGAATGTATCTTTTTCTGTTTTCATTTAATATATGTATTAATTTAGTTTATGTGCTAAAATTTCTATTAACTCCTTTAGGTTGGTGATCAGATTGTTGAGGTAAATGGAGTGGACTTTTCTACTGTGGATCATAAAGAGGTAAGATCAAGACTTCCTAATTCCCCTAATATGTAGTTGTCAGCTTACTAAACATCTGTCTGATTTTCCTGGCTGCAAATACATGTTTTAATATCAGGCTACTTAACCAAAGTAGTTGTATATTGAACATGGGAATTTTGAGATTTAAATAGTACCACCCTGTTTAATTCCAGTGAGTCTTCTGGAAATTCCAGCTTTGACAACCAGCATCTTTCATCCTGTATATACAGGCCTTTTATCGCTTAATTCAGACTGATTTTTGGTTTTGTTTTTATTTGCAGGCTGTCAGAGTGCTCAAAAGTAGTCGTACTTTGACTATCTCTGTGGTAGCAGGTGCTGTAAGTAATATATTTATAAAAGCAGAACATTTGTGAAAATTACTCTGAGGTCAAATAAATGGTAAAAATAAACAGATATGAAGTAAAGCTGTGTTTCATTATAATTTCTATACCGCTAAATTCTGTCAAACCAGGGCAGTGTGGAGTGGCTTTTGATTATTATATTGATAACTATCCACAGTATTCTCAAATAAAACAGTTTCATGACTCTGGGCCAGTGCAAAACCATTCCCTTGACAAGGAATGGAAATTAACATTATTGTTGTGTCTCTTGTGTTTGAGAGCTTCTGTTCTAACAGATAGATGCATCTGCTGAAACATGAAAGGTGAATTGGTTTGGAGTGAATTAATTTTTCCTTGTGAATAGCTTAGTCTTAGTCTTACTCCAAATTAATTCCTTGTGCAGCTGTTTATCTGATCTCTTTAGTGTATCAACACATTGAAAATGGTTCAGTTTTCTGTTTCTAATGTTTCGTACAACGGAACTATATTCCTTTGGGGCCTAATCTAAAGCCAGCTGAAATTATATCTTTCCACTGACTTTCAATAAATGTTTAAATGTTTTTACTGCTTTAATCCTTTGTATAGTTGAATGTGTAGTTATATAGAAGAGGATACTCAAGTTCCATAGACTAATCAAAGAATGGTATTTTGTAATTGCCTTGCAACTGAATTAAATAGGGAAAACAAGATTTAATAAACCATTTAAGCTACTTCGTAAGGGCTTGTATACACTGTGTAGTTATATTAAGGAATTCATGGTTTAATTAAACTACTCTTAGAGTAATAAAAGATGCAGTTGTTCAAAGACATTGTAGGCATTGTTTAAACAAATGCTTCAGACTAGGTGATTAAGCTCTAGAACTCAGCAACCTAAGGACTTGGTTTCAATTCCCAGATATGTTACCAACTGTTAGAAAAGATGGGATCTACTCCAGCATGTACCACTGGGATTGCATCCTTAAAACGGGGAATTTTTGCTGTGGAACTCTTCTGTTCCAACCTACTTCACCTTGCATGTCCCTCCTTTCCTCAGTACACATCTTTGTGCTGAAGAAGAGATTGCAAAAGGAAACGGCTTCTCCTATTGTTCAGTCAGCAAAGACCATGGCACAAAGGCATTCTTCACTGCCTGTTTCTGTTCGAGCTGTCTACTTTGAGCCTTAGAGTCATGAAAAATTCTGCCTTCCTAATTCACATGGGATTTTAATTTCAGTAATGAAAATTAGGTAAATGTTATCAAAGTATTCCACAAATAGCACCATGGAAATAGCTTTCTTGAATAGAAAATAGTGCTGGTGTCTTAACTATAAAGCAAATGAAACAGGAGCATAACCAACTAGAACACATCAATTACATAACCTTTTGGCAATGTACGTTCCTTGTATTTGGGTTCACTGAATAATGGTACATTTCCACAGCAGCCAGGCACAAGATTGTTAAAATGTAGTAACTGAGTAGTTGTCTTCCACATTGGAATTCATTCAATGTGCTGTCCTCTAGCATTGCACTGCTCGGTTAGATTTCACGAAAGTATAATGTGGAGTTTTTTCTGGGTGGCACACTGAACAGGTCTTTGGCATGACTCCTACACTGTTGTTGCTGACTTTAGTAGTTGCATGCCTCTTCTGAGGTGTTTAGCACATCGTATCTCAAGACTGAAACTGCAGTAGCTCTTCAGAATGAAGCAGTCGGATCTTTCAGAAAGCATTCCTCAGAAGAAGTAATGTGATGAAATGGCAGATGTGCTAGTAGTAATCAGTTTTGAATTATTTCCTAGAAGAACTACCTCCATGAAACTTTCACAGCTGATTTGGGTGGCGGTTCTGATTGCAGGGAAAGGAGCTGTTCATGACTGAAGAAGAAAGGCAGAGAGAAGCACGTCTCCGTGAGCAAGAACGCCAGGAGTTAATGCATCAGAAGCGACTTGCGCTGGAGACTAACAAAATCATCAAAGAGCAGCAAGAGAAAGAGAGATTGTAAGGACTTTGTATATGACAGTATGAAAAATTTAGCTTGGATTTGGAGAGGGCGTGGAAGACAGGAACAACTCTGAGAAGATTCCCAACTTGATTTTGCTGTTGCAGAGTCTCTGTTCATAAATCGTTATCCTGTGGTGCTCTTGATATTGTAGGTTTTCAAAGCTGATCTCATTGAAACACATCTTGAGTAGAAGGGTCACTGTTCGCTGACTGTCATACCCCTATGATTCAGTGTTATACTAGTTATTTTCCCAATGCCATTCCCTCATCCTTTTTTTTTGTTTGTTTTTTTCCTAGCAGGACAGTTATAAATTTTATACTCTTATAAACACACTATGGAACTGTCTCAGAAGGAGATAGTGACTTAGAGTTAAATAGATCATATGCCCTTATTATCCATATGGTCATGAATGTCCTCAGGGTTCCTATGAAAGCGTATTGAACCCTTGGTATCTTAAAGACAACTTTTTAAAAAGGAGCATTATTCCTCAATGTGTATGTATTTACTGTCTATATCTTTTACTAACTATATGCTGACACACTTTGTGCAAGTTCTTACTCAGAAAATATTATTTCTATCATTGTGCCCTAATTCTTATTATTGTAGAAGAAAACTGGAGATTTCCCAGAAGGCTGCAGAGGAAGAAGAGAGATATCGCAGAGAAATAGAGCAGTAAGTAAAAACCTACATAGGCAATATGCTGCCTGAAAAAAGGTCCTTATAATATATTAGATCTGGCTGAAAACATTCTGCATATTGTTTTCTAATAAAAATTGCATATATTTCCATTTAGCTAAATGTAGGGTCCAAAGCGCATGAGTGAGTACACCGCAGTTGAAGAATAGGAAAATGATGTGAAAATCAGCACCTGGAAAACATGAGTGTTGTGGTGATAATAAATTACATATGAAATTGAAGTTGGGTGCTTATTTTAAAAATGCTATAAAAGTGTAGAGATTAAGGGAGTTCTGTGTCTCAGAACTTTACTCTGTTTTCACTGAACTGATGCATTTAATTCTAACAGGAAAAAAACAGAAATGAATACTGCAAGGAAATGGATCAGGGAAGAAACAGAGAAGAATGACTAAAGAGTTGGAAAACATGCATGTACTCAGGGGCTTCATGACATATCCACTTGGCTTAAATTTTAACAAAACAAAAACTGGGCAGTTTGCTCATCATCTGTGAGAGTGTACCCAGCATGGAATTTAATAGCTTTTTCAGTCTATCAGACAGTTCTGAAAACAAAAGCTATGTAGATTTAGACTAAAATAAGGACTATGGGACGCTAATTGTCTGAGTAGAAATTTCAGCCATCAAAAATTTTAAGTAGACTTTTGCTTTTCTGAGGAGAAAAAACATTAAAACTGTGGCACTGAAAGCAGGAAGTTCTATAAACTCTTTTGTTCAGGAAATCTGATTTTTATTATCACCGTCTGCTCTGGTTTTAAAAGTCTGTGATTCTAGGAACTACATATATTCATAGACTGTATCATAATAAGGTCAGTACTCTAAATGTAACTTAAGTGTTGTTTTGCATTTGGAACCTTGAAGTTACAAGTTTTGTTATCACAGTAATTAATTTCCTTTCTAAATGATGTTGGGAAATTGCATGAAAGTGTAAAATTGTACAATACGTGTTTTGATGCAGCCTTTTAGAGCTAAGATTGACCCTGAAGTATGCAGTTTTGCACCTTTGACATCTTACAGTTTTTAATTCATATTCATTCACTTAAGTGCCTTTTCATGTTACCTGTGTTAGATTAAATTCTCTGATAGAAAAAGTACGGGGATTTCTGAATATGTAGGGTGCAGAAGGGAATGTTTCCCAGCTGCCACAAGACAAAAATCTTCTGACCAATCCTGCTGTGGACTCTACTGCAGCACAAGCATGAATTCTTACATGTATTCCTTATCTAATTCCTGGGGAATAGATAATATCTTGTTCTTTATTGTGGTCTGCTGTCGAAATTCCTGCAGTAGCCATGGAAAACTTCTATAAACACAGACCATTGCAGGTGAAGAATGATTTCTTTCTCCATATCCAGATTGCCTGTCTGTTACAATGAATGTTCACTCTCTGCAGTATCCTTCTGAACTAAATGCATCTTTACTCAGTGAGGACTTCCATGATCAGGCTGCCTTGAGGGCTGCTTAGTTTAAGGTCTAGCACGTCTTTATACTTCCTTGTATAATTTCCAAGTGCTGCTCAGGTGCTTGTGAAGTTTCTCCATATTACAACCCAAACTGGCTAAGTCAGTGTCAATCTCCTTGGTGTGAGGAACGGAGGATGGTAGTCTAGGAACTTACATATTGTAAAGCTTAGATTTAATAAGCAATTACAGACAGGCAGTTTCACTAGAACATAATGTTTGTAAGGATGATACTTTGCTCTATTTTTAAAATACTTTCTGCAGGAATTCCTTGTATAAAGTCACTGTTCCCTTTATTAGTATCCTGCATATGTTTTGGGGAAAAAATTTCAGATGTGCCTAAATGACAGATGTCCTTAACTCAGTATACTTCAAGTTACATTGTAATCCCATTTTTTATTTAATTAAAATGAAATGTATAAACAAACCTGAACATTCTGTCTGATGTTCTCTGCCATTTACTATGCCTCCAAATTTAAATACTGACCTCTGCTGCAGATTTAATAGTGATTTGACCACGTGGATATTTTTTAAGTTTTCCTTAGCTAATTCAGAGATGCAAAAGATAATTCAAGTATAAATAACATCATATATATCTTAGACCTCGTAAACTTTGAACAGGTAAACTGATACATGGTGCCATGTATCATGTAACCAAGGCAGGCTACAGCAAATAAAAGATCTTGGATCACTTAAAGGCACCATATATGAAGCTACAAGCTATACGTGGCAATTCTCTTGTAACCTACTTGGGATTTGCTGAATTTTCCTTCCAAATGTACTTTTTTTGATCATGGTGCCTTTCTAGGTACCTTTTAGGTAATTTCCTTGTTTTATGAGCTCCTTTATCCTGTTTTATGAGCTCCTTTATCCTGAAGTGTGACAAGTCTTTTTTTTTTTTTTTTCTCCTTTTTTTTTTTTTCCCCCTCCCCCCTAGAATGCTGAATTTAATGTGGTTTGTGTCTCAGCAGTTCCTTTTGAGAAGAGTCACTTTTTGGTGTAGCCTAGGACTATAAGTTTAAGAAGCAATCATTAGATTAGATAAGATACAGAAATAAGACACACACTTTTTAGGTATAGTTTACCATTGTAATATCTGATTTAGGCATGTGTTAGATGTTCTGTCGATAAGTATATTAGTTAAAACTGTTTTTCTAATAGATACTTCCCAGTTCTAAAAATGAAAAATTATTAGGTGAGAGATGGGTTTTGGCTTCAGTAAAGGTGACAGTCAGTATTGTAATGTAGTATCTGTGCAGGTGTTTATAACTGGTCTTAGAAGTCTCAATATTAAATGAGAATATTACTCAGTTACATTATATTTTATAAATTATCCTAGTAAATGAAACTTAGACTGATGAAAGCAATTTGGTGGGGGAAGGGGCTGTTTATGCTTTATATGAAAGAGAAAAAAACCAAACATACTGAACACTAAATAATTATAATGAGTTTATATTGATGCTGTTGTTTTTATGCTCGGAATTCCTAGCTGTAGGGTTTTTTTCTATAGGATAACAGCAGAGGAAGAGAAATTTAAAAAGGAGTGGGAAGAAGACTGGGGTCCTAAAGAACCTTCCAGGTGTCTACAAACTGTAACTGCAGAAGTGCACTCTGCCCCTCGTTCCAAACACAAAAGTAAGTAATTGATTTCAATCTGCTTCCTAGGGAAAGTATTCGTTTCACACTCATTGCTGAGCTGCATGGAATATATCACCAGTTTGTGTCCAAGCCAAGCTAGCTATGACTTGGTTATTTTCAGAAGGCTGGAAGCATGAAATAGATTAATTTAATAGCTCTTACTTAACAGGTACCTAGCTTGCAAAATCTACATCCGCTCAGTCATGATTTTTAACTATCAGCAGCGTCAGGAAAAAGAAGAAAAAATAAAGCTCACTAAGAAATTTTTCTGAAGTATCAACATCTTGAGCTTGGGTTTTGGTGCATTGCTTTCCATGTTGTTTCTGTTCAGTGTTTTGCTTGTCAGGCTTTTCAACTCAGCTGTCACCAGAGCAGTTCTTGCATCAGTAGGCTTGTGCTGATTTCCACTATATGTCCAAATGGAAGTAGCGCTGCGTTTTTTATGATACATGATTATGGTTTTATGTCCATGTGGATAAGCTGATATATTATAGTTATATACGTATTAGTGCTTTCATCTCAGTGAAGAAAAAAATACTTTTAGTAATAAGTAATATTTTAGGTTTTATGGGAATTTTGTTACTGGGTTTTGTTACTTTTGAAAATGAAGGTATGAAGAAGGGGAGACAAGTGTTTGGTTTTGTTCTTTCATCTGGAATTAGCTTTGAGCTTTCTGCATTAATCATAACAAGTTATTTAACATCTTTTTTATATTTGAGAGGAGATCTTGGGAGGTGGAGTATTTGAAGGTAGAAACTAGTAATAGATTTGCAGTCTCATTTGGAGTGAACTAATGCACTTTGTACTATTCCTGTTGTTACTTTTTTTTTTCCTCCCTTACTCTAAATCAGTGTGGAGATTAGGATGGTTGACTGTTTTTGTCTGCTTGCTTCTGACTGGAAAAGGTAGATATGGAATCCCTGCTTTTGCTTGGACGAAATTAATTCAGTGTTTAATTTTCAGAAAAATCTAAAGATATTTTCCCTCATCTCTTCTTACTGTCTCTTAATTTGGTAGTCTTTGGGGGCTGTAGGAATGTCTTCAAGTTCCCTTGCTTCTCTTCCATGAGGAGGAATAAACAACTTAATTGAGTAAACAGTATATTGAATGTGATAACAAAAAATGCAACAGAAGCCATTGTTGCAAAACAATAGTAAGACACTAGACAAAAAAAGAGAAAAATCAAAGATTCTTAAGAACCAGCAACTTTTTAAGTGTTTTTCCTAGATCTTTGGACAAATCTGTTTCTTGCTAGCATGCCTTTCACATCTGATTTATTCCTTCTCAGGCTAAAGTATTTACCACATCATTTTTCTGCATATCACTTTCTTCAGTTCATGCTCTTTTGACAAATATCTTGAAAATGAAATGATGATGGCATAATGATGTTTACAACTGTTGCAAAAATAATCTTGCATGCAAAGATCTTAGGTAGCAAAGCACTTAAGCATGTACTAATTACAAGCATGCAGTCAGAACTTCTGAATCAATTCCTAGTGACCTAATCGTGACAAAGCAAGGCACATTTCTAAGAATTTGCAAAATTCAGGCATCTGTTCATGAGGTGCTATGTGCAGAAGCGGATCTGTTAATATCTTAAATAGACTATCTGTCAGAGTGGGAAAAAAAATGGTGCTTTTTCAAACACAGATTATCTGTAGACTCTGAAACACCTTTTCCTTATATCTTGCTTTTCCTATTCCCCTCCTACTATAATTTTCCATATTGAATATATCTCTTCTTTCTCCCCTGTTCTCCTTTTTCCTGTCTTTTTCCTCTTTTCATCCATTGCAGCAAATTTTCACTAACAGGCTGTAATCTGCACAGCCTAAAAATTGATTTGGTATCAGTGGGCAGCCTGCTTCAGAATTAGTCGAGACTGAGGAGGCACTGTTTGTACACTGCAACTTTTCCGTGAAGAATTGTCCTGAAGTGTAAGTCTGACTGAGTTGTCCAAAGGAGTTTAAAATGCTTGGAGCTTAATTTACAGTTAAGAAGCTAAGCTGGGAGCCATAGATAGTATGTGGAGAGTGTACTAAAATGATATTAGACAAGGAAAAAGTGTAAAGTGCTTGTGGAGCAGGTTTTGCATGGCTTAAGGGAGACCTGGGTCAGTTCCTAACCTGATTATGGGGGTTTTTGTGTGACTTTGGGGAAGTCACTTAACTTTTCATGGATGAGAAACTGAGATGGGGACATATTTCTTCTGCAACCATCTTCTATCTATTTAGTTTTCTGATTCTTCAGGACAATGTTTTCTCTGTATAGCATTTACACCAGTGACAGCACAGCAGAAGGCTGATACTTCTTTTTGAAGCCATATATCCCAGAACTACTGATGGTTTAATTACAGGAAAAGCCACCTACCTCTGCAGGCTTCCCTTCATAGCAGAGCAGACTAATTGGCCATACGCAGATCCTAACTGCTCTGCAGGGTTGAAGGGGGTTAGAAATTGATTTGATTTAAGCAGGAGCTCATTTTTTTCAGTTATCTGGAAAAAACCCGCTGCTAACTTCTTTTTATTTCATGGAAACTTCTAGTCATGCATTGCTGATCTCTTTCATTTCATGGGAACCTCCAGTTAGACTGTCATTTCTATCTCCTCACTCCTTTCCTCCTTTGTTTCTCTAGTAGATTTAAAGGGAGTTGCACATGACCAACTTGAAACAGATGACATGGATGAAGTGATCATGAAGCAGGACAAACAGGTTTGCTGCTCAGCCTTAACTTCCTATCCTGATTCGGATTCTTCCTGTGTTTCCCTTCCTCCTGACAGTCAGTCTTGACACTGAACTGGTAATTTGGTTTTGCTAGGGCAATACGTGTGGTCCTTTGGTAAATGATGAAAGGTTATGACACTGTTGCTGCCATTGCTTTCTAAAGATATCTAGATACAAATAAAAAGAATTTGTCAATCCTACAGAAAGGTAGTTGGGAGCTGTGTGTGTTATTAGTGTTTCTTATATAAAATTATGGTAACAAATTCTTTTGTATGCTTTTACTTAGCAATGTGTTTTTTGATATTTATGCACTTGGCTTAAAATATTTTATCCTAGGAAATGGAGCTTTTCTTGTCTCCTGAAATGCCACGGTGTTCTGCCATGAGCTTGAATGACTTTGAATACCTGTCTCATATTAAGGCTTGTTAAAACTGGTGTAAAGTAGGACTGTGACCATAGAAATCTTAGCAATGCATATGGCTGTATGGTTCTGTATGAAGATTACATGTTGCATTTGCTTTCTTAACATAAAATGTGTAGCCGTAAAATGAGGGTAACTTGTGACTAAATGTACTGTCACAATTGACCAAGAAGTCATCTAAGAACTTATCATGTAATAGCAAACCTTTGGTGTTGCACCTTCAAATAAATTTTAATCAGTTACATGTATCAGCATATATTGATCTGAATCTGAACAGGTCCTTGGCTTTTCTTCAAAAAACTACTTTTCCTTTACCTTTTTGTAGCTTTTGGATGGTTTTATCGGTATGAAGGAAAATTTCCCACAATCCGCAAGGTACAAAGTTTGATATATGAATTTGCTGTGCATTTCAATTTTAATTCCTCTTTTTTCTTCTTCTTTGTTATTACTAGACTTTCTTTATAGTCAGATGCTTCTTCTTTCAATGTGTGAGCAAATTAAGATGCATTTGGGATGCATCTGCCTGTGAGTTTGTCTTTTTGAATACTTTGGACTTTTCAAGTCCTGCCAGCTGCAGTGGGAAGTGTATTTCAATACTTTGCAGAAGGTGTTCAGTAAAGGTGGGCAGTGCATGTCTTTATGTTCTCCAAAAGTCCTCAGAATAATGTATAAAAAAAAAACAGAGACAAAAATTCACTGGGAACCAAGTAGGCAGTTCCCAGTTATACCTTTGCAAATCTCCGAGTAAGAGGAGTGCTCAAGGCAAAAAGGCTTTTAATCATGTACATCACACAGAATGAGCAAAACCAATTGAAAATCTTTAAGCTTGATAGAATACTTTTATATCTGTAGAGTAGCTGCTAAAGTATTAGCATTTCAAATAATACTTTATTTTTTGTTGCTTTATTCTCTTTATTTCCTTCAATGTATATTAGCCTTATTATAGGGTGTTTGTTGTTGTGTTGTGTGGGGGGTTTTGTGATGGCTGATGGTAATTAACTGGGGTAGAAGTGTCAAGGAGAGTTCATAAGTCTGTCTCTTGAGAACTCAAGGGTTTTGATGAGGTCAGGATTGTATCTGATAGGTGAAGTATGTCTGTCACCAATTAGGACTATTACTTTAACCTTCTGCGTGGACAGAAAATGCCTGTTCTCCTTAACAGAGGATAGGAAACAATAGTACACTCTGAAACCATTTTGTATTGCCAGTGACTGTAAATCATGGATCTGTAATTTGTGTGAGAGCCAGTACAGTTAGGATTTCTATCTGAAAAGTATAAATACATGTTATGAAAACTCAATCTCTTCACAAAAATAGGTGATCTTCTGTATTGCTGCTGACAAAGATAGCTTAGAGAGCCTCCAAATATTTTTTTCATATAGTAATGAAACTCTTACCCAGTTCCTGTTGAACTCTACTACATTGTATTGGCTAGAAGCTTGAAAAGATGTATTTTTAATCTTTTAGAAATATTTTTAAATCTGGAAGGGGTGAATTCTAATCCTACTCCAAATTGCTTTTTTGTTTTGTTTTAAAACCAGAATTTCACTCTGTACTAAAAATGTCCTTAATAGGAAGTAAACTGATTCCATGGGGAAAATGGGTGGAAAGGATGACTCATCCTGTTGTATCTGAATGCAGCTAACATTGTCTGATATGTGTTCATATTCTGGAACACTTTGGCATGTGTACCACTAAGCGTGCCTTCAAATTCAGTAATTTTTCAAATGTTGATACCTAGCAGGTTGACTTGCCAGATATTAAATTTAGTAGACAGTACTAAAGGTATTTTCTTATTTATTAGCAGATAAGGTAATATCAGCAATTGTTAATAAGGTACAAACTAATTAGCCTTGAATAAAACATGCCAACAGAATTATGTTTATGTTAAAACATTAGTGTGAAAAGCTAGATTTTTTTTACTTGAAGGTTTTTTAAATTTTTGTCTCTCAGAAGTATTGATTTTTTTTTTTTTTTTTTTTTTTTAAACCACAACCATGAAGCAATAGACAACTTTCCACTGACCTCAGCAGTACAAAGTTCTAATTCACTACTTGACTGGGAGAATTGACTTTTGTAGCTGACAGGGAAAATGTCTGTTTTCCAAGGCTTTATTGTCAGTATTACATGTAAAAGGTGGAAGGAAGACAAATCATGCTATGTAAGGTGAAGTACATTCAAGCTTTGAATTCCCAAACCCACCATGAAAAATCAGTAGCTGATAATAATGAGCAGAGCAAACTCAAACCTGAAGCTTAGCATCGCTGGTTCCTGGCAGTAATTGACAGTAAGTGGCCAGCTGCTCTTCCTTTTTACTTTTTCATAGAATCACTAAGGTTGGAAAAGACCTCTAAGATCATGAAGTCCAACTGTCAACCCAACACCACCATGCCTACTAAACCATGTCCTACAGTGCCACATCTACGTGTTTTTTGTATGCCTTCAGGAATGGTGACTCCACCACCACTTTGGGCAGCCTGTTCCAATGTTTGACCGCTCTTTCAGTAAAGAATTTTTTCCTAATATCCAATCGAAACCTCCCCTGATGGAACTTGAGGCCATTTCCTTTCATCCTATTTTTAATGAATAAAAGGAGAACATAGGCTTTTGTGTATAAACTAGGCCCAGCCCGACCAGTACAAGTGGGAGAGGGGAGCAGAAATATTACATTGTTAAAGTAGAAATAAGGAGCAGGGTGTATTTCAAAGACAGCAGGAACAGAGGCTCCAAAAAGACTATGTAGTTTTCCCCTTTGGTTGCACTCCACGTGTAAAACCTTTGAGTTTCTTTGTGCTACATTAGTTCACTCATGTGAGTTGATTTTATCCAGTTCTTGTAGGAGCTGCTTGGTCTTCATGATGCAGTGTTCTTTCCTGGGAGGAATTCAGTTTCTGCACTAATCTAAGCCTTTCCTTTGTAATTGCTTATTTCAGTTGTACTGAGGCTTGCAATCCTGGTTTTAGGACGTATGCATGAAGATGTTCTATGCATAGAATATTCACATCTACCTATACATGAGCATCTGTCATCTGAAAGCAGTCAGTCTCATGTTTATATAGAAATGCCAGAACAGAGAGATGGCAAATCAAGACCTAACCAAAATTGATCGAATATTCAAAATTTTGTAGTGGGCCTTTGTGCACTAATGTTGTAACTTTGCAGAGGAGCAAAAAAGTTGAACTGTCCAATCTTGTCCTACTTAAATTAATGTGCACAGGCACCTCCAAACAAGGTATAATTTCCTACAAATTGCTGGGGAAATGGACTTTAGATTTTCTTTTAAAAGACCATCCCCATACTTGCACAGACTGTAACTAAATTTTCAAGGCAGGCACTCATGTACTGAGCTTGAAGTTTGCAATGTTTTTAGCTGATGTAAAAATCTGTTTAACTAAAAATAAACAAAAAAACCAAAGCCATCAAAACTTCCCAGAAGGGGAAAGAGCGAAAGAAGTCAAAAAGTGACAGTCTGTGTGAACAAAAGAAGAATAAAAAGGAAATGGAGTTTGAGCAAAAACTTGCCAAAGAGAAAGAAGGAATGTTGGAGAAAGAAAAACAACTGAAAATAAATCGTCTTGTGCAAGAGGTATGTTGTGTTCTCCTATCAAGTGCAAAATTACATTGAAAGAAAATTAACTGTGCAATATCTTAGCAGGATGCTTGTTTAATCATGTCAAAGATAATGAAGTTTAAAAAAAAAAAAAAATGTTGTTGCACTGCAAAACTCTGTTCCCAAGTCTGCTTGTTTCTGCAGTTTTTGCCCAAATGAGGATACATCTGCAGTTAATGAGTGCCCACGTGTAGTGATGAATTTAATGAAAACCAGCAAAATAGGAAATAATTCTTGAAATTATAATTAGTTTTAAAACTAATTTAAAT
Organism: Egretta garzetta; assembly: GCF_000687185.1. NCBI lineage: Eukaryota > Metazoa > Chordata > Aves > Pelecaniformes > Ardeidae > Egretta > Egretta garzetta. Next base: position 3,844,507 of record NW_009259111.1, on the reverse strand, counting down.
GGCATTTCATATTTTTGAAATATATTTGTGTTGTTACTATACCTATAAACTTTTTTCATGCACCAATGTTATGGTAAAGGTATCGGAGACAGAACGAGAAGACCTGGAAGAATCAGAAAAGGTGCAGCACTGGGTGGAAAGACTTTGTCAGACACGGTTAGAACAGATTTCCTCTGTGGAGAATGAGTCTCCTGAGGTAAAATTCTGGCTTCTCCATATATTGCATGATCTCTCAATAACCGACTAGTTGTCTCCTAAAAGCAACAGGTTTTTACCAGAGAAAAATCCGTCTTCATCTTTCCCTCTCAGCCTTTATTCTAAGAGGGGTGGAAAAAATGTCAGTAACTGATGAATTGCAGTCTATAGCATTTGTTGTTCCCATATTTTATGGAATTTTTTTATTATTATTTTAATGACCTGGCTTTTGTTTGTCCTTTTTAAGTATGTTATCCCCACAAAATGAATAATTTTATTTGCTTGTGAGCTGGTTGGCGTAGGTGGGACATGCTACCAATAATAAAACTGAGACTAGAATACCCAGCCATATTTTTTAGTATCTTATGCAAATGAGAACATCATTGATGACGAGCTCTTGGATGCTTCCTTGTATTGCATGGAATAAAGGTACAGGTTAAGAAAATGACAAAAAGGAACACAACTCCTGAAGAATCGGGTTCAGTTTTGTGTTTTAAATAGTCCCCTTAAATGAAGGGAGTTGCAGATAGAGCCTGATGGGTCTGGATCTGGAGTGAGGCTTTCCCACCATCCTGTTGCTCTGGCTGTCTTCCAAGCACAGCTGCTTTCAAGAGGAACACTGCAATCTGCTGAACTCCCCCGGGTTCCCCAAGAAGTTGTAACCACAAAAGGGACCCTTGGGGAACACTCTTGCATGAATTTCCTTCAGGTCAGCGTGGAGCAGCTCTGAAAACAGCAGCTGGTCTTCTGTTCTTCCTGGCCTTAGGCTCAGATTCATGTGGCTCTTCAGTGCAGGTCTCTAGGACAGTGGAATGATTATGCTGAGTTTTCTCTCACTAAGTAAATTTGGCTGCCTGTGTTCTGCTAGATCTTTGTCCCCCTTTACTTTGTAAAGTAAGAGGGAACATTAAAGATAAAAATCAGTGTTGTATTTCCAGAGCTCTACCCTGATTTAAGACAAGCACTCTGTGTTGTATGTTCTCCATCAATTCTTCTATTACATTATATGTAAATACTCTGTTACAGTTCTTCTGCAAAACACCCTAGCAGTTAAACTCATGTAAAACAAAACTAGAATGCTTTGGAGGGATGAATGCAGCTGAAAAATATTTGGGTACTACAGGCTTGATCTGCTACTGGGGTACAACAACAGTCAAGATCTCTTGACCTCTGCCAAAGAAATACCTATTTTCTAGTACAAAGGGGCAAGTATGGCAGATAAGGAGATCCCAAAGAATGTCAACAGAGATACCCTCCTTGAGGGAAGGATTGTCATATTAGACTAAGATACATGTGTCTGTAGGACAGCTTGTATCTCTAATATTTCCTCAGTTGAGTCTACAAAATAGCAAAATGAAAAAAGTATCAACTAGATTTTCTCAAATACTTCAGTTGGATCACTGATAAAAGAAATGCTAGCAACTCTAAAGACACATGTAGAATCCTTCTTAGTGCACACAAATTTCTTGTTGATGTCAGATGCTCATTATTTTCAAACTCTGGAGTTTTAGCCCCATAATGCATCTGGTGATTAACAGAAATTAGAAGGTCTAGAACCTCCTGAGGGTCTGAATTTTGTAGCACCCTAAACTTCTTGGTTTGATAGCTGTTTAAGCTTACTTCCCCTTCTTGTATTAATGTCTGGTTGTGTTTGTACCAGACTTTAGCTCCTTTCCTTTTTTTGGTGGCATGGAATTTCAGGGCCAGTCTTTGGTTACTTTCCTTTTACATAATCACCTTTGCAATTCTTGCTTTCACCTCGTGACACCTAGAGAGGCAAGAGTTGTATTATCTGTGATTTGTCTTACGATTTTACCTTCTGAAGACTCCATGCAGATTTGGTTGGGGTTTGTGTGTGCGATCCACCCCCTGCTACAACAGCCAAGGCTACTGTCACAGCACTTTGTTTTCTGCTCTTCAAACTGGGATCCCAGGGAGTGCCTTTAAAAAGGCTTTCAGAGAAGAAGTTTGTGTATTCTGTGCCGGGAGCAGCTGAGAGCTTCCTGTGTGAAAGCAGTTAGTGATATTCTAGCATTTGCCATTAATTCCTTCAGAGCTGTTGCAATCAGACGAACTGTTAAGGCAGATTTCTGTTCTATTGCACGTAGTTGGCAAGTGGACGACCTTCCGCTTCTCCTTCTGCCACACCCATGCGGCGGTTTGCCGGTGGCCTGCAGCTTCATACCACAGATCTGGATGATATAAACTTAGATGAAGTTGACAAGCCTAAGCTATGTGTGGCACCACCTCTGCCACCACCACCCATTGTTACTCCAGCAGCATCAGCTCATCCACCTCCTACATCAAATGTTCCGCTTTCAAGAGGTCCAGCCCTGGCAGTAACACCAGCTTCCCAGGTGACCTCATGACTTGTTTGAATGCATGTGCCTCTACCATTCCGCTGCCTGGCCTGCCTCCCCTGCTCCATCACCCACTTTATCCACTGGATCTGCCCATCTGCCATATGCCATGTTAAAAGAAGGAATGAGTTGGTTGCATTGTTTCATAGTAGTAAATGAAGTCAGAGGTAGTTTTAAAATTTTTTTTTTTTTTTTTTTTTTTAAATTTTAAGTTGAAACAGTTTTGTGTTCTCCTCCCTATGTATGTTGTAACCCTACTACATGCAGGTATCTTGGGCAGAACGTATCAGTTAAAAAGACAGTTTGGACTTGAGTGTTTACAGATTTAAAAAAAAAAAAAGCAATGGCAGGTGACAGATTTAGCTCATAGTTAAATTTGAGAAAAATATCTGTGTAGTGAAAATGACTCGTGAACATATTCTAAATATGTTATCAAATTGCTTTGTCAGTTGAGAAGAATGGACAAAGAAAATGAGCTTAAAATCAGAAGCTCAAACTTTAAAACATCAGCACAGTATAAACTACCAGTAAGAAACTTGGAAATGAATGAGAGTTGGTAATCAGGTTTTACCTTTTTTTATGACACAGGGGAGTTAGGAAATTCTTTGAGAAAATATTCTGATTTTCTTCTTATTACAATCTCAGTCCAACAGAAGATCTAATACAAGAAGTCTTGTGCCAGATCTCACTTTAGGAGAGAAATGGCAGCTGTTTCGTCATAATTCCCTTTGCGAAGCACGGTAGTGGGATTCATGTACTCATTTTTATGGCAAAGATTCTTACTTGTTTCAAACAGCAGAAGAGGGACCCATATGGTCACTTCTTTCCTACAGTTTTCTGCATGGATTGACTGGTTGTATTGTTGGTTTTTAATTTTTTGCATGTTTACTTGGAAATGCTAGGCTTTGCTTTTGCATGGTTCTGGTTGGAGTGGAGAAGGTTATGCAAATTAATCAGGGGAAACTGGCAGACTATTTCTATGTGAATAATTGCCCTGATGTGAATTATGAATCTCTTCTGTCAGAGGTCTACTTCAGTTTGTAAGTGTGAGATCTATGTGGTTTACATGTTTGAAGCACCAAAATATGCTAGATCCACCAAAATGGAGATGTCAGATGTTCTTATGGATGACAGGTTTTCCAAGTTATTTGCAAAATAAAAATGATGTGAAATGACACAATCTACTAAATACTAATGTTCAGAGGAGAAATAGATTCTCCTAATGCTAATAGAAAATATTCAGATAAAGGAAGTAATATAGGAACTGCCATACTGGATCTGACCCCAAACCCATATATTTCAATATATGTTTAGGGCAATTTTTCCACTGCTAGAAATGTTAGAGAAAAGTGATTAATTATTAAAGAAAAATACATCATGCAACAACAAAAAAATAACCTAGCCTTTGAAAATTATCCAGTTTTCACTGAATGTAATTAGCGAATATAAGGAAAGAACTATGCTCTTAGTTAAAGTATTAATACTGAGCTAAAGCTGCTTTGTTTATAAGTAGATAACCTGGTATTCCTGATGTGGTTTCAGACATGCAAGAAAGATCAGAAGCTGGAGAATTTATCCTTGCTGCTTTTTAAAAAGTCAGTTTTTAATACCACAGATAAACAGAAGCAGTGCATTTATTTGACTTGAGTGATAAAAGATCTTGTATTTATGCCTGCTAAAGCCTTTTGGCAACTGTTGTCCCATAAGTTTACTTTTCTAATATTACTCAAACTGGTAAATCTTCCCTATGTTGCTCAGCTTTTTCTCCAGATCATTTAATTTCAAATTCAGCTCAAACAAATACCTGACAAAAGGAATGAAATCCTGTCAAATACATTCTTGACAACTAACTATTAAAATATCTGGTATAAATCAATCTGTTTCTCAAAATTATTATTAGCAGTATGCTTTATATGGACCCCGTACTAAGTCTGTTACTGTTTAGGTTGTAAGAAACACCTCCCACGTCAGCAAAGGATCTTCTGTGTCAAGCAATCCACTGGTATGTTAAGTGCTGTTAATAATGACTGTAGTTTTATGAACTTACCATGTAATGCTAATGCCAAGGAAATGCCAAGGGTTTGACTCTGCATGGCTAATTTATTTAAAACTGAGCATCTGTATTCATGTGTGTGGATCCATTGCTGTGTTACAAGATACCTAATACCAGGTAGTGGAAGTGACTCCTAATGATCTGAGGACTTCATATTTCAACGCTTCAGTAATATATGATCCATGTTTGCATGTTCTGTATGTCAAGGAGAGTACATACTTTATTCTTCTGGCAAGACACACAAAAGGAGCTAGGACTTAACTGTATTTTAAACATACTGGGTGCTAAGATGTAAGCTTTCTTCTCAGAAGAACCAATGTTTGTTTGATAACTCTTTGTACTGCTTTTGATTCAGGATGGCCGGATGTCAGATTTCCCCAATCTGAGGCACTGTAGAAAAGGCTGTCTTTAAATTGTCCAGTTCCAGTGCAACTTTATTAAATTGATGTCTGTGAACCTGTCAATTCTTCTAAGATTATAAAGCTTAACTATACAATATGTTTTGCAGTATGGAACAATGTTAGTTGAGGTATGTCCACAGGGATTTTAGAAGATCTGGTTCCAAAACTTTTTTCTTAAATTATTTAAAAAAGGGGAAAACCAAAAAGACAAACAAAAACAACCAAAAAATTCCCCTATTTAAAAAAAAAAAGGGTGGCTTAACCAATTCGCTGGAAGCAATTCAAATTATTTCAGAGGATACAGCTTGTACTATATGAATGATATCTGGAATACATCACATTTCCTATGAGAAACATTGACAAGAGTGTGCTGAGAGTTGCTTGGGTTAAGTCGGAAACTAAACCCACAGGGCTCAGTTTTTGAACTCTTTTCTTGAATAAAACTATGCTTGACGTCAGCAGGAGTTTTGACAGAGTAAGAAGTGTACAATTGGGTTAGTACGTGCTGGATGATTAGGTCTCAGATGCCTCTGAGTATCTGTACTTTGTAGAGTCAAGGGTAGGTAATTAGTGCAACTAACCCTTGCTCTTAAGTCAGGATAAGCTAACTTGAAATTCTATATGGAAAACTGCTTCAGTCCTGGTGAATTTCGATAAGCTAACTTGAAATTCTATATGGAAAACTGATTGCTTCAGTCCTGGTGAATTTAATCTTAAATGGTCTGTTTAGCCACAGATTAGTTAAAAACTCATTTCGGGTTCACTATGTTCTTACACTCAACTTTAGCATTTTTTTTTTCCCTGTAGTTTCTCATTCAGTTCATTGCCTTTGTGGGATAAATGCCAAAAGCAGGGATGAGATTTTTCCATAATCTTGCTGGTGAAGTCAGAGTTTAGGGGAAAAGGCTACTATTTGGATGCCAGAGAAATTACATTTTGGCTAGTTAACTTTGTACATCTTAAAATAATTCTTTAAGCCTTTCGTTGTATTAGTGTAATTAAATTAATTACCATAAACTATTTGTATGGAGGCATCTTGGTGAAATGATGGATTTTCACAAATTATGTTGTGAATTGTAATTTTCTTAAATTAACCCCATAGCAACTTGCTCCAAGTCCACCTACCCAACGACATCCAGGGGTATCAATAGTCTCTAAACCAGTCATGCTGCATCCTGACCCAAACTTTATGGTCAGGCCAACAATCAAATCAGAGGCCCTGGTAAGCCTTTTAATGTTCTTTTTCAGAGTGCTACAGTACTGTGGAATTTGTTGTTGACTTGTCCTCAAAGTATCAATGCTTGTCTTGTTTTCCGCTAACTATAATTAATGTAGATTTTCAAATGATCACCAATGGTAAGTACAAAAGAATATTTTTCCCTTTTTTTCATGATTTAAAAGTCAGTCTTAGTGACAGTTTTTGTACTGAGGGTAACAGTTTTTGTACTGAGGTGTATAATTCCAGAGCAGTGTAGAGCCTTAAGACTGTGTAGAACTTATTTGTTGGTTATTCACATGCTGGCTTGTATTTTTATAAATTCTGAATTTCTTTGTCAAAAATGAAATAGTAAAAATCCATTACACTGTATTTTACCTTTATAGTCACAAACATATTTGAGATGTAGCTATATTATTCATCATTTCATTTCCAGAGGAAAAAAAGTACATTGTTATATCTTAGACTCCAGTATACTGGTCATGCAGTGCTACTGCAAAGTTGACTCACAATCAGATTCTTTTCCTTATTTCTCTTCCTTTTCTATTTCAAATGTAAATGAAGAAAAAACCCTTAGGCTAAAGAGTTTAGGACCATGTAGCATCTTTGGGAATTGTGATTTATGAGATTTATGAGGGGAGGGGAGGCAAAGCTTACTGAAAAAAAGAGATGACAGGTGATAACTGCCAAATGACAGCCCTGAAAATTCAGCTAAGGTAGCTGATGGGCCAATTAGTAGTAATTATTATTGAGACTCATCATGATTTATGCTGCTGCAATTAGAGTTGTGTGTGTGTCTGTCATATGCATGGGTGTGGACATGTGTGTATATGTTATATGAGCAAGGCAGCGTATTGCAGCATGTGAGCTTTCTAAGTGATGGAAAATACATGACACTTGCATTTTTTATGCTATATCTGACAATAAGTATTGCACAATATTCCTAGCTGTCTTTCATTAAAGTGGTATGGATTTTTTTGGTCATTTTCTGCTTTAATCATTTAGATACTCTTGTTCCTTTATTTTCCCAGTTACAGTTTGAACAAATTTTAGTGATGCTAAGTAACCAGTTTTCCCACACATATAGTAGTCTTGAAACTTCTATATTATAAATAGTATAAATGGATTGAAATGGTAAATGAAAGAAGTTTTCTTTTCTCAAGAGAAGGCAGGTACATTAACTAAAAATAAATTCAGATCTTTCCAGTGTAGATTTTTCCTTCAGTTGTATGTATGGGAGCTTTGGATTTCATTTTGTGTTCAGTAATTCAGCATCTCTAAGCAATTTGAAATTCCTTAGGGGAGGAATGAACAGAGTAAAATCATAATCTGCAGTTAATGTAGTCTAGCTCTTGAAAATAAATACCTGGTGTGCAAATATAAACTAGTTTGCAAAATTGATAATACCCTTATGTGTGATCAGACAGTCTTGATACAAATTGAAAATGTTGCTTGTGGGTTTTTTTTACTGATGGCTTACAATTAATTTGAGAAATTGGCACTAAGATCCACCTCCATAAGGAAATTTCTTATGATTTGTTATGCATGCATGCACATTTTCCAAATCACGTCTGCTAAAATGTTTCAGATGTCAATCATCTTCATTCCCCAAACTGCCTTATATTGGTTAGAAGATCACAATTTCAGCGAGAGCAATGTTCTGATAGGACTTTGAGAGAAGCATCAGTCTATAAATTGTTTTTCTAGACCTGTTACCTCTTACTTCCTTTTATGACAATGCAGTAAAGAGTACTCATTCTGGCTGCAATGAAGTCACAGTAGTATGTGGAGTCAGACTTGTGTGGATACCAAAGTAAAGAGGGAGGCTACTTCTATTTATCAAAAACATTAAAAGGCCAGTGTATGACAAAACAGACAAGGAGGTACCTGCCTGTCTCCAGAAATGTGTAAGAATTGTAATTTGATTTCATGCAGAAGGAATGTTTTTTATTTTGGGAGGAAGTGTCCCTATTTAAGTCAGTGGTTCACATACAGGACAGGTTTAGCTTCTCTTAGTGGTGGGAAGTATCACTAAAGGCAAAATATCTTTTCCTACCCTGCTTCTTGCTAGATTTCACATGCTTTATGGAACTCCCACCTTTATATCTTAACATGACATAATGCACATAATTTCTTCTACCTTGTTTTTATCTGAATTTAGCTGTCATGAGTACCAAACTCTAGAAACTGATCTTGATGGATTTACTTGATTCAAACAGCTAACCAAGTGAGCCCATACTCGAGCAATTCACTAGTAAAGATTAAAAGCATGAGCATAAGAATAAAATAAACGTGCAAAAATGGGTGAAACATTCCTCTTACCTGGAAGGTAGTTGGGCCAGATAGGAGCAATGAAGTCTCTGTTGTGACTTAAGTTTTCATATTAACTGAATTCAGGTTAGAATTCCCAGGTCTTTTAACAGTTTGCGAAAATGAAGTTATTCTCACTAGAAACAGGGAAATGATGGGGGAGGATTAAACCTTGAGCGTAGCCTTGAATGCAGAGGGCTACTTTGGGTCAAAATCAGTGTGTTTGTCTCTGTACTAGAGTGAGTTGGAAAACACTCATGGCAAAGCTAATTAAATTTTGGCTCAGAGAATAGGAGAGGATTGTTATGATTTAGTGGTGGAGTTTTCAGAGAAGCAAAACTGAAGTAAGCATTAGTCTCTGCTATCCAAACTATCACAAACATCCTGTTGTGCGAGTTAGAAGGCCTCGATGCACTTGCTGCTGCTAAAGATCTTTTCTTCCCTCACTCCTTCGTGATTGGATGTAGCATTTCTGAAAGGAGGAATGAATATTTAAGCTTTCCTCTAATTTGCAAGATTCAAAGCCTGATTCTGCAGGACTGCAGTCAGGGGACCTCAGACAGGCACTTAGGTACTGTGTGGGTAAGGTGTGCAATGATTGGAAATAGCTATATCAAAACCATCTGTGTTCAAGAGGAATTTTTTTTTTTTCTTTGAAGTGGCTAAAGAGGAGCTGAAGAGCTTTGTGGAAAATCTTGCCAGACTTGCCCAAAAGTCCTTCAAGACAAAATCTCAGTCTCTATATTAATTAAAAGCAGACTACAAATCTTTCATTAACTCAGGAATAGATACATTTTTCCAAGTAATGGTATGACTGTAGGACACTGATAGCATCGGTAGTGAAACTGATATACACTCATTTTTTTTAAAGCAAATTTAATTTGGAAATGTAAATACCATAGTTTAGTCTGTAGAAAGTTGTTCTTGTTTCAGAAGATTCAGATATGTTACCTGATTTGATGCAGGGTTTTGAGTGGAGGCTGGAGAGGTGTGAGGACTGTTTTGTGTATTTTTTTTTTTTTAGCCCATTTTGGTTTTGAAAAGTTTTGTAACATAGTAAGAGGTTCTGCATTCCAAACTACAGTGTACTATTTTGTTAAGGCACTGGAAGCAAAAGAAAAACAGAATCAAGATGGGCTTAAAATCATTGAAGCCCAACACAATCAAATTAAATCCAGCAGTGATTAATCTATATTATGAAATTATTTGTAGATATCCAAATTGAAGCAAGATGACTCAGAAATAAGTCAGTTAAATTCAGGAGGATTTTTTCTTTATGTAGAATGAACCTGTACTAGTAATTAGTATTTAGATAATTGCTTCTTTCAGGATGAGCCCAAATACACATATTTTTTCTTTCAGCTTATCAACTTAATGAGGATTTTAATAATGGAATTCACCTTTCAGTATAGGATATTCCTTGCTAGGAGACCAAATCTTAAATGTGTAACATATATTTATCGTGACTTTTCAATATTTTGGAAATTACTTGTCTAGCATTTTGTCTGTGGTTTTTTTTTTTTTTCAATTATTTTCAAAAAAAATAATGGAGAAGAGACCCCAGCACTGTTCTGTAGAAATTAGGGATAAAAGGAGCCACAGAAAATATTTTTAAGAAATCTTGTGGTATGGAAATGTGCATTATTCATGTAGTTTCCCTTTTTTTTTATATTTAGTACCATTTCACTGTCTGTGTTCTCTCATTTTTAAATGGTATAGGGAACAAGCACACAAGTGCAAGTGTGATTCAGTCCCTGAAAGAGGAAAAAAAAAAGCAGTGAGATTATTTGTGAATAGGTGATACTTATTTACAGCAAAAAGTTAATATCTGGTTTGGCAATTTTTTTTTTCTTTTGCAGCCACAAGAGATGTTTAAAAGGATGGTGGTTTACAATTCATCATTTAGATCTAACAAAAAACAAGTAAAATAACATTCTCCGTGTCTTGTGTGGTACTTCTTGTTTTGACTGATCATAGATTTAAAACTTTCCTTTCTAATCCTGTTACCACTTTATAAAACAGAGGATGCAAGACAGCCCTAGTGCATGAAAACTGCTAGTCTTTTTAAACTTCCCGTGTGTGCTTGTGGCTCCTGCTAGTCTAGACAGATGATGAATGAGAGGACAGTAAATCCTTCAGGTTGAACTATCTGTGACTACTTATATGGTCAGTGCAATCTTTAAGATAATTGAACACTGACAGCTGACCTGATACTGGCAAATTATTTTTTTTTTTATTATTCCTAAGGTTTCCTTGTTTGTTTTAGCCTCCAGTTCCAATGCTTTCAGTAATAAAATATTTTCTTAGTTTAACAAATAGAGCTATTATCACAACATAGTTATTGGTAGGAAAACAGAGGAACTGATGGTGGAAAGCACTTATTCACATAGCCTTTCTGTATTGCGTAGGATTTTTCTGCTGTGTTACTACTTTCCTTGCCTTCCTCTGTCATAGTGATGAAGTTTTCAACTCTTCCTCTTTGGTTCACTGGTGGTTCAATAGATGGTCCCTTGAAGTGAATTTCCTGCTTAACTTCTCTGCTGCTGTTAAATATGCCAATTTCTGTGCAAAATAAGTTAGATGTGTTGCGATGTTATATGAAAATGTTGGTGCACAGTTTTGAGCTCACAGTGTGAGCTTTTGAGTGGTGAACTATTAAGATTAATAATGATTATTTTTCTCCTTTTGATCAGTTTCTATCTAGAAGGGAAGACTACATTTGACTGAGATAATTCACACTCTGAGGTTGTTCAGTTGCCATTAAATGTTAGCATGTTCTGTATATATAACAGTTTTGTTCTCAGTGTGGTTTTTTGGAAAATTTTGTTAAATCTGGTCACAGATTTCTCTTCTAATTCTTTTTGGTTTATTTCAGTCAGGTCTCAATTGGTATTTATTTGATGCTAGAAACCTCAGTGAGTAGTGCCATTGGCTTAGATGCTTATGGTATGGTTGGGTTTTTTACTTTTTTTAAGTAGTAATTTTCCCTTTCATCTAGAAGTCCAGACAGATAGTTGTTTCAGTGCAATCAAACATATTAATGTTCCAGGTTCTACTTATGTTCAGTCCTATGAATGTTAAGTCAAGAAAGGATTAGAAAGGTCTGAACTCTTTTGCCCGAGATGTCCTCAGTAGTGGGAAGATAGGCTTAGCACTGTGGTTTCCACTTGGTGTTGCTTGGTTAATTACTACCTGTTTGGATATGGAGTGTGCTCTCTGCTCTCAGAATCTGTGATGCCCCTTTCTGGGAAGATTTATTCAGTTCAGCGGATGTCTTCATCGTATCATAGCTGTATTTGTACATTATTGGATCCAGATCATATCGCTTCTTTGCTTGCAGCGTTTTTTTTTGTTGTTGTTGTGGGGTTTTTTCCTGTTTAAAAATTATTTTCCCAGGAAAACTTTCTTCAAGGGCAACATCTGTTTTTCGTGAGGGTGACCTGGGACAAAGAGACTTCAGTGGCTTCCTTTAGATTACATAATGAATTAGTGACTTGGCTGAGATTGGAGTTCTTTCCTCTAAGTTGCTTGCTCCAAGACCATAGATGTCTACTTCAGCTGTGATTCCAAAGGTCAATACAAATTCAGCTATTCAAACTGTTAGTTGTTTAGGTAGCTATCATTGTAAAATGTTTCTCTTGCAGTTTTAGTAAAAGTATTCATAATATCAATACACTTTGTAAATGAATGATTGGGGTTTTTTCCCCAAAGGTGAAATTCTACCCTTGCTGAAGTCTGTAATCAAATTCCCACTTATTTTGTTTCTCAAAATTAGCAGTTAACACATGTAATGCAACCTATACTAACTTAAATCCTAAATAAGGTCTCTCATGTTCCTATTCCCCAAAGATGCTTTTAATACCTACTTCCCTATGAAAGTACCCCACTTGTGGCAGTAAGCAAAAGTTCTGCAGTAGAGGCCTGAAGATTTAGCTCTCTGGAGCCTGGGGGGACAAAGTCATGCTTCAACCCTTGCAAATGCTTCTTTTGTCTCAGAAGAAACACTGAACAACCAAATTGTTTGCTTAAGTTGGTCTTCTGCCCTCAGGGAAAAGGTGAAGAGAGGGGCAGCCTGCAGGAAAGCCAAGGTTCGCACTGTACAATTCAGTATGCCTCTGTGTAATGACTGCCAGTCCATGCAAGAGTCATCAGCACCACTGTTGCATGGTCTGTATAAGTGTGGTTAGACAAATGGGCAGCACTGTTGTATATTTGAGGGTCTGCTAATGCAACCTGTGTAGTAGTGCTGACTGACTTTGTCAAAGGCCCTGGTGGTAAGGATGAGATCTGACCCCAAAGGGTCAGTCATAGTCATGTCAAATTTATACAGGCAGCTGAGAGAGATGATAACGATGATAACAGGAGGAGGCATTAGTGGTTTCTGCTACAACTTTGTTATTTAACAGCCAGCTCTTTAAGATACCAGAGAAACCTTAAGCTGTGCATTTGATTTACAAGTGGAAAAAGGCTTATCTGAGTCTGAGAGTGGAATAGAGTTTGTCATCAGATGGATCCAGTAGAAAAGATGGCAAGAACGAATATATCAAGCCTGATCATGCACTGAACCATTGGCCTGCATCAGATACTGGCTTGCCTGCTGTGTCAACAAAGGGTTGTATGGTTCTGCGTTGTTCCCATATCCCCATGTTATTGCAGCTGGAAGCTAAAAGAATGATGCCGCATTTAGGTGCCTCAGTAAAAATTTCTGTTAAGACCTGACGTCCTTACTTCAACATGCAGGATAAGTGCAGAGTTTTTATAAATCTCCAGCATTGCCTATAGAGTCTCACCTAGTAACTCCTAATACTCCTCAAGAAACCACCACTCAAACACTATTGATTCCCAATTGCTGACTTGGGAACTCTCATCTATGCAGAAAAGGTAACTGCTTTTTCCCTGCATTGTTGGTCTGATAATGGTAATGCTCTCAAAGCTTAAAATGTGCTCTACCTAACTGCAATATTATCTTCCCCATTCAGGCGCTCCCTGCCAAAACTTTTAAGTCCTCCACAGAACCATATGAAAACAAAATCAGTTTTTGTCCTGTGCTCGCTTGTGGTATGGAGCAGACTCCCTGAAACTCCATGGAAAGGAGAGAAGGGAGCTGGAAGAGGGTCCTAAAATCCAGATACTTTGGAGTGGTGTTGCTGACAGGCAAATTGGAGCCTGTGACTTCTGCCTGGGATAGTCCCAAGAAAAGTTGCTCAGAAGAGTGTGGCAGAACATACCTGCCCATGATGCTTTAAAGATTTGTTTCTGTTCTGTCAGGTATAGAGAGGAGCTGTGGAGCTGACGAGTGCTAAACCATTCCTCAGAATTGATCCATAGTATGACTAGCTCAAACTGCTGATGTGTCATAAGGTTTTGAAATGTCTTCTGACTGTCAGGACAGACTATTTGCTACCCTTCTGTGCTTTTCTCCATTTACTGTCTTCTTTCATAGCTTACAGAATTGTATGTTCTCTCACTAAGAAATAAAATGGAGTTTGTGTGTTAAGTGTGTGCATGAGCCTGATGTTTTTACAATTAAGTATTGTTTTATTCTCAGGGCTTCCAGAAATATTTGGAAGATTTTGATCCATATTCAATGGTAAGGAGAGAATTCAAATATGTCTCACTGTTTAATGTGAAATACGTTGGTAAAATCACATCCTTGATTTTGAGGGCTGGGAGGGTGTAAGATTCTTGCTTGTTGGTTTGCTGGGGCTTGCATATTTGTCTTTTCTATTTATTTCACAGGAAAAGATGATCTGGTGTTCTGATCTTCCTCTAACACTGTTTTGGAGGAGGGAAATGCCCCTTTTCCTCCCATAAATTGCATAGATCAGCCTAGTTGTTTTGTGTTTCTGAGGTGGAAATGACTAATCATTTTATCTTTTCATAGTTTACCCCAGAGCAGATTATGGGAAAAGATGTACGGCTATTACGAATTAAAAAGGTAAATACTATATTATTTTATTGGTATTTAAAGGCTTTGTGTAAGCATTTCATGTACAGTCCCATTTACTGGGAAGAAGGAAAGGTTAAGCTCCCGTTGATGGCAAAAATTAACAGCCTATGCTGAACTAAAACTTTTTTTTTTTTTTTTTTTTAATAGGAAGGATCATTAGACCTTGCAGTCGAAGGAGGAATTGATTCTCCAATTGGAAAGATAGTCGTGTCTGCCATCTATGAGGGTGGTGCTGCAGACAAACATGGTGAGTAACAAAGGGGAATTCATAATGCTGCTGCAAAGTGGCTCCTTAATGCTGGCTGAGAGTTGTTGGCTGACTGCATAGCTATGCCTAGTACTGAGAGGCACACTTAGATTGTCCAAGGCAGCCAAGTTCTGTCTCTGCTCTAAGGGCAGCTCAGAGAGAGACTCGTGGTTTGAAGGGTGCTGCTTAAATTAATAATTATATATATTTTATAAATAGTGTTTAAAAAGAAATGGTCATGGCTACTGTATTTTTATCATAACAGAATTTTTAGTAACATGGCCTGAAAGTGTAGAGCTGTTCTCTTAATAAGGACTCCCCTTTTTCCAGTCTGATATAAACCTCCCCCCGAAAAAACCCAAAACTGAAAACCAAACAAAGACCTGGTTATCTGGGGTATTCTGTTAATTATAGAAAGCAGAGTATGGTCTCCATTATTTCACAATTTCCAAGCAATGACATTTGTAGTACTTGCATGTGCAAAGCAATTACTAGACTATGGCTACACTACACTGCTTAGTTTTGTCTTAATGCTACTTTCAATAGTGACTTGATTTGTAAAATTCCTGACTTTACTCCCAAAATCCCACTAAAGGACAGAGCCTTCTGGGCTAACAGCTTTGCTCTCTGGCCATGCATACCGACACACACAGGCTTTGCTCCTGGTGGCCAGTATCTCTCATCCTTTCCTTGAAAACCCTGGTGATGACCAGGTAGATGGACAGGACAACATCTCCTTAGCCCTTTGCTGACCTTGTCTCATCTAGCACCTAAGTTCAAGTCACTCTTGCTGTGAAAACATCTCAGCCACTTGATCTCTCAGGTACTTTGTTTCTCTTTGACTCTTCACTGTGGTGAGGCTCTCCTATAGCTGAGGCTGTCCCTTTACCATCTGTGTTTTCCCCTTTTCAAATCCAGTCCCAGTTAGCTGATTGTGCTTCATTCCAGATTAGCAAATCAAAATCAGTTCTAAGGACTAAATGTTACACATGCTCTTGCAAAGGAATGACAGTCCTGCAAACCCTTGACAAAAGCCACTTACACCTTCAGGTATTTAAGTAATGCTACCATTTTCATAGTAGTAACAGCTTACAATCGACCACAATTTGTAAACCGTATCGATAGATTACTCAGGCAAACTGCTGCTAGAGAGAATCTTACTCAACTAGTTTCTTACTGGCCATGATCAATAAGAGATCAGTGTGGGTTTTCCATGCCTAAAAATTCCTTTAGTTTTTGCCTGTAGCATATTTCTTGTTTATGTCAAGTTTTAGTGTAAGCCTTCACATCCAGTGAAGACACTTTTTATTATACTCAGTATTGCATAAATATGGGACAGAAAAGAGGCTCAGAAATTTTTTTGCTTACATGTATGTATACCCTATTGGTCTTTTCACCAGGAGGCATAGTGAAAGGGGATGAAATACTAGCCGTAAATGGCAAGATATTAATTGACAGCAGGCTGGCAGAAGCACAGGGAACTCTAGCAAAAGCTTGGAACATGGGTGGGGTAAGTGTCCTGTAATACTTTTTCATTCTACCTCCAATGCTTATATGAGGTATCCTTTTCTTTCATGACACTGTCACATCAACACAAAGAAGGTTGCAAACATCAAAAGTAATAGGTATGCCATGTACTACCAAAGTGAGCTGAAATCTGCAGAAGATACTGATACATAGCATCTCTGAAAATCATGCATGTAATTCACTGTGAAAGTTCATGGCATTTAGCCACATGTCAAGATTGGTATTTAAACACATTACATTCTGAGTGTTTATAGTATGTTTATCTGTAGAAACTTTCTCTGATATTGAAAATTACTTGCAAGCTGATTGGAATTTTGTGATAATAGCTTATCTTATCTTTGATTTCTTAATGTACAAGCAACACTGCACTTCAGCTACAGTGTTTTCTCACCAAGAACTGTATTAATTGCCAAGACAACCAAATACAGGATGATTCTTAAAATAATTATTTTTAAAAGCTTGTTGCAAGATCAGTGAATTTTTCTTTAATTTCAGGGTACAAGTCAAACAGCTTAATCTTGAAATGGTCTTCCTGCAGAGGTCTTTAATAGACCCCTTTCTGCTGCTTCCTGTGGTTTCCCAGGAATAGATGGCCTTCCCGATTCTCTCTGATATTCCATGGTAGTCCACTAACCATCTCTAACAGCAGTATTTAGCAGCACGTTTGCTTGTGCATTTCTTTTCCAGGATTGGATTGACTTAGTCATTGCAGCATCACCTCCAAAGGAATACGATGATGAAATGTAAGTGCATAAGCTTTCTTTCTCTGGGGATTAAAAGGTAAGTAACAATAGGCTATGCAGCTTGCTTTTTTTATCAGGCAAATTTCAAGTATTTACTTCATGTGGACTACATAGCCTTTTGGATCACGTGGTTGCTAATTTGATAGTTATAAGTAGCTATCATGCATTACAGCAGTGGTTCCCAGACTTTTCAAAATGGTGATTCTCAGAATTGTTTATATGTGACTACATGCTCATATTTGTGATTTAAATTTTGAGAATTTTTTGGGGAGTGGTGAGAGTGGGGGGTTTTGTGGGGTGTGGGTTTGGGTTTTTTAGAAATTGCTTACTTTAGTCTGGATCATTTACTGTGGTCCAATAGATCATAATTTTGGAGAACAAATGCCCATAAGCATTCTTCATCAGAACCACACATTTAGTTCTGGTTTGTGGGTTGTTGTGGGGTTTTTTGTGGGTTTTTTTTTTTTTTAATTAGACTGCAGTTACTACCTTTGTCTAAGCCAACCTAAGTGTACAATTTTCAAAAGAGCCAAGTGATTTGGGTGTCTTGGCAATTTGTGACGTTCACAGAGTCCTTTTTTTAAAGACAATAAGCATAGGTGTGAAACAGAAGAATCCATGGCTTAAAGTATGATAGAGGTATCAAGCTGATACACCTTGCTTTACTTGGGGCACACAGTTTCAAAAGCAAGACCAATGTTTTCTAGTTTGAGTGAAGGAAGAGATTAGAAGATATCCTTACTACCAAGTAAAATGGCAGAGGAAAGTTTCGTAGTCCTGTTAACCTGGACTCTCGTTCTATGTAGAATACTAGAGTGTTATTTGCTGTAAATCAGTATAGTACTACTGGCTAACACAGACTGAAGATTGCTGTAAAATTGTGTTTAATACCTGTGCCTAAACTAACGAGGAAGGAAATAACTGTCACTATTATTTTTGTTTTCATATCTTGTATATTTAGCCCTACTATTCCCTCATCAACAGTCAGTCCCAACACACACAGAAAGGTTTTTCAAGGCAGTGCACCTGTGTACAGACAAGGGTATCTCCTGCAGCTGTAGCCACTGCAGTGTTCCCTCATGGTGAATAGCCAGACCTGGGTTAACATGACTGTCCATCGTGAGGCTGCGGTTTTTGGGGTTTTTTTCAGCATGTGCCTGCCTGTGCGTTGCATGCCACACTTGCTTTTGTCCCTGGCATGCTGGAGTGTTCTTTGGGCTGTCCTATTAAAATATAAGTATTTAGTTTCTATTACATAATGTCCCTTAGCAGTCCTCTGCAGAATTGGTTCATCATCTGCCAGACTATAAAATAAATAGGCTCTGCCTAAACAAGTAGGATTAATCTAATTGTTTTCCTTATCTGTGGACCACTGCTGTGGCTTTGTGAATTGATAAGTATATGAGTAACTACAAATTGCTTCCTTGTTAAGGCTTGTCCAAAGAACAAGTTTCCATTTGTATTAGACGACAGTGTGCCTGTAAACAATTATTCATGACTGTCTGGTTTTCACTGAAGTTTGCCTCTGTTAATTTGTTGCTGTACAATGGGTTTGTCCCAAAATTATTCTTGTGTCACAAACTCAGTTTACTGTGTATGGTTTCTCTATGCTGTAATTACTATAAGTACAGTCAGAGATCTCTGGAAGAACCAAGGTAAGATTTCTTGTTGCATGTGGGTATTTGTGGTCTTCTCAATTATTACATACAATACAAATCAAAAGGAGTCAGCTGGGATCTAGTTATACATAACTCTGCTTACCAGAAAAACTAAAAATTGCACTACAGCTAACAGCATTTGTTTCACTATCTCTTTTTCTTTTTTTCCACAGGACGTTTTTTTAAAGAAGGCTACGCTAGAGTAATGAAGTCTTTCCCCTGCAGAAACCTGCTGTTCTGTAAATTAATAGAAAATTAATAACCACATGAAATGCACCTTTATGTGAAAGAAATGTGAACAGTCAGACCTGTAAATTGAACTAGAGACTTCAGATTCTTCAGGTAACTTGAGTAATTTCAAATCATTCTATAGACATACAGCAAGAAATTTTTGCAAGATCATCGAGAAGAACTGCCAGTGAGCATAGTTTTGTCTGTGAGAACTCAGTCTATTTTTTGCTACTTTGGGGGGCCAAATTTTGAAAATTATCTTCCAATTTTCCTGGAAATAGAAACCAAAATGACAAATGAAGATAGAACACAGATGTCTGTTCCCACATGCAACACTTGTGATTACACGTTCACAGGCCAGTTTGGGTGCGAAAAGGATTATATTTTTGTTCTGTACATAGTGGTTTTCCATGGCGAAATGGAAATGTATGTATGCAACTTCGGTTCTCACTCATATTCTTGTAGATCTCTTAATGTCCGTTTGTGTTGCTCAGCTGTGAGTTGTTTGAGTATAAAAACCCTGCTGGTGGAAGAACCAGTAATACCAGGAGTGCTAGCATTATAAGGAAACATTTTGGTGATGCTTATACAGTAAAAATAATCTTCTCTACTGTCAAAGTAAAAGCTAGCAAGTAGTCCAGATAAAATCATTATGTGTAGCCACAGCTATACTACCGAGTATTTGTATTGGTGGCAAAAATTACTCCCTCATATAGTAATGGGTGGGTGGAAAATTTGGATGTGATTCACAGTCTGCAGTTGTGTACTTTGTTCTCAGTGAGACTGTAGGTGTGACTAAACTGTGCAGGAAGTCACTAAGTGTAACATCTCACTCTTGATGGCTGTATGTCTTTTCAAATAAATTCAAGACCATAAAAATCTATACTAAACTAACTTTAAATAAGTATGACTATAGTTGTAGACTTAGTAATTTCTTTATATTATCAAGATATCTCCTTAGAGATGTCATTGTCTTCGTTCCTTCCTTGTATCTGCCAGTTTGTATTTTTTTTTTCATTTTGGGTTCAGATTTTTCTTACCTGGACTAATGAGAGCCAGTGTATAGTTCTTTGGCATAACAAATTCCCACTGAAGTCTTGCCTTTTCAAGGTTTGGAAACCCTCCTTTCTGTAACACAGAAAAATAACAATCATGTTCCTAAGAACTCTGTACTTAAATGGAGATGATTAATTATGTCGACTTTCTTCATTTGCAGTATTGTTGCAGTATGCCAATTAATGTGGCTGGCAGGGTACATGTGTTAGAATGTTTAAAATTTTAACTCTTAGAACTAATCCAGAAATAAAATTGCATTTGCCAAATGGAAGAAGTCTTGTTTCCTCTTTGTACATCATATTAATAGTTAATCTGCTGAAGTACACAGATTTCTGAGTTGATCTTTAGTAACAGACTAATTTGCAACAGAATGCCACCCTTGTGGAATTCAAAAGAAAACTCACTCTGCACAGTAGGGAATTGTCACTCAGCTGGGCTGTGTCATCTTCTACTGAGTTTTTACGAGCAAATCTGGCCATTTGGTAACTAGCAAGCTACTGAGTGCAGCTGCTCTCATTTATTTAATTTGCTAGGTCTTTGGGTGCATCTACCCAGAGCTGCAGACTTCCTGACCAACAGACTAATCCAAATGCATCAAGATTAGCACCAGAGGGAAAATTACAGCAGGATGTATTCCTCCTGCTGCTCTGGTTCCTGGTTGCCTACATATACTGCAACCATCTGGACTGTATGACAATGCAGATAGATGAGTGATGCTATCAAATGTTCTCTTAAGGGATGCTCTGATGCTATGTACCAGCAAATAGAGAGCGACAGTAATGCGCCAATAATGGTCTTTAGTCTGCAATCAGTACTTAATTGTGCTAATCACTGTCTCAGCACACTAAGAAAAATAACATGGAAAACTTAAAGGTTGGACATTAGAAATATTTTTACTGGTGTTATTTTTTCAGAGACAAAAGGAGCACAGAAGACTGAGCTGGGAAATCTGTGGGAGTACCAGCAGTTGAGTTGTAGCCTTGCTTCGTAGTCTCAAAACTTGTCGCTCTACCCTGTTAACTTCATTTGCTTTGAATACAGCTTAAAATACATGAGGCAGTTGAGGAAATTGTTACTGCTCATTACTTCATGCCTACCAGAAAGTGTTACTTTGTGTGTTTAACCTGTGTTAGTCTGGCAGAGTCACTTCAGGCAATGTAAGGAGGTGGTGGTAGAAAAAAGGAGGCTGACACTTCTGAAATCTTAAAATGATCTTAAACCATTAGTCAGGTAGTTTTTTTACTTCTATTTCTGGCTTTCAGTGCCCTGGGATTGGATCACATCTTTCATTTGCCAGCTAGCTCAAAGAGTTGGAGAAAGCTACAAGAAGATGCAGTTTTCAAGCAAGTTCCCTTTCAGCTCCTTTGATGTGTGTAAGCAGAGTGTCTCAGATGTAAATCACTTCAACAGGCGACCATTTGAGTTGCTACTGCATTGTTTTCTGGTGGTTATAGTAGTCACTACGTGTGCCCATGCCTCACCCCTGTTCAATCAAGCCAGCTGTGAAAGGATAACAGTAGGGTAAATGGGACTTTCTCTTTTTTTCAACCAATGCATAGTTTCCTTTGGGAGTATGGAAACTCTGGCCTGATGCACAAAGCAGAAATAAGACCAAGTAGTTCACTGACAGTATCATGAATGCTTCAAACTGCTTTTAACATAAGATGTTTTTTTGTTTTTCATTCGCTGTATTCTCAGAGGGAATATGTCTAGTTTCTCAGAGGTGTTTGTTTGGTTAAGACCGCTAAAACCCACTATCTCTCTCTAGGGGATGATAACCCAGAGGAAGAGTTTCTCAGAACTGTTAATAGTCATTCTTGTTCTCTCAGGAATTTCTTGGCCGTGTTAGTCACAGCATTGCCTTCAGCATACCCTCACAGTTGCTGAACTGGAGCATGAATAGCATTAGAGACTTGTGACTTCACATCTGCTCTGTGAGTCTGTGCGTGCCTGTGTGCAGGCAAAAAAATGTTAAGCCTTGTGGATCAGAACCATGACATGCATTACAGGATAGGAAATACTGTTGTTAATTACTCAAGGATATTAGCATTGGAAAGTCTTTAATGTATTTATTACTGCCATTCTACCAGTTGAAGAACTCATAACTTAGCCATTATTTATCATATGACCATGGCATCTTTTAAAACTTGTAAGTATGTTTCACAGAAGTTATGATTTTTTTATAAGTGTTCTATTCATAAAGAAATCTATATACATAAAGGAAGGGTGAACATGTGTACACACACCAGTAAGGTTTTTTTAAATTAATTTGAGTAGCATACATACAAATAATCTCAGCACTTCACAAATATGAGATTTAACCTCTGAATATAAATAAGCTGTTATAAACCCTTTTGCCTTAGAAACAGGACTGAAAACCATGGTTTCATGTCAAAGGATGTATATCTGTTTGTAAGGAGCTTGGTATGCAATAGCTGATACATGTTTTCTGTATGCTTTAGCTATGTGTTGACTTTGATAAAGCAGGGTCAGACTCAGGATAGCTGCTGTGGAATTCTCAGCCATCTTTCACCAAAGAAATGTCCCCCTGGCATCTGTGTTGATGTGAACAAACTGTCACCTTTACACCATCTAAGGACCAGGTCTAGTGTAGAGAAGCTAGCATCTTGCTGTAAGGAGCTGACCCTTAGGATTATAAATCAGATGAGTCTAAAATCCCTTATTATCAATTTACAACTAGCGAGTAAGTGTTTGATCCTCATGCTGAGTGTCCTCCAGTGTTTTTCTGCCTGTCTGCCCATTTTATCTTTTGCCATCGTTCTCAGGGGTTTTCTGATTTTTTTTTCTGGCCTCCAGAAATTTCTGGAGCAGATTCCAAAATTCCCTTCTTGCAAACTTGAAATCTGAGGAGGCTCCAGATGGGCTGCTCACAAGTCATGTAAACTATTTTCATGGAGATTGACTAGGATGCTTTCTTTCCTTCTTTCTAAGGAAGGCAGCACAAAGTTTGCCACTGCTGGAATTCTAGGGGCCTCTGCTGGAACACTTCTTCCTCTATTACAAGATCTGCATTTGCTGCATTATTGGAGGAAACAGATCATAGTACAGCACTTTGGTGGGGCTCAGGGTCTATCTGTATTTACAACAAGGTAATGTGGGCTATTTTTGATCTTCTCTGAAAGTATCTAAGATGAAAGAGGAAGTGGGGACAGACAGAGGAAAAGCAATCAATAAGATTTCTGTTCTCTAGAAAGGAACTTTTTGAAATGTGATGCGTGTTCAGCTTTGAGAGGATCATGGATTATGGGTAAGAAAAGGTTCTCTGGAGTGTGATGCTGGATGTGTAGGATAATGTCCAATGAAGGTGCTAAACTATTAGTGTAACAGCCACTAGAAGGAAGTTTTAAGGAATTAATTTTGAACAAGTTATGTCGCAGGCTGGCAGGTCTTAGATACTTAAGTCTGAATGGCTGGTGTTCAATTCAGACTGTGTATCTACATGGAAAAAAATGTGGAGTCTGATGTACTGCAGATAGATGCTTCATCCACTATCATAAAACATGCTGCGTGATTAGCAATGGATATCGCTTACACATTTGAAAGGTAACTGTGTTTGTTAGATAACTTCCCACTTATAAGGTAACCATAGACTAGAACAAGCAAGGCTCTGATCCAGCAAAGCACTTAAGTACATGCTTAAATTTAAGCATATGAGCCAATCCCATTGACATGGGCTGAGTTCAATAATACTACTCAGGCTTAAGTACTTTGCTGGATTGGGGCCTGAAGTCAAAATCTGAAAGCAAAGGATGCCTTAGCCCTGGAGATGCTTATTATGGAAAGTTGTTATTGTTAATGCTAAGGTTCTAGTATTCATATTGAATTTCAGTTCATCTTAATTTTCTGAAATAATCTTTAAGGGTTATTCCTCCCACCAGCTCCCACTGCCCATTTTCTTGGCTTGTTTTCCTCTTATCTTTTCTCACGATTTTTCTTCCAGATGTCAGTAGAACCCATTAGTTTTCAACAGCTAGAATTTGCTTATATGATGCTTAAAAGAAAGTTTGGAGAGAGAGAGACTGAGACCCTCCCAACATAAACTGAATAAGATAGAAATCAGACAGCTTTTCTGAAGGCAAGGACTTTTCTAAACAATAGGGAAGTGAGAGGGAAAGTTGCTAAGGGCTATTCTTTATGTAAAGCTACACCCCCCACCCCCCAAAAAAAAAAAGTTTCAAATTACTTTTCTCTGGATTTTTGTTCTCTTCCTTCTGCCTTTCAACTAAGTAGTTTTGGATGCTTTAGCAAGAGAGAAACCAAGACCCCGTGTTTATGCTGGCCACAGCTTGAGACTTTCAAGTGTTAATGCGGCTTAACAGCCAGAGTGTAAGTAACACTAGGTAGAAAACATTTGGTTAGAAACACTGGGCACAAAATTAACCTTTGATTAAAATTTTGTAATAAGTGAAATAAGGTGAAATAGCTTTTCGTGGTTATCCTTTGAAACTGAGTAGATTATCATTTTTCAAGTAACAATGTGTTGTGGTTGGTTTTTTGGTTTTTGTTTGTTTGTTTTTCTACCCTTCTTCCCCCTCCAAGCATAAAACCTGAACGTTTCAAAGGAGAGAGACCCAGGAACACTTTTTGATCAGCAGCAATTCCAATAGCAAGGAAGGACAGAGAGAGATATGCATGTTTCCATTTTGGTTATTGACAAAGAATTGTGATGAAGCAGATCTCTGAATGTGAAGTATCAACCTGGTAGGACAGACAAAATTGCATGCTGTTCCTTAGTGAAAATCAGACAGCTCCATCTTAGTGCAAAGGAGTGACGTACATAGCAGAAATCAAAAACTGAAGGATTCTTCAAGCTGGGTGAGAGAATTTCAGTTCAGAGCAATCACTTATAACAGATATCAAGCCACCCATGCAGGGATTGTAGTTGGCGAAGAGAATAGAAGGAACTGAGGTGACTGAGCTGTGCTCATTGTGCTCCTGACTCCAGGTTGCTTTTTCTTCACACAGGGGAAGGCAGCTTCCCTATTAAATATCTCATAAATCTGAGTATGTGCAAATTTTCTATTTTTAAATATATCAGTATTGTTATAAAGGGGTCATGCAGTTTATCAAGATACAAAGTCCAGATCGAGAGAAGGGTAACAGAAACAAGTCTATTCTCCAACGAACACAAAAACTTCTCAACAGTGATTTTGGAGTTAGCAGGTGGGTACAATGTAGTTTGTAAAACTGCTTTTCTTAGAGAATTTGATTGCAACAAATTTGTGTTAACAACCATAGGACAGATTAAAACTGAGGGGGTGAGCATGTTTTTTGGTTGGATTGTTCACAGGGAAAAGTTATTTGGGTATATTAAGTTGCCTGGCTTACTTGTAACAATTTCTCCTAGATTGTGCGGCTGCAGAAAAGCTATGTTTTTGTGTTTTTTTAAAAAATCTGTGTCAATATTCACATTTCTATACCTTTAGTGAGACAAATAGATGCAGAGACTTTTTTTTTTCCTGTTATTGAAGTACTTAATGAATGATAAAATTACCTGGTATTGGCTTTTCTAATGGTGTATTTAAACCCAAGTGTACATGAACAGATATGTTTAAAATACTATAGTAAATAGATGGAGAAAAGTGGCTAGATTTATAAATGACAGACACTTAGCCTTCTTTACACTAGGACAATGCAAGTGACTTTTATACGAGGCATGTCACCATTTTCCTAGAAAGCAGATTACACCTGAGGATTAAATCTCAGTCATTCGTTATTTTGATGTAGTCTCTTAATCATGAGACAATGACCAGTATAGTCAGCTCTATTCCCAATAGCAGAAGAGAGCAGAATTTTAATCTAATTCTAGTATGATCCATTCCTTATCGTACAGTACCTGGAGCCTTCATGGCCCAAAATACAAGTAAATGGGGAAATGGCCAGTGCTCTTTTTATGATGTGGCGATACCCTATCTGAAATACAGGCAGTTCAGCATGCCCTGGCCAGTTTCAGGTTTGGGAATATGCAGAAAGCAATCTTTCCTTTTCTGCCCAGTCACACTGAGCATGTGCTGAGGATGTATCCCTGGCACATGTGAGAAAATCATCACTTGTCAGTGCTTTCCAGCTGGATGTGGTTGTTCTTGTTGTCTCCATTGCATTGCTGTTAGGCTGTAGATGAAAAACAGACAGCAGATGATTGTACGTGAAAAACTTCCACGGCTGAGCCTCAGCGCGTGACATCCCCCTTCACATTTGGACTGCTAAAATGTAGACGTGCAGAAAGTTTCCACTAGCTTGTATTGCTGTCTTATCACAGAAGACAAATATAGCTTGGGGAAAGAATTCTGAGACAGACTACTTAGAACCATGAGAAACAGAGAGAATTGGGAATAATTCCCTGTAGGAGGCAAGATTGGAGTCTGGGAGTGGTACCCTTCATAGGTGGTTCTGATACATCCACTTGTGGTATCAAGTGAGCAGACAGAGTATTTGTGCCTGAAAGGGCTGCCCAGGTGCCTTCTGAGGCTTAGGCTGAGAAGTACCTGGGACTGTATTAGGGCATAAGGCTCCTACCAAGGATACCCTGCAAACTATTTCCCACAAACTAATTCCTGTAAAGTAAGGCATTACAAACTGGTCTCAGAGGCTGTATTTATTCTAAAAAGTTTTAAGACTGAACTCAGTGTTCATTCATGTTACTTATCAATTCTCATTATACCCTCAGTGTGATTTTTAGCTCTATCAGTCACAATTGCATGTGACTTTGAAGCTCTTTTACAGTTTTAGCACACTGCAAATTGACGGTTGTGCTAATGAGTCAGGGTTGTTTTCTTAATTAATGCTATAGAGTGAAACAGTGGAACATATGCTGTTATGGAAAGAAAACATTCAACTTTGAGAAAATAGATTTTTTTCCCCCTGAAAATCTTGTACAACAGAAGAATAGGGCTTCTCTTTTAAGAAGAGATGTACAATATAAAGCTTTATCTTTAGCATTGTGTTTACCGCCAGTCAGCAAAAAATTAATACATGTGCTGAAGGGGAGAAGTACTTTTGAAGGAAAAGGGATTATTGTCTTCATGACCATTGTCAGAAAAAAAAAAGCAACTTTTCCAACTTCCTTTTTTTAACCAGAACAGTTTATTTAGATCTTTTTAAATTAGAACGTGACTTTTCATATTTAGGCACACAATATTCCTACCAATAGCTCATACTTTCCCGAGAGCAGTTCTTACAGAGATGTCTACAGCTGCTTTACATCCTGCGGTGAAGTGGATGCTTAGGGTTGTCTGCTGCCATTTCTATTATAATAGTGTACGTAAGTGTCACTCAGCATCGGACTCCCGATCTTAAGCATGGTCCCCCTTCTAAATCTTTTTTTTTTTCCCCCCAAGAAATTTCACAGAGAAAACAGTCCTACATAGGAATTAACTGTAGTATTTTATTTTAAATGCTGCTGGAAATTGATCTCTCTTCACTATTTTCAACCCATTCTCTGCCACAGTAAGTTTAGAGGGTTGCTGCAGCTGTACAGAGCTCTTGTTTCTATTATTCACTCTTAAAAAAAACAACTTGTAAATGCACTGTGTAACACATAACTAACCTGAATATTCACTACTCCCACCTACCCCTTATTTCAGCCACTTAAGGAATTCCTAGTTGTAAGAGTGGAGTAAGAGTTCAAAATACCCAGGCAGGATCATTCCCTGAGGTAAGTTCTCTGTTACTCACAGCATGAGGGACCTGTGGCATTAGCTCGAACAGCTGAGGTTTCTTTGGCACAAGAGTCTCTACCTCCCTGTTGATCAGGGACTGGTAGTCTGGCCCCTCTCAGCGAAGCCAGTTTTCTGTGTACTAACAAGACTGCCATGGTGTTACATGCACGAATAATAATTTAGTGTCACCCAAACTTACAAGTAGTTTTAGCCCTCTTGTTGCTGCATTATTTTGCCCAGTTCAAGGGTTTTTTTTTTATAGTGCACACTGATTTGAGGGTGTGATAATTCAGTTTTACTTATTCGTGTTGCAAATTTGTGGGCAGGATCTATGGACACTTAGTATTAAAAAAATATTTTTCTCCTGCTGTGGAGGGCAGTAGTGCCAAGTTTTCATTACTGGAGAGAGTTGTGAAGCTGTCTTTCCCACCCCACCCCACACCCCTTTACAAAAGCTACTTGATTCTTCCTAAATACTGACAGTATAAAGAATCCCAATCCAGAGCAGAGGATCTCTGGCTGGTTTGAAAGCTGAGGCTGTGGACCGTTTGCCGTAAGTGAGAACATTCAGATTTTTACTGCTGCAATGTAACAGTGTCACAGACTACAGTTAATTCCATGCAAAGCTTCCATAGCTACGAATGCAGGTACAGCACTTTGCTATACACAAACAAAACCATGCTACTCCAAGAAATAATGAGCTTCAGGTTAAAATCGTCACGGAAAAAATGTAAAACAATATAGGGAGGAAAAAAGTTCCCACTGGCTAGGAGTTCAATTACAAAGTAGAAAGTAAATTAATTTTCTTCATATTTTTCATGGGTATTGATTGTTTTAATCCCCTTTGAGCCTCTGAAAATCCCAAATGTAGTCTGCTTGTGGGCTGAACTCAAGAAGAAAGCTTCCTGAAACAGGCCTTTGACAATTAATTAGTCATACGATAAATCACAACAGGGAATAAACAGTCTTGGCTATACAGGATCAAGCTTTTTGTGCATACTCATGATCTTTTTAATCATATCTACAATGTGATTTTTGTTTTGGTCATTTTAAGAACTAGAATAAATGCCACATTGCAATATATTCAAAACAAATAGAAGAAAAGATTGTAGTGCAAAACCTCATTAAACTGAAACACTGTTTTTCTTTGTGTTAACTTTTTGTATAATTTTGTCAAATAGCGGCACAAAAAAAATACATTCCAAAACCAAGTCTGAATTGATAGCTTTAAGTTCTCTCTAATTTAACTGTAGTGTTGATTTTACCCACTGGATAAATCGAGGATAACCTGGAACAATTCCCAGGTGGTGAATAAACAAAACAACTAACTACAACTCTTTTGTGTGCCTGAACAGAAAACTGTTTTCTGTTCTGAAAAGGACAGATGATTGCTTCATTTTGTTACTAATAATCTTTAACAAACAGTTCAAATCTTAGTTTTCAGTCTAGTTTCTGGGTTTGGAAGAGTTCCTAGAAAGGCCAGTGACTTTTAGCCCTGTTATCTTTTAGAAATTAATGCTGGTTATATGTTTATTTGTTAGTGTGTGTGATTCTTCTAGTATAAACAGGCAAAAGACACTTTTATATACAAGAGTCCATATACAAGGCAAGCACCATAAAGGCACTTAAGTGAATCAGTAACAACTAACATTTGCTGAAGGATACCACACTGGAGCCGGCATGCGAAGTTGTTTATTGGCATGAGTTAGTCCACATCACTCAACTTATTCTCCTGAGGAAAACACAACACTTGTAGTACAAGTACTACACAGGGAATACTCAAAATATTAACCACATAAAAGCTGGAAAATAAACTAAAGTGCAATGTGATCAGTGAGTTCATGGGGAGATTGTAAGAGTACATCTATGTAAAAGGATAATTTGGAGTAAATAGGAAGCTGGTGTAGGCCTGATTTCTTCAAAAATTATTGCTGCTTTGGTTGCCTTGGCATTTCTCAGCTCAAAATATTTTAATGTTAAGCACCAACCAAGCTAAGTGAAGCTGGGGTAATTAATTACCTTCCAAAATATTTATCGTATGAATCAGAGCTGTAGGTGGAGTAAGTAAGTGGTCAGGCAAGACAAAAAGCAAACCTTTTACTGAAAAGCTGGCTGCTCTTTTGGGAGAAGTAGATGCCCAGAGGAGAAAGAGCTGAGGAGTGCGACAGTGACCGCTCTGCCTAGCAAGAGCAAGATGCAGAGTACTGTCACTTGAGGAAAGCATTCCACCTGAAGAATATTGTCCTCACTGTTGTGAAGAATCCTGCTGATGCAGGAGGGCAGTGGAGCAGGATCAGGTGCATCCTGAGGTCAGGCTAGGAAGGGAAAGAGCCTGCAGCCCTTAATTTGATTCAGCATGCATATTGCCAGGCATCACCAAATGCATGAGTGTGTGTTTAATGCTTCAAAGGAGAGCAAGTGAAGAGAAGAGCAAGCTTTTTCCCCAGGTTTCAAGTGCCATGTGGTGTGGCCAAGTCAGCACTGCTCTGGCTGTGTGTTGAACTAGGAAGCTAGCGTTCAGCTGAGGAGCTAGTTCAAAGCAAGTGTAACTGCCTGAATGTTCTGCTCTATGTTGAAAAATGCACTTCATAAAATGACTTAGTGATAGAGGTCATGTCTGTAGCTGAAGCCATAAAGTGCCTGAAGAGTGGTCAAGGACTTAAGTATTGTTTGTCCTACAATAACATAGTGTGGCTTCCTCAATCATAGGTAAAAGAGAATGGCATTCTGTGAAGATCAAGTGGAGAAGCACTGCTGCTCACCATTCTTGCCATGTAAAATATGGGAAACAAACTGAATGTTTGAATCAGTAATACGTATGCTGCTATTTTTGGAAGTGGATGCAGAAGAGTTCTCATTCATTAGTTTCAGTGGAACTCTGTTGCATACACTTAAAAATAAACTGTTCTAACCTAAAACACTTATCTGAGTATTTGCCTAATGATTATTGTCCAACAAAGAGCTTATGTTTTGTTTCTACTCTAAGATAGATCTGCTTACTCAGAAGTTCTGCCTTCATTTTTAATGAGGGCCAGCAATTAAAAATTCATGAGGCTTGTTTAGAGAAAAACAGCTATTTCTGTGAACCTCTGCATTATTATGCTTATTGCACTATTTTTAATAGCAGTACCTTAGACAATTTTTACAAAGAAATTTCATTTCCTTTGTCAAATAATATCTTCTATGAAATAATAGATTGGAGTTCTTTATTCCGCAAGAGTAAAATAAAAGTTTTCTTTGGAGGTGATTTTCTCCATTTTTTTTCCTCTCCACCTTTCTCAATGTGCTTTTGAAAGGGACGGGTAGTTTCCTCCCATTCATGTAAACTGCTTTTCCTCTCTACCTCTAAGAGCAGAATTTAATAGGAAGCTGAAGTTGTAGATCAGTATATCTTGTTTAGGAAATTCTAAATCACAATAAGGATTTGCTTTATTAATTGGGTTTTTTTCCTGATAAAGATTTCCTCTTGATACTTGGTCCCATTAAAGACTTTAAAATTCCGGCTTGATGCCTAAACTTACAAGAATAACTAAATAGTTGGGGCTGTGGCTGTTCAGAACTTTCAAACATTTATTTTTCTTTTATATATGTGTTTTCTAGATGCAAACAAAAGCAAAAATCTGCAGAGTGATCCATAAAAGCAAAACATGATTTTTAGGGATAGACCACTTCCCCTGCGTAGCACTGTTGAGAAAGAGAGGTCAGTGCAAAGCAGCTGAATAAAGGAACAAGAAACAAATGACCAAGGTAGGAAAGAAAATTGGAAGCTCCCACTTAAATGAATATTCTTATGTGTTAAGAACAACTGTCAGATTTTAAATTGTGGAGTGTCTTTACTGCAAATTCCAAGACCTGTCTCCATCCTGTAGACAAACTTCAATTCCAAGGCAAACATTAAAAAGTGATTTTTTTTTTTTCCTTGAATTAAAAATACTGCCCTTGTCTGTCTGGAATTCAATTTCAAATAATGAAGGTGCTTCCAAAACATTTCCAGTCATCTATTGAATGTGCTGGTGGCTGCTAGGATCTGACTTGATTTCTCATTTTCTAACAGATGTGCTGAAACAATGAAATAGAAAACTGACTACTTGCGATACGAACTAGTCAGAAGAGGGGGGGGGAGGGAAATAAGATCTAATAGGACTTTTGAGAAAAATTAGGTTGCATTTGCAACATGCAGTCTGCCTGTTGGTTTCGTGTTGTTCCTTTGCCTTTTCTGTACTTTGAAAAGTAATTCTACTTTACAGAAATGCAGCTTTGAAAAAGGTCCTCTGACCTGTTCCAAAGCCCACTGGACACAAGACTAGCAAAGATACTCTGGGTAAGGAGGTTCAGTCCTTTGAGACCACAGGCAACCACATCTAAGCTTTTCGGACGAGGATCAACCTCTGTCTTATAACTAATTTGTCAAGTCAGAGAATAGCTCTTTCACTCTTTGGGAGTGAAAAATAAATTGTCATTTGATGCCTCAGTGAGCAAAACCAGTAGTAGTCCAAATTCAGCACTCTCTTGATGTCATTGTTACAGCAGGGACAAAGTTCTGGCATTGTTATTGGAAGTGTGAGTCCTTTGAAGAATTTGTGTGTGCATGTGTGTGTTTATTGCTAAGAATGCTCAGCTTATCAATTTCAGTGTACCAAATGTTTTGATTTCTGTCACTGGGCTGTTTGGGGTTTTTTTCCAATATTTCATTAAGTAGTTAATTGCAATCCAAGACTCTTCCCTGTTTAATCCATCACCTTTCCGTTCAGGTGGCCAACACATTTCTGACTCCCCTTTAGCTCTGTGATGGGTGCACATCTGTTGTAGGACCTGAACTGAGACCCAGAGTTTTAAATGATCGTGTTAATTATGTCATCTTGGCTGCATTTGAAAACTGCTGAAAGGATAAATTTCAAATTCCAAGCCATGGAGTCTCCTGATGCTTTGCTGTTTGTGAAATACATTTTTAAAAACATTGTGATTGACACCTTGTAGTAAAGGAAGATGGTGTCGAGGTTCAGAGGCTGTGCATGTGAGCTCAGTTCCCAGATTCCTTTAGAGACTTTGGCAAACTTCAGTTTCCGTGTTTAGTTCTTTGGCCACAGTGAAGGTGATGATGATTCCTCTCCCCAAATCTTACCCCGTGATAATCAGTCTCTAGAGCGTAAACTGTCAAGAATTCTTTGCTGCTATTTGTTCATCTCTAATACAGAGTCTTTGTGTTACTTGGGGCCTCAGGAAATACTAAAATATAAATAATTTTTAAATTATCTACATGTAAACTGCACACACTGTTTATTAAATAACCACTAGGATAACAGAGATGAGCTTAACCAGAAGCTCAGACAAATGCTGGGTTCTGTCCAAAACTTAAAATAATTATAGTCTTTCCAATGTGGGTGTAACTTTAACATTTGAAAATACATATACACAGGATTTGGCTTGGGGTTTGTCTTTTAATTTTTATTCTTAATCACGCTTCTTTAGCCCCAAAAGACCTTATATAGGGCATTATGTTGCATGCAGAGAATTACTCTTTCTTTCCTCCTGTGTGACAGCAAGATCAATAAAAGCAGCATGACAAAAGTAATTTTCAGGCTTATTAGTGGAGCTGTCTGTCCTAGAAATCGAATGCTCTCTGTTATGTTGAGCATCCATAGCTTGATCATTTAAAGGAAAAACAAGGACATTTTTCATTTATAGGGTCATTTCCCTAAGAGGCATTTAGCCAACTTGTAGCTTTTGCAGTTTGAAGAGTTAAGCTTGGAGATGTGGGCATTTCTCTTTGTAGGATATGGCAAGTTGGATTAAATACTTAGCTAAACAACAGATAAGTGTGACTGGGAATGAAAGGAGCTCCAGGGTGAAGGACTTGGTTACAAATCTTAATGCTGAGTTCATTTCATGGCTGCATACCAGAGGTATTTGAATCTCAGGCTTTGGCTCAACCTGTGCTTGGAAGTGTAAGCCAGGTGCAGACTTCTGATGCATGCCACGTTTTACTTTCTGGTATTATCCGCCAGCATGGAGGTATTTGGCTAGAGGTTTTGGTGAGCTTTGGCTCAGCTGAGCCCAACTTTTGCTCAAGACAAAAAGGTTTGAGAAGTTTGATTTATAGGTTATTTTGGTACACATAAACTTGTTTAGGGAGTGATGTGGAATCCACTCAACTTAGTGCTCCGATTCCTACAGACTACGACAGTCTTGATGGGGGGGAAAAAGTTAGGCTTGAACTTACTTTAGGGGTAAAAAAGGTAAAATATGAACATAATAGCTGTTCAGGATATAATGTTGAAGTCTTCTTCGAGGGCAAGGTACCGCTGTTTACATGATTTAATAATATTTTAATGATAGTGGAGAAAAAAGTGCAAAGCTGACCAGGTTAAAAAAACATACTTCTTGTAGTCTTGGATTGGACTAGATGACCTCTCGGGGTCCCTTCCAACCCAAAACATTCTATGAAACATTCTATGATTCTACATTAGCGATGACAGAGGAAGTATAGTGCTGTTTTTGTTAAATTTGTTAACGATGCATAAAATGCCGAATTACTGAGCCCCAAGAAACCAGCAATGCTGTTTTACGTTGGTCTGAGGCACTGGTCTCCGGTTGTGTCGGGCAAGGGACGCGCCCCCCTGCCGCCCCGGACTCCATCTCTACCGGACGCTCCCTCAGCCCCCCTTGGGGCCGCGCCAGGCCCGCTCCGAGGCTGAGGCCGAGCAGTGGGCGCTTGGGGGTTTTGCCTTCCCGCCCTTTTCTGCCTCGCGCCCCTCTCTCCCCCGACCGGCCGGGACCGTT